>NC_053490.1:251683737-252000404 GCF_905171775.1 Rana temporaria
CACTCGGCTCCCAGCATACAGCGGGAGCCAATCAGCGGGCGCGGCGCGACTCGCGCATGCGCCGTAGGGAACCGGGCAGTGAAGCCGCAGCGCTTCACTTCCTGGTTCCCTCAGCGTGGATGGCGGGGGGGAGCAGCAGAGAGACGAGCGATCGCTTGTGCTCTGCTGCGATCGGCGCTGGACTCCAGGACAGGTAAGTGTCCTAATATTAAAAGTCAGCAGCTGCAGTATTTGTAGCTGCTGGCATTTAATATTTTTTTCCCATGGCACATCCGCTTTAATAATATTAATTTTTTTAATTCTAAAATTCAGAAATTCGAAATTCGGAAATCCCAAAATTCTAAATTTTGGATATTCGAAAACTGGAAATATGAAAATCTGAAAATTCAAAATTTCAAAAGAAAGAAAATAAGAACAAAAATCTGAAAATGTTAAAACCCGAAAACTCAAAAATCTGAAAAAATAAGTAACTAATAATAACTTAACTATTACCAACTATTAAATTATAGGTATTGGAATTTCCTTTCACATTTGGCTGTTAGTGAACGTAACAAATATGAATTTATCCAAAATCACTAATTATCTGTAATAATGAATTACATATCTAAACAAATGGAATGTGACAAATATATAATAAATACTAATAATAATAATAATAATAATAATAATAATAATAATAATAATAATATTAATAATAATAATAATAAAAATGTATTATTAATATTATTATCATTTATTATTTATTTTGTTCCATTTGTTTACAGTAGATGCAGCATTCTTTATTTTGGATAATTCGTAGCAGATAAATTTGTATTCCTTACGTTCACTAACAGACACATTTGAAAGAAAATTCCAATGCCTATAATTGAATAATTAGTTATTATTAGTTAGTTAGTTATTATTTAGAATTTTTGGATTTTTGGATTTTCGTTCTTTCTAATTTTTGGATTTTCCTTTCGAATTTTCAAATGTTCCAATTTTCGAATTTACGAATTCCGAATCCTCAAATTTCCCTCCCAAAATGTTTTGCAGGGAATGAGCATACCCGTGTGTATGGCAGTCTATCAATTCAGTCTATTTGATCATGGTATTTTAACCGTTGAGAAAATTGCAATCCAACAAGACAGTCTGGGGAAAATGGCATCTGAACAAGGCAGTCTATGGGAATATAGCATTCTAAAAAGACTTTGGGAACATGGCAGTTTAACAGTGCATTATCTAGGAGGGTGGCAGTCTAACAAAGCAGAGGTAGGAGGAAGGAGGTTCTGATTCCCCTATATAGATCTTCAGTGAGACCTCATTTAGAATTCTGTTTCCAGTTCTGGAGACCTCACTTACACAAAGATATTGATAAAATAGAACGAGTCCAGAGACAGGTAACAAAAATGATGAAAGGTCTGGGGGATAAAACATATCCAGAGTGACTTCAGGAACTTAATATGTACAGCCTGGTGGGAAGAAGGGAAAAGGGGGGAAAAACTCTTTCATACCCTATACCAGGGTCTCCAAACTGTGGCCCGAGGGCCAGATGTGGCCCTTTGCTAGCCTTTATACGGCCCTTGGGGCACAATTCCTCCCACTGATATGAGGCACTATTCCTCCCACTAACACCAACAATGAGGCACTGCATTGTACACTGATACCAATGATGGGATACTATTCCTCCTACTAATGGGGGGAAACTCCTCCTCCTGTTGACCACCAAACCTGAGGCCATATTTATTCTCACTGATGCTGGGCCCGTGACATTTCCTGTCCCTGCTGGCCAAGATCCGGCCCTCCTAAAGTCTAAAGGACAATAAAGTAGCCCTTTGTTTGAAAAGTTTGGTGACCCCTGCCCTATACCATACTATGCCCTATTATGATAAGGAATGGTCACCATGATCATATCATTGCACTATTTTTGCATGAATCCCCCTACCCACCTTTAATTACACAAGGATATGTCAGTGTTGATGTTTTTATATTCTAGGTTTGAAAGTATACAACTCTCACCTTACATTGTTAACGATTCTATGCTATTGTAAAATATCTATCTCTTTGGATCACCGTTTGCAATCTTCTATTAGAAAAGTTTGTAAACAAAAAACAAATACATCAGGGGGGTGAATAAGGTTCAGGAAGGCAGTTTTTTCAATATGAAACCAAAATCAAGAACACAGGGACATGACCTCAAACTAACTGGAGGGAAGTTCAAAACAAATCTTAGAAAGTATTATTTTACTGAAATGGTTGTTGATGCGGGGAATAAACTACCAGCAGAGGTAGTGGGACAGTCAATAATAAATGGCTTTAAACACGCTTGGGACAAACAGATCTATAGTCAGAAAATAAAGTTAATAAAAACAAAACAAAAAAAAATTGAGCAGACTTGATGGACTACTCTGCCTTTTTCTGCCATCGCTTTTCTATGCCTCTATGTTTCTTTGTTTTTTACAATGACAAGCTGTAACAAATGCCTCTGAACATGAATACCATTGTCATACTAACAGTTTTTGGGAGCAAGACAGCCTAAAAAAGGTATTCTCTGGGAACAGCACAGCCTACGAAAGCAGTCTCTGAGAACAGGGCACCCTAACAACGCAGTTTGTGGGAGCAGTACAACCTATCAAGGCATTCTCTGGGAGTAAGGCAGTCAGCAAAGCAATTATTGAGAGCAGTACAATCTATCAAAGCAGTCTTTGGGAGGACAACCTAACATAGCATTCTAAGAGAGTAAGCAGCCAGCAAAGCAATCATTAAGAGCAGTACAGTCTATCAAAGCAGTCTTTGGGAGAAGGACAACCTAACAAAGCATTCTGTGAGAGTAAAGTAGCCTAACAAAGCAGACTCTGGGAGCAGGTCACCCTAACAAAGCAGTCTCTGGGAGCAGGTCACCCTAACAAAGCAGTCTATGAGATCAGGTCATTCTAACAAAGCAGTCTCTGGGAGCAGGTCATCCTAACAAAGCAGCCTTTGGGAGCAGGTCACCCTAACAAAGCAGTCTATGAGAGCAGGGCATCCTAACAAAGCAGTCCATGAGAGCAGGTCACCCTAACAAAGCAGTCTCTGGGAGCAGGTCATCCTAACAAAGCAGTCTCTGGGAGCAGGTCATCCTAACAAAGCAGTCTTTGGGAGCAGGTCACCCTAACAAAGCAGTCTATGAGAGCAGGGCATCCTAACAAAGCAGTCCATGAGAGCAGGTCACCCTAACAAAGCAGTCTCTGGGAGCAGGTCACCCTAACAAAGCAGTCTCTGGGAGCAGGTCATCCTAACAAAGCAGTCTCTGGGAGCAGGTCATCCTAACAAAGCAGTCTTTGGGAGCAGGTCACCCTAACAAAGCAGTCTATGAGAGCAGGGCATCCTAACAAAGCAGTCCATGAGAGCAGGTCACCCTAACAAAGCAGTCTCTGGGAGCAGGTCATCCTAACAAAGCAGTCTCTGGGAGCAGGTCATCCTAACAAAGCAGTCTTTGGGAGCAGGTCACCCTAACAAAGCAGTCTATAAGAGCAGGTCATCCTAACAAAGCAGTCTATGAGAGCAGGTCACCCTAACAAAGCAATCTATGAGAGCAGGTCATCCTAACAAAGCAGTCTATGAGAGCAGGTCACCCTAACAAAGCAGTCTATGAGAGCAGGTCATCCTAACAAAGCAGTCTATGAGAGCAGGTCATCCTAACAAAGCAGTCAATGAGAGCAGGTCACCCTAACAAAGCAGTCTCTGGGAGCAGGTCACCCTAACAAGGCAGTCTATGAGAGCAGTTCATTCTAACAAAGCAGTCTCTGGGAGCAGGTCACCCTAACAAAGCAGTCTCTGGGAGCAGGTCACCCTAACAAAGCAGTCTCTGGGAGCAGGTCAGCCTAACACAGCATTTTATGAGAGCAGGGCAGCCTAACAAAGCAGACTCTGAGAGCAAGGCTTCCTAACAAAGCAGCCCCTGGGAGCATAACAGTCTAGCAAGATAGTCTTTAAGAGAGCAGCAGTGTTGGAAAGCTGTCTCTAGGAGCATGTTAATCTAAATGAATATCTCTGGAAACATGGCAATGCTGCCATTTCATTAGTAGCAGCCAGGGCAGTCTGGAGGACTCCCTTTCATTTATTAACAGGAAACTTAAAAAGTTGCCAGGGATTCTAATCCTTGCCGCTCTATTCAAAACCAAAGCAAAAACATTTTGGAGTTGTGCTTTAAACTTTAAGCATCACAATATTTCAGCACTCCATGTACAGTAGTTACCATGACCCTTATGATGACTGAGCCTCCAGCCCCTTCCTGGGCCAAGAAGCATCACCATCCAGGATTGAGAATTCACACTGTAGCTGGAAGGACCAATGATAATTTATCAGCTGCTATAATAGTTGTATCAAGAAAATGAAAAATGCACTTAAAATCCTAGCTAATTGTTTATTTAGACTCTTTCAAGTACAGGGAATAACAAACAACAGCCAAAAACATGTCATGCCAAATACCGCTTGTATAATATACATTTTCCTCATTTTCAAGACTACCAGTACGCTCATTAGGAACAGTAATAAATAAGGTTCTACCCACAGGTAGTCAAAAGATTTCTAACTAGGGAAATAAGACAAAATCTTTGGATGCGAGTCAGTAAACTGGAACCGTTTGCAAAAATTAGCATACCCTGAATCATTTCAGCTTGCAAATATTTGAGCTCAGTATCAAACAAAAAAGCAAATATGCTCTGTTAATAACCCAGCTTGAGAACATACTGAATTATACAATAATGCTTGCTGCTTTCATGGAAATAAATAGAGCAAAATGAGAAGCGGTAATTTAAGATGAAATATATATGAAAAGCATTGTATTTACTGTAAATATGTGTTGTGAATAATTTTTGATCAACAACTTAAGCAGTGCATACATTAAAATATTACAGTGAAAATACATTCTAGCCCTAAGCATTATGCTAATTTACACACTGTTGCTCTTGCAGTCTATATACTATTACTAGAGAATTGTCTTCCTTGTTCTACTTTCTGTTTGGAAGATGTTATAACCACACTAACAGGATAGTGATGTCATTAGGGCTTTTTTTCAGGGGGAACTTGGGGGAACTCAGTTTCACCACCTCTGGCTCAGACCCTTAGGGGGGCTGCTCACCACAATCACTTGTAAACACAGAAGTCTGGTTTCTGTGTTTACAAGTGACATCTCTGCACTCTGTGTGTAACCCCCCTTAACTCTGCACTCTATATGTAATGCAATCATGGTATTTAATGCCCCTTTAAGACCATCCTACTGTTCGTGAAATTTGACAGACCCCACCCACTATTTTGATGTGATTTGGAGGGGTTTTGGGGGGTCGTGGTTGAGTTCCAGCATCTATTGTTTGAGAAAAAAAACTCTGGATGTTATCATTAGGTTGAAGCAGTACTACTTATTGTACTCTTCCGGTGACATGTCCCCTAGTTTTTGGAGAGATCATAGTTGCACGGGTGGATATACCATTTGCATAGAGTGCACAGCTGCAGAAGGTTCTTCTGTAACTTATGAGTCAACTTAGACCTCGTACACACGATCAGTTCATCCGATGAGAACGGACCGATGGACCATTTTCATCGGTTAACCGATGAAGCTGACTGATGGTCCGTCGCGCCTACACACCATCGGTTAAAAAAAACGATTGTGTCAAAGCGCGGTGTCGTAAAACACAACAACTTGCTGAAAAAAACGAAGTTCAATGCTTCCAAGCATGCGTGGACTTGATTCTGAGCATGCATGGATTTTTTAACCGATGGTTGTGCCTACTAACGATCGTTTTTTTCCCATCGGTTAAGAATCTGTCAGTTAACTTTAAAGCAAGTTGGCTTTTTTTTTAAATAACCTATGGGGCCCACACACGATCGGTTTTGACCGATGAAAACGGTCCATCAGACCGTTGTCCTCTGTTTAACCTATCATGTGTACGAGGCCTCATGCTAGTTGTCGGTAAGGTGGGTAATGTTACATGGAACTTGACACACCTCACTTTAATCTAGCTGCCGATAAAACCACAGTGGGATGGATTTAAATAAATTGGTGCACTTAGAATCTGGTGCAGCTGTGCATGGCATCCAATCAGCTTCTAACTTCAGCTTGTTTAATCATTTGCCAACCACGCTTTAGCCAAATGATGGCTATAGCGAGGCCAGCCAGTTCTGCGAGGTAGTCATACACTGCGGCACACATTTTGTGATCACTGTGTCCCTAGGATCATATGATTGGGGTAAAGGGCCAATCACAGCAGCATTTTACCATGTGTTCAGCTGTATCCAATTACAGCTGATCATGATGTAAACATAAGTTGGTTATTGGCATTCCTTTCCTCATACTGACAGCATAAGGAGAGGAGAGCCAATAACCTTTTAGTGTCACCTATTCGTGCTACCTATTAGTGCCACCTATCATTACCCATCAGTTCCACCTATCAGTGCCCATCAGTGCAGCCTCATCAGTGCCTCCTCAACAGTGCCCACCAGTGCAGCCTCATCAGTGCCCATAAGTGCAACCTAGCAATGCCCTTCATTGCCGCCTCATCAGTGCCCATAAGTGCAGACTAGCAATGCCCTTCAGTGCCGCCTCATCAGCAGACATCAGTGAAGGAGAATAATTACCTGTTAGCAAAAGATTATAACAGGAAGAAAATAGAAAAGTACCGCGCTTGCAATTCAAACACCAGAAATTTCAAAAGCAGCAGCTAAACAGTGAAAATACACACAATGAAAACATTAAAATAGCAAATGTATACTGATTCACATAGTGGGTAAGTGCGGCTACATTTGATATTTTAAACGTTTATAACAAACTATGAAAAACATTTATTTTTTTCAAAATCTTTGTACTTTTTTCATAAAAAAAAAAAAAATAGTGGTGATAAAATACCACCAAAATAAAGCTTTATTTGTGTGAAAAAAATGATAAAAGTTGCATGACTGCGTGATTGTCATTCAAATTGTGACAGCGCTGAAAGGTGAAAATTGGCCTGGGCAGGAAAGTGCTCAGTACACAAGTGATTAATTAAGCTTTGACAATAAAACCTGGAAGATGATTGGTTTCTATGCAGAGCTGCACCATATTTTGCACACTCCAGTTTTAGTAAATGACCCCCCAGTGAATAAGTGTTTTTTTATTTAGGAAGCAACTGAATAGGGGGGCAAAAAATGGACTTGCAGTGGGGTTCTTTTATGACCCTATCTGCCACTGTTCTATTTACTTCCTCTTGTACTTAGGAATTTCAGAGAAACCCTACCCTGTTGGGAGCACAGAAATCAAAAAAAATCTAGAGGGGGCTAAACTTTCCATACGCTGTACAAAACAACAAAAAGGGGTTACACTGTAAAAATGGAAACTGCACTATCACACTAACCCTCTGTTCTAACCTCAACTGTCATGATGAGCACTACGTGAATGACAATTAAACTCCAGAGACACAACCAGCTAGAAGGATCAATCGCATTGTCTGTTCATGATTTTGAGGATAATAACTAGATTAGCAGATGGGGAAACTTTGAGACAGATCTCACCAGAATCCAGAAAAAAATAACTCAGTAAGTGCTTTCTGTAGACCAAATGCACCACCCCAATCCAACAGGTGTTAACCCCTGAACCAGGCGGCTTGCTTTTCTACAGCTACACTTATAAACAATAACCTGTCCACAAATACAAATTTAGAAATGCAGTCTTTCCCAACAGCTTTTTGTTTAGACTACTACAGTACATCCCAAAAGTATTCACAGCGCTTCACCTTGTCCACATTTTGTTATGTTACAGACTTATTCCAAAATAGAATAAATTGATTATTTTCTTCAAAATTCTACAAACAATACTCTATAATGACAACACGCAAGAAGTTTGTTTGAAATATTTGCACATTTTGTTAAAAAAGGAAAACAATCACATGTACACAAGTATTCATAGTCTTTGCTCAATAATTTGTTAAAGCACCTTTGGCACTAATTACAGCCTTAAGTCTTTTTGAGCATGATGCTACAAGCTTGAAATGCCTATTTTACGGCAGTTTCTCCCATCCTTTTTTGCAGGACCTCTCAAGCTCCATCAGGTTGGATGGGGAGCATCAGTGCACAGCCATTTTCAGATCTCTCCAGAGATGTTCAATCGTGTTCTGTCTTTGCAGATGACACCAAGCTATGCAGTGGAATAATGTCCTTACAGGATGTCTCCAATTTACAACCCAACCTCAATGCCATTGGCTGGCGCTGCTGTCAATCACATCCAGTGACACAGCGCGCTGAGGGCTGGGGCCGAGTGATACAGTGAGCTGCTATGGCCGCTCCCTGTATCACGGGAGCGTGCCCGCAAGCACTCATCACCATGCAAGCTCTCTCGCATGAAGGTGATGAGTTCTTGCGGGGAGGACTAGAGACAGCCGCCGAGGGACCCCAAAAGACGTGGATCGGGGCCACTCTGTGCAAAACGAACTGCACAGTGGAGGTAAGTATGACATGTTTGTTATTTTAATATTTTTTTTCCTATAGTAACCCTTTAAGTGGTTAAGTTGTAGAAACATCTCAAGGATGATCAGTGGAAACAGGATGCACCTGAGCTTAAATGTACATATGATTTTTTTTTTTTAATAAATTTAAAAATATTTAAAAGAAACTTCTTTCATGTTGTCATTAGTGGATATTGTTTGTAGAACTTTGAGGAAAATAATGAATTTAATCCATTTTGGAATAAGGCTGTAACAGAACAAAATGTGTAAAAAGTGAAGCGCTGTGAATACTTTCCGGATGCACTGTAAATTACCCCTACTGTATACTGCAGAACTGGTTTATTTCAAACAGTGTTAGAAAACTCATTCATATTCTTTATAATGATTATTTCTAATAAAAACTACCATGTCACATAACAATCTACTAAATAATAATCTGTAGACGCAGAAAAAAAACAGTTCTAGAAGTGGCGATAGAAAAAATGTGATCTGTACATAGTAGTATGGGTTTAGTGATTAGTGTAGTACCGTACAAGTTGAACAAATACATGGACAATTACTTACAAATGTCTAAAATCCCAGGATAGTATATTGCAGTATCTTTTTTTTTTTTAAATAAGCAGCTTGGCTGTGTAGTTTTGTGCAGACAAAAATTAGGCATCCTGTATCTCCTTATCAAGGCCATTTCACATTTATCCGCCTAATTAACCTCTATCCATGTCTCTGTTTGCTGTGCAAGGCTAATATGAAGAAGATCAATACAGATATCTTGGCAAGGGTTGTTCTATTAACTGGCTCACTGTTAGAGAGAAGTGAAGTTATGAGGACCAATGAGAGTGGCAGTCTACAGCTAGGACTCCATAGACAAGTATAGTTTCTTTCTTGGCTTTTATTTTTAAAACACTATTAGAATTAATGGTCTCTCTTTTCTGAATGTTTTTTTTTTTTGTTTTACAGTGGAAAGTTACATTTTCAGTAGAAATGATGCACAGAAAATAATGACAGCTGAAAATGACTAATACTAATTTTCATATACTTATGCAAAGTAGACAATGTGTCCCCATCTACCTCACATTGCAAACTATTCTGAATTTTAAGGACTTTCACTGTGCCTGCAGCTAAAGAGGTCAACAAGGTCTTGTGTTAAAGTCAATTTACTGTACAATAAGAATATAAATGCTTGAATGTCTATAGCTTGGCACAGGTTCACTTTAGGCTCATGCAGCACAATAAATACAGTGCACTTGCTTTCTATGATCAGTTTCTGCCAAATACCCCAGCTTTTTTCTTTACAGATATATGTATGAAACCTTTAATACGCTGACAAAATGTAATGTTATCTAACAGTAGTTACCATAATGTATATAAGCATTTAACAACTATGTTGTTATATGCATGAAGCATTTTGAGTGGTCAAGCAAAAAAAATGATAATGACACGATAGTGTGTAGATTAGGGGGTGGGACACCGTACAGAGCTTTCCATTGGCTTTGTAATATGCAAAAAATAAACTTCTGACACAGTTAGATGGAGAAGAGGGAGAAATATCCAGCTTCCAGTAGTATACTGAAATTGATAAAACACTCGGGTGGACATTTATTAAAGCAGGTGTGTATTAATTAATGTTCAATTTACATGCAAAAATGTTAGAATGAATCTTTGGCTCCATTTTACAATCAAAGCTGCAGAGTTAGTTATGTGTGATTGTTCAACCAAATAGCAACTGTAAGCCTATTTCTGTATGCATATTTTCTGTCTTTTATCACAACTGTGATCACCTCTTTTGCAAGCTAATTTAGCCTTACATCTGTCACAGTACTAAGATGTGCTAAAGAGCACTTCTTAAACAGACAAAGATATGCTCATCGCTTCTCATTTATTATGCAACTGTGTACTGGTAATAAATCTGTCTCTAACCTGTGACATCAAATATAAAATGCAACAGATTAGCAAGTGCAGTCATGAAGTATTGATAACTGTCCTCCCCCGTGCCTTGCATATACACATTAACTGTCATGTGGCAGGTCTCTGGCATGTTAAACATGTTTATAGACATGTTAGAGACGGTAAATATATTAAATGGGCAATACGCTGGATGAATACGGAATGGTTGATTTTACTAAAAGAGTAGAGAATGCTCACTCAGCTAAGTGCATGTTCATTTAGCTTAGTAAATATTCAATAATTTACATAATTGATAATTAAAGTGAACACAGCTTTGTTTCATTCGCTATGTTAAATTGGCCATAGATGGATAGAATTTCAAATGAAAATTCTTAGGAAAATGTGTACAAAAATTTTCAGAACGTCATTTGAAAGATTTTTCTTTTTGATTTTAACGTTTGATTTTGGAATGAATGGACTTTACCGAACGAAAACCACATACAAGTTGGCTATGCATGTACAGTATCGAAATTTGGTTGCTTCAGCAGGGATTCGCTGAATTTTGATCCATGTATGGGCTCTCTGGCTGTACACAAGGTTTTTCTTGGACAATCAGTGCCGCCGGCTATAGCTGGTAACACTGATCATTTTATTTTGATGATTAGGGAGGCTCCTGCCTTAGAAATTATTTTTTTTAAGAAAAATTTACCATCCTGCTCCTTGGAAACCTCTTATCAATGTGGTCAAAACTAACATCGATTTACTCCACTAATTATTAGAAAAATTAGCAAACATTTTAATTATTTTCCTAAGAATGTTCATTTGAAATGCTACCCATCTATGGCCATCTGTGCTAAGTATACTCTTCTCCATTCCTATAGAAATCAACTGTAATGAATTCGACATTCTGGTGGAAAGTTTTATATTGGGTCCTGATAAGTGGAATGATGTAGATTGGATCTGTAATTTAAAGTGGAGTTCCACCCATAAATATAACATTACACCGGTAGTTTTTTTTTAGATGCCTTCAAAGTGTTGTTGCTAGGCAGAATAGTTAATCTTCCCACTTCCTGCACCTAGGTGCTTAATGCTTCCTAACCTACACCGCACAGACTCCTGGGAATGTAGTGGGTGTAACTTTCCAGGAGTCTGTGCACTCCCCAGTCTCAAAGAATCATGTGACTTGGACAGCACAGGTGCTGAAACCTGATCTGACACTGCTTGTGCAGCACTGAGCATGTGCGAGATTTGCAAGGCTGAAATCCAGGAGGTCATACAGTCTGGCTTCATGATGCACACACTTAAGATGGCCCCAGTTAATTTCTATTTTATAAAGTGTCTAAATGCTGTAACAACCTAACAAAACTGACCTTAGTTTACAGACTAACTTTACTAGAATACATTAAGCTTGTGTATTACAGGGGTATTTATATTTAAAAAGTGAAATTGTGGCCGGAACTCCGCTTTAACTAGCTTCTTAATTTATTATAACAATACTCCTTAAAACCACATCATATTTGAACATGTCCATTATTCAAGGCCCTCTGAAAAACTTTTAATTTCACTATGGTTCCTTTTGAATAAGGGTACAGTATATTTTGGCAGAGGCAGGTGAGTTTGTTAAGCCACGTTGCCAGTGAGAACTCAATTTTTTTCTAGGAAGTCCAATCAGGAGATCTAATTTCTTTAATATTATGGAGAACATGGGAGCAAGAAGATGGAGCCTTCTTTTCTGCAGTGAGCAGTGTAACATTCCGAACATTGACAGAGCAGAACTGGGGAACCCTGGACAGAGATAACTCACCTTACCAAACAAATTTTGTACAACAATCAAAACGTAAACAGTTTTGTATAGACTAAGGCCCCGTACACACGGCCGAGGAACTCGACGTGCCAAACACATCGAGTTCCTCGGCCAGTTCAGCCCTGAAGCCGCCGAGGAGCTCGGCGGGCCGAGAGCTCCCATAGAACAACGAGGAAATAGAGAACATGTTCTCTATTTCCTCGTCGAGCTCCTCGTCGGCTTCCTCGGCGAAATTGTACACACGGCCGGGTTTCTCGGCAGAATTCAGCCAGAAACTCGGTCGGAAGCTGAATTCTGCCGAGGAAACTGGTCGTGTGTACGGGGCTTAACACTTTAACAGCTTTGCACAGTGAAAGTTAGTCAACTGCAGCTGGCTACAAGATTCAAGAATGTTGAATACTATGAGGAATACTATTTCTGTGAAAATATTTCAGTACCAGTTATTTTCTGTTCATAACCTAGGACATAAGTGATTATCACTGTAAAAAAAAGACCTGTCAGTATACCAGACTTGTAAATCTGCTGATTACTTAGAATCACATATTTATTATTCTTGACATCTAAAGTCAGATTCCATTGGAACCATGATAGGACAGTTGTCACATGTTGTAAAGAAGGTTTACTTGGATTAAAGAGAACCTAAAGTGACAAAAAAGCTGATAAAGCACCAATATGTACATGCAATCATTCTTGCAGACATGCATTATGGACCTACTGTTTTAATTCCACAAATTATACCTATTTCTTATGACCCTTTTATTAATTTTAAAATGTTGCAGTGCGAACAGGGGATGGTGTATATCTATTCACACCTCATATTTCTCAAGGATAGTTATGTGTAACACCAAAGTTAGCATTCTAAAAAATGAATACATTATCACAAATCAAATGAACTATACTAAAAAATCTACTCAACACGGAAATATTTATAAAGCAGTGAATGTGACCATTTACCAAACATTCACTGTAATTTAAAATAAATAAACCAGGAAGATATGTGGGCAGTGAAGGTTTGTTGTATGTCACATACACTAGTTTATAAATATACCCCCTATGTTTTAACCTACTTTAAGTACCAACTTTACGATATACAGATTGCATCATTAGCTAATTACTTTGCTTATACTTTTACACCTATGTGTTTTTTAGACTACAGTCCATTTAACATAGTTACCTATGAAACACGTTCACATCTTTGCGTTTTTTTCAGCCGCTGCATTTTTGGAAAGGGTCAGGGACTTTTTTTCCCACAGCAGATTGCATTTTATGTGTAATAGACTTAAATTGACCCGCACCAAAAAGGTAAGTGTTGTATTTTTCATGCGTTTTTACATGCATTTAGATTTTTTGTTGTTTTTTTATCTCCATAACAAACTGTGAATAGCCAGTTTTTAAAAAGTGGGAGGCCGCTTTGTCCTTAACAACCGATGAGGCATGTTCCCTGCTGACAGCCAAATGTAAAAGAACCAGTTTTCAGACAAATAAAAAAAAAAGGAAAAAAAATTAAGTATCCCGCCCAATCCATACCAGGCCCTTTGGATCTGGTGTGGATTTTCAAAAATGGGGTGGGTCCCCCACAAAATCTATACCCTTATCCAAGCATGCAGCCTGGCAGGCCAGGAAAGGGGGGGAGAGCACCCCTTCTGAACCATACCAGGCCACATGCCCCCAACATGGGGGGTGACTATGAGCAGGGGGGCTCTGCCCCCCAAAGCAACTTGTCCCTGTGTTGATGGGGACAAGGGCCTCTTCCCCACAACACTGTCTGGTGGTTGTGTTAGTCTATGGCCAGGGGGTTTATCAGAATCTGGAAGCCCCCCTAGATCCTGCCCCCCCATGTGAATGAGTATGGGGTACATAGTTGGTGCTGGATCTACACCGGGGGACATTGTTTTTTTAAATAAAGGAATTTATTTGGTGAATGACTACTCATTCACTCTGGGGGGGGAGTTTGTTAAATTAGTATTAGTGTTAATAAAAAAAGTATCACAGACAGTACTTGTTTTTGTTTCAAACGCACTAATATGGCTACAATCATCTCAAGCCTGTCAAAAATACTTTTATTAAAAATGGGATTCATTTAAAAGAAGTTAGGACATTTGATATACACTGAGCAGCAATAAAATGCAAAGAAATACATTCATAGGTCAATTTTCTACATCACCTATATGACTATACAGCAATATAGGTAAAAAGTTCCACATTAAAAAGAAATTAGGTGGAACTCCCATGCCGTTATATGTTATGTTCCTACTATTTTACTCGTATAAAATCATATAACATTTTATTGTCTATCCATTTAAAAGAGCCAGAACAATGATTGATCATCGTGACTTGATGTAATATGCACATCGTTCTTTTCCTTTATTAAATACATGATGAAGCATAATCAAAATAATTGTGTTCAAACAGAGACCATAAAAAATTAGTTCTTGGGGACAGTCAAACACTAAAGAAATAAGTAAAGAGAAAGAATGACTGTACTCTTTTGAGGCCAAGAATTAGGAGTAACAGAAATGTGTATCCATAAGTAAATACATTTTATACAGATAGAAAATGCATAAATAATTATTAAAATGCATATCATAAAATAGGAAAAGAAAATTGAAGGGAATACCTGAAAAGGTCTTAATCACAAAACAGATATTTTTTTTCTTTCGTAACTTCTTTTAGGAACAATAAAACATTGTTCACATTCAGTAACTTTTTCTGTTCTGCTCATAATAACTATGTGTAAAGCTTCACCTGAAAAGACACTATTTTATAAGGATATGGTGAAACAGCACAGAGTGAATAGCCTGGCATCACAGATAGGTGTCATGCTGGATGCAGCACTTTAAGAGTTATCTATCAGTATCCCTATACTCCCTGAGCACTGCACTTGTCCTTCCAGTGGTGCATATAGCTCTCTGTCAAATTTATTAGGCATGTAACCTTTCAATGTGCTCCTCGCTGTGACTCTTTATCAACTGACATGCCAATAGCAATGGTACCAAAGAAAATATATACTATGCAGTGACAGTGATGAGAACAGATAGCCAAACTGTCTGCTGAAGTCATGTAGAAGAAATTTGCAGTGTATCTGGGTGTTACATACTGTAGAACTTATGTATACTACACCAACACTAGAGCAGTTCTGTTGATTATTCCTAAAGACTCCTTAGACCTACTTTACAAAAAAAAATCAGTAAAATTGGTAAAGGCATTGTACATAGCAACTCGATTTTAATTGTTAATTTTCTTGTGCAGTTTAGAAAAATAAAGTTGACATCTCACAGACTGTTGTCAGCAGTTTCCATATTGTTTCTGTCTCTTTCTTTTACCTCAAGTTCTAAAACTGTTAGACAATATTCACATTGGCAAGAGTTTGTTAATATATATGGTGAAGAAATGTAGATTTTTGGATAACCAATTGTGTAAGTGTTTTAGTCTATACATTTATTTTTTAAAGGGGTTGTAAAGGTTTGTTTTTTATTTTCTAAATCGGTTCCTTTAAGCTAGTGCATTGTTGATTTACTTACCTTTTCCTTCGATTTCCCTTCTAAATTTTTTTTTTCGTGGTCTGAATTTCTCACTTCCTGTTTCTCCTCAGTAAACATGCCCCCATCATCCATGGGGGTTAGTGAGCCAGAACACCTTACTGAGGTGGAACAGGAAGTGAGAAATTCAGACAGAGAAAACAAAGAAAAAAACATTTAGAAGGGAAATCGAAGGAAAAGGTACGTAAACCAACAATGCACTAGCTTAAAGGAACCTATGTAGAAAATAAAAAAAACAAACCTTTACAACCCCTTTAAAAGACTCTTTATATCAGTCTTCCTGCAAGCTGCCATGTTATTTGTATTGTTTTGGGAGAGTTAAAGCACACATTTTGGAATTATTGTTATTTTTTACTTTGACACAAGTTGTACTACATCATTCATATTATTTGATATACAAAGATTCTTTCAACACAGTTTACATCTATAGCATCTTTAATTCAGAAGAACAGTTATAAAAAAAGTAAAACAATTATAATACCCCTGATATGTATTAGATTTTCTTCATTACAGCAAACTACACATCTGATAAACATTGGACTTCTTTAAAGGAGTTTTTTTTTCTTTGCTGAAATTACTGTTTACAGGGTATAGAGACATAATAGTTAACTGATTCATTTTAAAAATGATTAAAAATAGATACAAATCAATCATATAATGTACCTGTAGTTTTTTAGTTTTGTTTTTGCATCTAGTTTCGTTTTTGCATGTTATCCTGCCTCTGCGCTATACAGAGCCATAGAGCAGTGATGGTTTGGAACATGAAACTAGAATCTCCCAGTACTGTGGTCATCAGGAAACAGACAACCAGGAAGTGTCCAGAACAGAGAAGAATTACAGCAACATCAGAGAAAAAACGAACAATGAGGACATGAAACCAGGACTTCAGTAAGGTAAAGGAAGCTATTTAGCTAAAAAAAATCCTTTAGTGACCCTTTAAATCCTCACCAATAATGTAGACCTGGGTCTAAACTTTGCTAAAAGAGATACTTAGGCTGTAGTTGCTGACCTCATTCTGAAATGTTAGGTGTGTGTGGTTGTACCACAGATCAAATAGGGTTGATTTACTAAAGGAGTAGAGGTTGTTCATCTAGTAAATTGAACATTAGTAAATAAGGTAAGCCTGTGTTTATGAACACTGAATCATGTGAGGCAAATTAAACTGCTTAGAACCCCATCTTCTCAGGTCTAGGTTCAAAAGGAAGAAAATTGAGATAGGAAGGGATCCAACTATTTTCCACTTGACTTTTTCAGCACACATCATCAGGTCCACCAAGTATAGTGATTGACTGGGTTAATAAATATCCATAGCACAGGCTGAGGTTGCCACCATTCAGACAGGCTGGAGAATACTTAACGGAACCTGGTAGAGAAAAAAAAAACTGTGCTAAGGCGAAGTTCATGTATCTGTGGGTGAGAAATAAGCAAAATAGTGCATGTTTCCAAACCACAGAGCAAGGGGCTGCACTTAAGCAGACACACGGGGGTGTGCACCCCCAACCATAAGCAAATGCAGAGTATTTTTGCATGTGTCAGAATGTGGGGCCATTGCACCATTCGGTTTAGAGTGGCATGATTTAAAAAAAAAATGGTCAGTGACTTCTTTCCCTACTTCTCTGCTGGTAGGACAGCCCATTGAAATGATTGGTCTGCCCTACATGCAAAGCACAGACTGCACAAGTGTGAAGCCTACACAAAAAAAAACAAAAAGCAAATCTGGAAAATAAAAATCTCAGCAATCTAGCAAGGTTGCTGACTGCATTACTTGATGTGCACATCACCCCTAAAAAAAGAATCTACACATCTGTATGTGAAATATGATCATACATATAATATATAGCAAACAAATAAATTATTATATCAAAATGTATTTTTGTGACAGGTGCTTACTAAAAATACCAAGTGGCTTCTTCTAATTTGCAGGCTCTTCAGTAGACTGTATGCAGTGACACAGCTAACATGGAGGTTTCAAAATTTGCATCAGGTATCTCAGTACTAATGCAGGCTTGCCTGTGGGCATATCTCCTAGTCAAACACTAGACTTGTAAATTTGTCAGGAAACAATTCATAGATTTAAGAGATCTAAGATGTCTTTGCTGACAGATAATACCATTGTTTCCCCTGAGGCATGTTATGAAGACATGTTTCTAAACTAGTGTGGATTTGATGCTCATTCCTTCACCATAATAAATACAACCTATATTTTAACAGGGTGTTTATAAGAATGATTTCAATGATTTCATCTTGTCTCTGAATTTGTTTTCATTAGATAACCTAAAAATTGCATGCTCATATGAAAAACAGGCATTTTATCGACCATATAAAAAATAAATATAATATCGGTAACATGCTATGATTAGATGATATACTGTATATTTTTGTACACATCGTTATCCTTTTGATCGCAATAATTTGAATTTAGAAATGTACAAATTAAATTTTACTGTTTCAACCTTATACTACAGCTTACCACATCTACAGCTTAGATATGGTGCCATTTTTATGGTTAAGGCCGGCCATAGACTGAGCAATTGTCTTTCCTGCAACCCATTGGCAGAACACAGTGATTATTGCTAACAGCTATAACAGGCTGATTATACTCAAGTTGATTGATTAATCAACCTTGGTACATTCAGCCTGATTATACTGTAATGGAAATATTGAGGCCTACAATTTTTTTTTACCTTCATGTGAACTGGGGTCTATTTCTCAGTTTCAAAGACATTCCAGAGAAAATTGAGTACTGTCCATGATACTTTTTTTTTTATTTGCACTAACATACAATTTTTCAGGACAAGCTTTAAGGATATGTTCCCTTCTTCAAGGTCCAAGCAGTAGTGCTTGGATCTTGAAGAAGGTGACATCTCCCAAAAGCTTGTCCTGAAAAATTGTACGCTAGTGCAAATAAAAAAGTATCACGGACAGTACTCAATTTTCTCTGGAATTTCTTTGAAACTGAGAAATATAGTTAACTGCTTTTAAAGCCCTTCCTGGGTTGAGAACAAAGACAGTGGAAAGAATTATGACCTATTGTAAAGTGATATACAAGTAAGGTGATGCACACTATGGTAAAGGACACTATTCCATGGCAACATTTTGCAGCAGGACAAGAACCAAGATTTACAAAAGTTTGTTTATGCAAAATGAAGTACTCAAGAAGAAAACAGTAATCGGTTAAATTCCTGTACTTTCTGAAAGAATAAGCAATCCTCATGTAGACCAAGCTGTTAAACCATTAACTCTCCTCTCACATCTTATGTTCTGATTGTTCATGTTTAACAGTTTAAAATGAATCAGTGGCCTGGTAATGGAAACTAACATACTTTCATATTCCTAAGCAATAAAAGAGTATCAAACAAACTCCCCACTCTGTGGGTATGGTCACTGTGGATTAATTCATCCTACAAGGTATAACCAAGGACTCTGAAGTAGGGTTGCAGTTGGTTAGTGACTATAGAGCAGTGATGGCGAACTTTGGCACCCCAGATGTTTTGGAACCAAATTTCTCATGATGCTCATGCACTCTGCAGTGTAGTTGAGCATTATGGGAAATGTAGTTCCAAAACATCTGGGGTGCCAAGATTCGCCATCACTGTTATAGAGCATCTGCTGTTTGTGTACAATAGAGGGAATTTCCGTTCTGCCAGAGGGTGCAAGGGAAATGTGCTGCCATTTCAGTGCCTCTGTTATGAAATTTGAGGGGGTGAGTGCCTTCAGCTAAAAAGGTTAGTAAGAGCTTGTTCTAAAGCTCATTTACTTCCTAGGCACTATAATGTCTATACACTGACCACATAATAGATGTGTGATGCATGCTTGGCTTTTTTCAAAAACATGCTTAGATTAGTAATTAGCTGTCATTCATTTTCTTTGAATTGGCAGTGCTATAGCTCAAGAAAGATACAAATATATAGGTTTATTTAGAGGAGTACAGAGGTGCGTCTTTAAACAATGAAAAGGCAAGTATATTCCACATTGTGCTGTGCAATCATCAGCTATAGATTCAGCATGCTTTAAAAGGTGCTGTGCTTGCACTTAGGAGACTGTCTTTGTTTATTAACTCTGGAGGTAAATTCATCCCAGCACAAAATCAGGTAATTGTCAGTGATCATTTATCGTCTGTCAGTGTCAACTATATACAATAAAATGTGCAGTTTGCACTTCATTTTTATTGTGCAATAAAAGTTTATGCAAAGAAAGCAATTGCAATAAATTAATGGAGCAGATCTCTTGGAGCATGCAAATTAACAACAAGTTTTAGAGAAGTAAATTAATTTCTTTTTAAAGTTTGAAAAGAAAACACATGAGGCATCATTTTTGTATTGTTAAGATATGAACAAAAAAAAATTGCCACAGGTTTTACTGTGTGTGGTCAATTTGAAAGATCATAAAACATTAAATAGATAAGTTTCGTGTTATCAGAAATGACAGTTTACAGTATTAGTGCCATGAGACATGGATTGTAAAGAAGCATACCTTCCCAGAATATTAAAGTGACTATGGTTCTGAGACTGGATTAGCTATCATCACTATTTGCTGTGGCTATTATCCAAGGAATAGCACAGATGTTTCAACAAGGCTCTATTAAAGCCCTGGGGAGACAGCACGAAGCCAAAATACACAGGCATTAAAAATATGCTTATAATCATTACAACTATTAGGAAACCTCCTATGCACACCAGTAAGCAAGCTATCTAGACAGAGGACATTTAATGCATTAAAAGTATAGCTCTTAATTGTTAAAAGTGCTAACAGTTCGCAAAATGTACTCTACTTTGTATTTCTACATCAGCAGGACAGATAAAATAAAGAGCATCAGTGTAACTAACCATGAAGTAGATGGTTGAGTGATTCCTACAGTCAATGATAAAGTGATTAAAAATTAAAAGGACGCACATTTCCAAGGAACATGAGTCTCCAAGGTGTGATATAATGTGATAAATAGGGCAGAAAACACAAACAATGACTCAGTATTAACTGGAACTGGAGGTGTCACATACAACTAACTTTACCCCATTTGCTTTCCTCATTTGAGGTTGAAGAAATATAATTATCAAAAAATAGGACTAAGCAACTTACCCTAAGTAAATCAGTCACAAGGGAACTATATAAGATGCTGTTTCTGCCCTTCTTGTTTTCTAGTTGACAGGTAACGCTGATCTACTGGTTTCAAATTGCAAACATGGCATAAGCATGCAGATACAGAAAGTAAGAAAAAGTCCTGATCTGTTTGCATATTCTGGGTCAGTGGCTTGAAGTTTCAACCTACTTTTTTATTTTCAGATGGAGTTTGTAAGGGTTAGACTCTCTGTTACGTTTGCACTTCCCAATTAAAGCAGGCACACCAAATTTGCTCAATTCAAAGTTCAGAATTAATTTTGGAGTGTGGGTTCCCTAGTGATGTCCTGGATGCAGCCGTTTCTTATGCACACCTTATGCTGTTTTAAATGCCACGAATACAATATTTGCATTCCCTTAAAATGTGGTTCTGTGTTTACCCATTTACAGTCTGCCCAGGAATAAACAATTCTGAAATACTTTAATTGTAACATTGATTACTGTATTTCCATTTTGAAGTGCCTTTTGTATATGTGGGAAAACATGTGGGAAAAAAAAACATTGACCTATTTAAGTGCCAATTTCCTGAAAAGTGCTGAAGCATAGAAGCACTATCACATTGGCACTTTGAGAGCCACTGTCAACAGAAACCTATAAACTGTTACAGCCCTGTTCTCGTTCATTTTGTACAGGCTTGGCATTAGATTCCTGACCTAAAGCAGCGTACACGCGACCATTATTGATGTCATGGAAAAAAAACTTAGTTTTTCTCGACGTGATTCTTGTCAAGCCTGCCTTGCATACACACAATGGTGAAAAAAATGCTCGAGCAAACGTACGTGTCGTACAACACGTGTTGTACGTGACGTACAACGCGTACGACGGCACTATAAAGGGGAAGTTCCATTCGATTGGCGATACCCTTTGGGCTGATTTCCCTTCTCATAACCTGCTTCTGAGCATGCGTGTTTTTTTCCCCGTCGTTAAAGCCTACACACGACCGTTTTTCACGACGTGAAAAACAATGACGTGAAAATCGACGACAAAAAATAGAGCATGTTCTAAATTTTTAATGCCCATTTTTTACGTCGAGAAAAATGCTCTGGAGCCTACACATTTGCATTTTTCTCGTCATGAAGAACGTGTGTACATGGCATAAGAGGCATAGTGGTAAAACATATGTCATACTTTAGTCATGGGGGCGGCAGGAAACACCTCTTGTTACAGCAAGAATCAGTTTGTGTTCATTTGTTTATGTTTTGTGCACAATTTTAAATAATTTGTATGATACTTTTGATTAGGCATTAAAACTATGCTTTACCTTTGAAGTTGTGCCCTATGCCTGACACCCTCTCTTTGGGAACATTCCTGTTTGTTGCAGATTAGGAAGTGAATACGTTTCCCAACAATACTATCTTGTGACAGGACAATTCCAAGTCCTGTACTTCTCTATGCTTTACTTCCATATAAGTGTAACCTACCAGTTTTTCCTTTGTGGATATGAATTTATATTTAGATTAATGTAACCATATGATCCCTTAAACAAAATAAGACCTCTATATTGAGATGGATTTATATGGATGTTTTGTAGCCTTTTCACTGCATGTCCTGATGAAAGGGATTTACCCATGAAACGCGTTGACTGCAACTTGCAATCTGTGAAATGAGACTCTCAGTATAATGTACATAAGTGGTCTCTGATGCCCAATATTGTGTGACATTTAGCATCATATATGATTCTTTCAAATATCCTAAAAAGTCCTTGGCTTTTAAAGTAATTGGTTTGTTAATTTATGATAATGGCATATTAGGACTTTCACTCGTCATTCTGCTAACACCCCCCTTCTTATTTTTGAATGTACACAAGTACATGTTAAGAGTAGATATAAAACTTGTTGCCTAAAAACTTGCAGTTTCTTGACAAAGGCAAACTGGGCATTTGCCCAGGACACTGGCTGGTGGAGGTGACTTCACATACGGTCAATATGTAATGCCTAATGGCCTGTTTTGAAGTTGTTGGCTGCGCATACCAAGAGAGGTGTCACTGCAACTATTTCTTCAGAATGCCACGTGTTTTGTTCTAGGTGCCACTTTATGCATTGATATACTTCCTTTAAACTCTGGTCTATCCAGGCAGCACGATCATCTCTTGAATAAACAACTTTCACAGATAGCATAAAGCAAAACTTCACACTCTCAGTCAACAGGAATTATTTTTAATCCTTATGTTGCTAGCATTTGTAATTAGATAAGAAGGTCTTCAGTTACTTTCTGGTTTCCATGCCTCAGCAAATGATGTCATACATCCCAGGAGTCTTCAGGAGGGGAGGAGGAGTTTTCTCAGCTAAGCTCAGCCTCCAGTCGGCATGCCTGAGCTATAGGCTGATGGTTTCCAGGAAGTAAATGCTACATGAATTATCTGTTCTTACTCAAGATAGCCACCGCTGCAAATGCTAGGGGGGGGGGGGGTCAAAGCGATTTCTTAGAAAAATAAAGCATGGATACACAGATGGAGGGGGGAATTTGCTTTAAAAGATAAAAATTCATTAAACAGTGCTTTAGGTTTGTAGTGCTCAGATATAGTGTAGTTCCTCTTTAACTCTCCAATAAGGAACACAAATGTAATCCAATGCAGTTTTACTTCAGTACATAGGATATTCACTGATCATTTAAAGAGCCTTAGCTTTATGCTTGCTATGAAGAAGACTAGTAGCTCACTGAGCAAGCAAGGAGATAAAGGGAGGATCTAGCTAAAAGCATCAATAGAAAAAGGAAATGGGGGAGTACCATTTAGAAATGCAGAAATAAATATGTTATAGTAACACCGAACTGACACAAGAGGAGTGATCTACTAAAAAAAGGAGAGTGCAAAATTTGGTGCAGCTCTACATAGAAACCAATCAGCTTCCAGATTTAATTAAACAATCTGAAGTTAGAGGCTGATTGGCTACCATGCACATCTGGAAAAATGTGGATACCCTGCGCTGCCAACAATAAGTGAATGGTAGCTGCTAACACGGCTCGTTTGAGAAAAGCAAAAAGACAAAAGAAAATAACTGTGTAGCGCTTAAATAATGACAATCATTAATTAAAATCAATAACCAGTGAATGTGAAAATATGAGAACACATAACAATATATAAAATAAGAGCACTATAAATGTGCGTCAATGATGTAAGAGTCCCTTTTTCAAAGAACAAAAAATGTGCCGCTAGCACATGATACAACATAGACTGTTGCACCTATTGATTTGTAAAGAAACACAAAACAAATTAAATCAACCAGTGCTAGGTATGAAAGTCCATATAAATCAGAAAGTCAATCAAGTGAATGAGTGAGCAAATTCAATAAGTGACTTCTCCAATGTGCAATAATCCCAACACCGAAAGCAATGCAAGGCTTACCAGAGCACGTTGACTTAGGATGACATATACCACCAAAAGTAAAAAAACGCTTGTAATGACTAATGTCATAAACGATCCATGGCAGAATCACACCTTAGCCGATCATCATATTTTCTATTGGATAGATGGATGGAAGAAACTGGGAGCTGTGCTGGAAATGGGATCCCCAGGTTGATTTTCTCACAATTTGTCAGATATATCTCTGCTCCCTCGTACCATGCACATCTGCACCAGATTTTGCTCTTTGAAGACATTAACATATATACAGTATTATGGAATCCAATGCAGTGATGTATACATGGTGCGTGTCCTGAATGTTTCTAGTGTCAGTCTTCTTGTGCTCTTGCTATACAAATACCTGTCAAACAACACTATTTCTGTAAAATCTATGTATTTATGGGTCAAACCGAAATCTCTTCATTGGAAGTGAATCTATAGCTTGTCTTATCAAATGTATTATTTACTGCTGTATTGCATTCCTTAAGGATCACTGCTCACAATGGTTACAGCAACCAATGGACTAATACTTAAAGTGGTTGAAACCCTTACAATCCACTTTTGACTACAGGAAAACCTATAATAAGGCTTACCTGTAGCTACCCCGGATATCTCCTAAACCTGCACGGTTTAGGCGATATCCCCTGTATTAGCATGTGCCGACATCATCGGCACATGCGCACTGAAGCCGTTGCTGCAGCTAGTGTGCCGTTACCAGCGCCTCATTGCAGCTCCGGCCAATTACAGCACCGAAGCCCACGATCCCCCGGAAGTAACTCTGGGAGCTATTTCGCTGGCTGGAGATGTGTACTGGGACCGCTGCAGGTGGGTTGCTATGGGGGCACTCATCAGGAGGGAGGGGCCAGGAGCACCGAAGAGGGACCCGAGAAGAGGAGGATCCAGTCTGCTCTGTGCAAATCAACTGCAACAGAGTAGGTAAGTATAACATGTTGGTTATTAAAATAAAAAATAAAAAAAATATTGATTTTACAATCACTTTATGTATGTGGTTGTAATAGTATTATAAGGTATATGTTGTTTTAGATTTGTTTAGTGCTTCCTGCAGTTGTTTAACCGCTTGTCTACCGCTAACCGTCATATGACGACGGACGAACACTCTCTCGTTTTGGGCAGACGTCACATGACGTCATGCCTTCCCGAGCCACTAGGGGGCGTGCACGCACCCACTGCGTCACTGGGAACCCGATGCGCGATTGCCCAGTAACTGAGCAGGACCTTTGATTCGTGTGTGTAAACACACAGATCCACGTCCTGTCAGGGAGAGGAGACCAATGGTGTGTCCCTTGTACATAGGGACACCGATCAGTCACCTCCCCCAGTCAGTCCCCTCCCTCAGTCAGTCCCCTCCCCCCACAGTAATAATCACTCCCTAGGGAACACATTAAACCCTTGATTGCCCCCTAGTGTTAACCCCTTCCCTGCCAGTAATATTTATATAGCAATGAATGCATTTTTATAGCACGGATCGCTGTATAAATGTGAATGGTCCCAAAAATGTGTCAAAAGTGTCCGATGTGTCCGCCGCAATATCCCAGTCACTATAAAAATCGCAGATCACCGCCATTACTAGTAAAAAATTAATAAATAATAAAAATGCTATAAATCTATCCCCTATTTTGTAGCCGCTATAACTTTTGCGCAAACCAATCAATATACGCTTATTGCGATTTTTTTTACCAAAAATATGTAGAAGAATACATATCAATTCGTATTATAGTAAAAAGTTAAAGATATTGGGGTAGATTCAGGTAGGGAGCGCATATTTGTGTGCGGGCATAACGTACAGGCAAGTTTGACAGGCAAGTGCAGTATTCACAAAGCAAAGTTGTGGCGGCGTAGCGTAAATAGCGTAAATAGGCCGGCGTAAGCCCGCCTAATTCAAATGTGGAACATGTGGCGTGTTTTATGTCAATTTATTGTGACCCCACGTAAATGACGCTTTTTACGAACGGCGTCCGTGAAAGTATCCCAGTGCGCATGCTCCAAATTAACCCGCAAAAAGCCAATGCTTTCGATTTGAACATAAATGACGCACAGCCCTATTCGCGAACGACTTACGCAAATGACGTAATCGACGGAAAATTTGACGCTGGCCCGACGTCCATACTTAACATTGGCTGCGCCTCATATAGCAGGGGTAACTTTACACTGGAAAAAGCCTTACGTAAACAGCGTATCTGTACTGTGACGGCCGGGCGTACATTCGTGAATAGGCGTATCTAGTTGATTTACATATTCTAGGCGTAAATCAGCGTATTAGTATTAGTATTGTTTGTAGCCATTTTGTCTAATTTTACTAGCAGAGTGTATTATACAGTATGTTTAATAATTACTGCAATTAGAAGGCGAAGGCCCACGCACAGAATTCCATCCTCTTTTTATACAGGGAAGAACCTATTGCAACATATTTAATTTATTAAGAAGGTTTTTTACTTCCCCATGTATCTGGTCAGACAGAAAAAGACATTCATCTTTGCTACAACAGTTCTACATTGCAGTTCTCAGATGCGTACAAAATCTGAATTCAGTCCCATGTGTTAAACATATCACAGAAGGGATGAAAGGTTTATCCTGCACAGACTTCTCAAACTGCACTCCTTGGCCTTGCTAACCTCTCGCTCTGTAGCTGCGCATGTCTGAGCTGTTCAGAGCTAATTAGCTTTTTCTAACAAGGAATAAAGAGTCAGAGCCAGCATGGGGGTACATGGTTAGAAAAAAAAAGATAACACTAATGAAAAGATTTCTCCTCATACCCTCTGGCAAATATGAGGCAGCTTAGAACTCATTTATTTGAGGAACAAAAAAAAAACATCCAAGTTTAAATTTAAGAATGGGGAGACTGGAGCAATGCAGTACACATTAGATGCTACATAATGCCAAGAATTGAGGGGGAAGAGAACCCCTACTGTGGGCTTTGTGAAAAAACTGTTTCAGTAGTCTTCTCAAGGGCAAAGAAAGGGCAAAAAAAACAATGTCCACTGCATTTCTTGCTTGACACATGCTAGAAACAGACAAATCTGCTTATTAGAGTCAATTAAAGCAATTCTAACACTAGCGCTTCAGATCAGTAAGTGATTCATTACAGCACAGGTGCTCATTACTAAGAGTTTCTAATGAGCAAAATGCCAAAACCAGAAATCACTGAACAAGAGGTGAGATAATGAATAGAAACACCTAATGCACACTTGTTGGCAATGCAAAAGAAGTTTTAAATGTCTGAAAGTGCTTGTTTAGATGCTGAAAGCTGTATGTGCAGAAATAGCTAAAACATGATCTTGATGTTGCTTTTTCGACAACTGGTTGAAGGAGTATGTGTGTCTGCCGATGGTAGCGTGTTGAAAAAAAATGCAAGAAGGGTGTGTCTTTCCTTTTCAAAAGCCAAGCTGATACGTTTTTAATAGCTTATATCTTTTGGGGTTCTGGCAGTAGGACCTTGGCAATACAGTGGAACCTTGGATTACGAGCATAATCTGTTCCAGGAGAATGCTTGTAAACCAAAGCACTCACATATCAAAGCGAGTTTCCCCATAGAAGTCAATGGAATAAAAAAAAATTTGTTCCACATTGACTTCTATTGTATGCAGTACCACATTTGGCTAGAGGTGGGGGGGGCACCGGAGAGATTTGGAAATACTCAGAGACTGCTTGGAGCTGCTCGGATGCACTCTGAAACCCTCTGAGAGGTTCGGAGCATTCCAAGCATTTTCCAGTGTTTCCGAGTGCATCCCAACTGAACGGCTCCTAGTGTCACCGGCAACCCCGCTCCTCTGGTAAAAAAAAGTACTGCACAGGCTTGCGAGACAACACTTCCAAACCGAGTCAGGATATTTTTTTTAAATGATAGCTTGTATTGTGAAACGCTCGTTAACCACGTTACTCGCAATCCAAGGTATTAAACCGCATACACACGATCGGTTTGTCCGCAGAAAACAGACCGATGCACTGTTTTCATCCGACAAACCGATAGTGTGTGGGCCCCATCTGTTTTATTTCCATTGGTGTAAAAAAATAGAACATGTTTTAAATTCTGAAAAATCTGATCGTCTGTATGGAACTCCATTGGTCAAAAATCCACGCATGCTCAGAATCAAGTCGACGCATGCTTGGAAGCATTGAACTTCATTTTTTTCATACATAGTGTTGTACGTTACCGCGTTTGGGCACGATCAGATTTTTGACTGATGGTGTGTAGGCAAGACTGATGAAAGTCAGCTTCATCCATCAGTTATCCGATCGTGTGTACAGGGCTTTACTGTACTCAACTCCTCCATTTACTGGAGCCATGGGGGCGGATTCGCATTTTCACTGTTTAATTTTTGTGTACTCTATTACATAACATTCCTGGGCAGCAATTTTATTGATAATTTCATACTTGTGTGTCAGTGAAAAAGAACTGATACCTTTGAATCTACAGTACAACCAGGTAATCAGTATAATCTATAGCAGCCTACGTATTTTCTCATTTCAGGTTTCCTTTTAGGCTCGATTCACACCTATGCATGTTGCTTTTGAGAGTTTTTTCAGTGCTTTTTGCGGTGCTTGCTGCGTTTTTTGACACACATTTTTATCGAGATTTTTACCGCAATTTGCGTTTTTTGTTTTTTTTAGCTGCCAATTTTATTTTTACATTTCCTTTACCAACCAGCTATAAACAGGTTCGCAGCAAAATCGCGGTAAAAAACGAGGTACTTGCGTTTTGGATGCGGGTCCATTGAATTCTATTACATGCAAAATGCTCCTTTTTGCGGGAAAAAAAGTCCCCGACCCTTTACAAAAACGCAGAGGCACAAAAAAGCATTGATGTGAACATGTTCCATAGGAAACCATGTTAAAAAATTTCCTGGCATTTCTGCAAAATGCAAAATGCATAAAAAAACTCATTAGTGTGAATGGAGCATTAGGTCATTTTACACCTCTGTGCAGGTGTAGGTGTAATTATTACCTGGGGGCATAATGGAAAAGGTATTATAAACATTCCTAACTGCATAAGATGTGTATTAATTATTTTTTTCATGCTGTTGTTTGCTGCTCTGTACACACAGCCTATAGTAGAGTAAATAATATTCCTTTGTCAGAAATTTCTGCTTGCTTGAAGCATGGGGCATGCAACATGGTATTGCATAGGTTAATCCAATAGCTCTGTCTGTAGTTTAAGAACTGACACTTCCTTTGGAAAAAAAAAACATATTCCAAAATCCCTGGATCTCTTAGTCGGCACTCTTCAGGTGAGAGCTAAATCTGTCAGATACAAGTATGCAAATTCACAGATACAGAGAGCTCACTGATGCAGCTAGAAGATTTTTTTCATTACAACAGTATCCCAATATTTGTGATCTGACACAAAGTGGGTGACAAGGCATACACCGGACAATGTTACCATGAACAGGAAGTTGTGTTGTTCCTTTGGTTATCAGGGATTTATCAACCATGGCACTACAAAGTTCAGTCCCAAAATGTAAGCCCATCGTTACTAGGTAAGGCAAATAAACCACACTGGGAATTTAATTACACTAATACCTAATTAAAACAACAAAAACATTTGAAAGTGTACAATGCCCTTAAGTATTATTACCTGCCACAATTATATATATTTTTGAGAAACTATTCCACATTTCCAATCTGTCAAAAAACACTGCTATGGACAGAAAAAAAATATAACTCAATATATATATATATATATATATATATATATATATATAAAATAAAAATATATAAAAAAGAGGCTTTATCCTTGTTGCAGTGTTATTAACACACACACAATTAAAACACCAAGGGTAAATTCCCCAATAAAATGCAAACCAATAAAATGTAAACCCCCACAAGACACACCACTGGCAACCCCAGGTATCTCCAACATGTCACAGACAAGTCACAACGGCTGTGTATATTCAACATAAATGTAAACAGGAATAGCTATTGCCCCTTGTTGGAATAACCTTGTCACACGTAAATAGACATTTATTGTACAAATAGACTTGCTGCACAAATATATTGTTAGTTACTGTCAGCAAACTCAATAAGAAAAGTGATGAAAAAAAATGTTCTATAAGCTTCAATAATCAGTCTGCAATAATAAATATGACGTATAATATTCCTAGCAGCATGGTAGATGACAATCCCATAAATACAAAGTATGTATGGCGTTCATTTGCTTCGCAAAAGAGAGCTATAGATTTTGCCCCATTAATAAATCCCTCAACTTGTGTCACAATCATTAGTGATTTCTTCAGTCTTTATTAATATTCAGCTTTACATGAGTCATCGCATACTGTATTTAAAATGTTCGCCCACTATAATCCTGAGTGGCTTCCAATATATCTCCTTTGGAAGCAATATGCTGTATCCAAGCAACAGTTTAACAGCTTGATAAACTTTACAATATTCTGATATCCTCCTTGACATAACGTGGGCAAACATTAATACCATTAATACCAATGTGGTGGCTGCAAAGTAATAAAACGCAATTTTATGAACTTTTTATGTTTTCGATAGGAAACGAATAGAAACCCTTTTGATTTTTTATTGATGTCTGTAACCCTCTGTATTAGCCCTGCTATTGCTAACCTAGTCCTATTTATTTGGACATTTGGCTTTTTTGGTTATAAGTGTCATAAATATTGTACTAATTTGACCACTGATAAACCAGCAATGGCAAAACATATTGGGTTCTTGTTAGCACATTTATGATTTGAAATTTTTGGAAAGTGAAGAACTTGAGTGGATTATTGATAGGGAAAGTGAGGCTCATGTGGACCTATTGATACAGACTTTATTACTGTAGCAAGTTAAAGCGGAACTTCACTCTCTCAATCAACATTGACTTTTTTCACACTTATGGTGCTAATATTAGTAAATAGATAGGAAAGTATATTATATTTATTTGTCTTAAACTTTGTTTTACATTTCTGCAGTTACTTCCTGGTTTTCACGCCTAGGCAAATGATGCCATACATTTCAGGAATCTTCAGGAATGGAGGAGGGGTTTTTTCAGCTAAGTACACCCCTACCTGCATGCCTAAGCTAAGGGCAGATGTATCCAAGGAAGTAAATTCATCTGCCTTTACTTAAGATGGCTGTGGCCAGAAATGCTAGAGGGGTGTTTTTCAAAGCAATGTCTTAGCAAAACCAAAAATGGAGACATGAATGAATGGGGAAGTGTGCTTTCAATATTAACATAGAAAGAAGGGGAAAACGCTGTGCCAGAATTGAGTCATTAATAAGCCCAAACCTTGAATCATAGGCAGTATGATGTTTATGCTTATGATTCAACTTATTAATGACTCCATTTTGGCACAGCGCTTTACCTTTCTTTCCATGTTTATTGTAGTCTCATTGGTCCTATGAGCTTGGAGTATCAGTGGCCAGTACATTTTACAGTTTTTCATGTCTTGCATTTGGGCTTCTGTCTATGTGCCTGGCTATCTGCTTTGAATATTAAAAATGAATTATATAGTGTTTTTGGTTTGTGCTGCTTATATGCAGTGTAGTTCCACTTTAAAGACTAGTTGTTCTGTTTTAGAGGCAGATGTAATGTGCTTTTTCCACAATTTGATCTCTGCGCTGGATGTAGGCAACACACACTTAGAGAGTTTTTGAACTTTTATTTCTTTTATTTATATTTACCATAAAAGTGAAGTTTTAGGACCCAATGGGTTAGGTACAGGGTGATAAAAGCACATCACCTTTGCGTTATATAGATTGCTGGTAAACATTGTCACAATGAAAGACAGAAAGTGATAGGTAATATAAACCTTTACAGTTGCCAACAGAAAGTGTTGAGGTTAAATCTTCCAACTGGGACAACTGTACCAGTGATAACTGTTTATGGGATTGTAGGCTATATTTTAACTAAATAAATAAAAACCAACAACTTTCAAGTCACTATGACTCAAGCGATAAAATGCATAGAAAGTTTAAAGCATCTCATATAAATATAATACATAGGCTTTAAAAGTGATAGTCATAAAGTGATAGTCATAAAAACTCAAGCTGGAAACTTAGATAACACATAAATTCCCCTTTTAACAAAAGGTGACCCAACCACATAATAATAGGCTGCGACATAAATAGGGACAGGAGGGAAGGGAGCACCACAGAGATCCCTCCTGAGGCAAGTGAGATCCTGGGATCCAGACCTTTTTTAAATAGCCCCCAAACATGTTCTAGAATTTTCCAGGAGGTCATGTGACCCTCTAAAAAATGTACCCCACCAATCAGCTGACCTTTCCAGAAGGCTTCTAACGTGTCCTTACGGGTGAGTGGGGAACCTTGAAACCTTTCACTTCAATGACCCCTGGAAGCGAGAAAAGGGGGTCTTGAAACCCTGTAATCCCTCAATTTCTTCAGGGAGCCCTGAATCTTCCTAACTGCCATAGTCCCATAGGGAAGGGGATCCTTAAAACGGGCATTCCCATTTTTACCTCAAAAGAGAGATTGTCCTCACTTTGTAGAGATTTCCTCTCCCTTCCTTTTATATCCCTGGGATACAGCCAATGAAAACTATGAAGTTATAGATCTTTCCCTTCTGTACTCTATCTAAATTAAAAAAAAATTGTTATACATGCACTCTAATACAAAACTGTAGACAAAATTACAAATCTGAAGTGAAGTGACTTTGACATTGGAGGCACCATTTGGAATATAAAATGATGTTCCATTAACAGGCAGAAGCCCACAGAATCACATATAACATACCCTTGGCAACACAACATTGTTCTTCTTAGTGTTTTAGGCACAAACTAGTCTTTGCATACCGTTCAAGTGGGCACAAGATTAAAACATCCCCTTCAACAAAACAATTCATTAGGAGCTAGCGTTCACTTGTGGGGAGCTAGGTGTCTGCAACCTTCCTCAATACAGGTACTGTTGCTGAACTCTCCACTGGCACTATAAAGTTATGGGAAAAGGAATTGGTGAACAATTGAGCATTAAACAGTCACCTCCAGCCCCAGGAAAACACACCTAGCATATGATTTATTAAAGAATAGAAAAAAACACATATTAAAATATGACAATAGGGGGAATAGAACATACATCCCTATACGGCACTATAAAGTTGTTATGAAATTAAGTTAAAAATTGTCATCAATGTGCCTAGTAGTAGATGCATACACATTAAAAATGCCATATCTGCAATGCTCAGTTGTGCATTTCATTGTTTTATGTTATTGTTGACCGTTCAAAATGAGTGGAAATTTTCTACTGCATATGCTGGAATCCAGAGTTTACTTGAAATACACTTTTTGTTCAGAACTGGACTTTAATGCTCTAGTAATGAAAGTGCATGTTAGATATAAAATCAGAAAAGTATAGAATCCCTTGAGCTGAAGGCCATTTCCAAAGCAACGCTTCTGCAAAGAATAGTAGAACAAAACTTTTCTGAGTCCTCAATGAAGAGCACAATATGAGCTAAAGAGCTGTAATGTGTTGTAGTCATAGCAACATGGATAAGTCTGCCTAAGAGAACAGCTTGGACCAGCCAGATGTCAGCCTAATTGGCATACATTAGAAAACGGAAGCTCAGGCTTGTCCACTACTGTAAACTGGGACCAGAAGTATTTCCCCAGAAATGTAGTGTTAGTTACTTGGGCACAGCTACATAAACACAATTTACAGCTAAGAAACAGAAAAAAGTACATGTGTACATTCACAAAAACTCGGCCTGGATGAGTCAAGTTACTACCATCAAATTCAATCGATAGACAGCAAAATATTCTAATATGCAAAGTGCTCAGGCCTTGGTTGACTAGCAATTTTGGTATTTCACAGTATGCTCTTTTTTTAAACATTTGGGTGTAACTTTTGTACGTTTAATCTGGGCATCCATCCCCTCTTTGATCTTCTGGTATCCTTTTCAAGCTGCGCTATCTTATTTTGAAAAAAACGGTCGTGCATACTTAAAGCGTTTGTTTACCCAAAAAAAATGATCCTGTTCCCTTAGAGCATATTATACAGCACAGTGCTTGTTCTGGATAATTTGGCCCCCTCTAACACCAAAAAAACCTGTCTAATCCTGCCTGGCTATACCCTCTCCTCTGAAAACTGACCACGATAATCAGGGCTGCTGAGCCCTGACACCGTGGTCCGTTTACATGATTCCATCATCCGCAGCCTGTGTCCTCTGTCCTCCTCCCCCTCCCTGCCTGTCTGCCGTTACCAGTGCCACCCTGCTCCTGCTGCTCTCATAACTGTAGCTAAAACGTCTTATCCCTTCTGTACCGTATTAATAAGTTTCCCTGTGCCTGTGTAATGTAAAAAACTCTTCCGATCTGTACCTATATGAGCGCCGCTCCGGGCGCTCAGATGATGCTCGTCTCTCTCTACTCTCCCTCCTCCCCAATTGATGTCAGCGGGACTGCTCGTACCCGCCCACTGCAGCTGTGAGCCGGAGAGTGAAGAAAGCTGACAAGTTCAGCTAGTCAAATTCCTTTTCCCTCCCTTGTTTTAGCACCCTGTCCATCAATAACCTGGGGCAGGGGAGACCAGATGCAGTGTGACTGCAAACATGTCCAAGATGCTTAAAGGGACTGTCTGCCGGGCTACAGTGTAAACCTGAAATTAGTTTTAAACACGCATATATCCCAGGTGTATTTGTGCAATTTTGAATAATCAGAATATCTGATGTCTGCATTACAGTATGTTTTAATAATTAAAGTTTGGTCAAAGGGTAATATTAGTATAAAGTAGGATATTTTTTTTTTTAGAGTAATAAGTATGAACTATGCATTGGCTTAAATAAATATACAGTAGCTTAACAATTCTATTACACACTCAATATCAGTGCTGGAGAGCACAGGATTATGATGTGAGAAGCTTAGAAGATTATAGATCATCATTAAATGATGAGGTCAGGTAAATCATAACACCTAACCAAGTTCTTACCAGGGGCAATGGGCTGCCTGTAGTTATAACAGTTACCTTTAATCATGGCAACACACTCATTCCTTTTCATTAGGTCACTGAGTGTCTGTTCATTCGTACACAGCATCTAGCACCGGGTAGAGACTAATGCCTAGGAGGTAGGCTTATTCATAAATTATATTTATAGAGCAAATAAGCTAGCAGACACAATACTTTCTTTGCAGCCATAAATCCTGTATTGTTATACCATGAGGCTTCAGAATAATTTTGCTTAGTACACAACATGTGCATCCCGGTGAACTTTATTGGCATCAATACATCAAGGACCACTACCAGATTCAGAGGTAGTTACTTGTTTGAGCAGCAGTGGATGCAAAACATATACATGTCTACTGAAGCTCGTTATGTGTTGGGCAGAGAAATGATTCAATGACTACCCAGTAGTCATGCATTTTCACGTGTTCTGGAGCTGATAAAACAGCAGTTGGATGTAGGTGTGATTAAAAATAAAGGACATCAATTTTGTTTGGGAGCCACGTCGCACGACCGCACAATTGTCAGTTAAAGCGACGCAGTGCCGAATCGCAAAAAGGGGCAAGGTCCTTAACCTGCATAATGGTCAAAAAACATCTGATGTTGCCGCCCCCCCCGAGCCCCGTTATACTTACCTGACCCCTCGAAAGTCCTGCGCGGACCCGATATTCTCTTTGCCGCTCAGCCTGGCCGCCGATTGGCTAGGGTGGATGAATTGAGAGTAGCGCAGCCATTGACTGGCGCTGCTGTCAATCACATCCAGTGACGCTGCGCACTGAGGGGCGGGGCCGAGTGATACAGCGAGCGGATATGGTTGCTCGCTGTATCACCTGTATCACCTGTATCACCATGCGAGCTCTCGCATGACTGTGGTAACTAATTGCGGGGAGGACCAAGACAGCCACCGAGGGACCCCAGAAGACATGGATCGGGGGCACTCTGTGCAAAACGAACTGCACAGTGGAGGTAAGTATGACATGTTTGTTATTTAAAAAAAAAAAATCCTTTACAAACCCTTTAAACTTCTAGTAGCTCCATCGGATGGGATTACCAATATTTTTGGAGAATTGTACTGGGCTGTAGATTTAACTTGTTGGACTATTTTGCTGATACCCATTGGTATAAGAGCAGAATTCTTATCCAAGAAGTGACAGGTGCAAGAAGCCTTCATGCCACAGAATGATGAGTGTTTCTAGCAATTATGTATACAATCAGGCCCCGTACACACGACCAGTTTCCTCAGCAGAATTCAGCTTCCGACCGAGTTTCTGGCTGAATTCTGCCGAGAAACCCGGCCGTGTGTACACTTTCGGCCGAGGAAGCCGACGAGGACCTCGGCGAGGAAATAGAGAACATGTTCTCTATTTCCTCGTTGTTCTATGGGAGCTCTCGGCCCGCCGAGGTCCTCGGCGGCTTCAGGGCTGAACTGGCCGAGGAACTTGATGTGTTTGGCACGTCGAGTTCCTCGGCCGTGTGTACGGGGCCTCATGTATATAAACAACCAGCAGGCTGAAGTTGATTGCATCAGCCTTAAATGCAATAAAAACGACATGGTTAACAATTAGCGGTATATCATAATTTTTGTATATGTATTAGGCCTATCTCCTCCAATTGCTACCTTTGTGTTTGGGAATTATTGCTGTGATTGACAAGTCATCCCGTGAACAACTGAGAGCACTCGGAACTGATAGCGCTCTGAATTACAGTTCAGAGTGGTATCTTGGAAAAAAAAAAATTGCAATTGCAAAGCTTTTTAAATACCAATTTTAATATATGCTACTGACTACAAACAATAACACTATTTTGAAGTGTAATGTACACAAACAATGTTTAGCATTTTTCTGATATGTGACAAGCATATGCAAACTTGGCAAACGAGAAAGCAACATTTATGGTAACAGCAGTTTTTATGAGCATAGTATTTTCTAGATGCAAATCCCTTACAAATACTGATCTAGTGTGCTAGCAAAATCTAATTTATGAATACCTTAAATGGCCCATGAATATGTAGAAAATATCTGTGTCATTGGCCATTGTGTCATTGCAATATATTGTATCATAAAACCTAGAATTTCCTTAATATTCTTGAAGTAACCATGTACAATAAAAAAAATGATGATAGATTCTAGCAAGTATTAGCACAGACAGTGACTTATACAAAGGAGACTGCATAGGAAACATGCATAGTGCATTTTTAGAAAAGAGTAAACGTATACACTGAACTTAAAAACCAAGTTAATCTTTTCCAGAAAATAGGAAAATAGCATATGCAGTCAGGGGGCCCCAGTAAATATTGAAAACCTGTGCCATTTTGTAAAACATTCATTTATTTTATTGTTTTATCCATAGGCCATTTGTGTCCTCTCAGAAGCCTGGCTAAAAAAAACCTAGTTAGAAACCCTGATATCCTGCCTTGTTGCTAGAATGCAAAAAACATTGTTTTTCACTCCTGAAATGCTAATGCCAAGACAAGAAAAATGCAATTTTTTTAATTGGTCGTGAAAAGCGGTCGTGTGTATGCATTACGAGAAAAATGCTCGATTTTTTTTTAGAACCTGCTCGATTTTTTCTCGTCATTTTTTTCACGTCATGAAAAACGGTCGTGTGTACGCTTTTACGAGGGGGAAAAATGCTCAGAAGCAAGTTATAAGACGGGGAAATTAGAAAAACAGACCAAAGGGTGGCCCCATTCGAATGGAACTTCCCCTTTATAGTGCTGTCGTACGTGTTGTCGTACGTGTTGTACGTCACCGCGCTTTGCTCGAGCATTTTATTTCATGAATGTCTGTATGCAAGGTAGACTTGAAAGGAATCACAACAAATCACATTGAGGCCGCTCTCCGGTCACAACTATTTCCCTCCTGGTAATACCCTTCCGCACCAACAACCTTGGTCCTTGGGCTCTGCGACGCTCCTTCACCATGTAGCTTCTCCTTCGGGATTAACCCCTCTATCCAATGTTGTTGGTTCTTCGGAAGTGACACCTATGGTGTCCTGGAAGTGCCGTCAACTGACGGCTTTTGTCCGCTCTCTACCCCAGCCCTTCAGAGATGATACGACTTTGACACTGATAGAATCGGCATTTGTCGAGGACCGACCAGTGGAGAGGCCCCTCTCCTATTTTTATAAAGCATTGTACTCCCTCTCTTCCCATAGCACCCCAGCCTTTCTATTCAGGTGGGAGAAAGACCTCCAAAAGGAACTCTCGCCCCCACAAAGAGATACTGTCTTGCTACTTGCTCATACGTCCTCCATTTCATCTAGATACGCTGAAGTTAATTATAAACTATTGACTAGATGGCACTATACTCCGGCAGTGCTACACGGAATCTTCCCCCTGACATCCCCGCTTTGCTGGCGGGGCTGTGGTGAGAGGGCTTCCCATGCACACATCTGGTGGTTCTGTCCGCTCATCCGCCCATTTTGGTTAAACATTCTACACTGGATGAAAGAAATACAAGGTTTCGAAATCCCACACGACCCCTGGGTGGTACTGTTGCACTGTACGGCTGGCCCAATCGGATCATATAAAAAATCACTCACTCCACATCTCTTAAACGCTGCAAAATCCCTTATACCCCGATTCTGGAAGCAGACGGTGGTCCCCTCGCTACGCCAATGGCTGGAAGCGGTTGATCACATATATTACATGGAAGACCTTACTTCCTCTCTTAAAAATAAATCTGATTCAACGCGGAAGATATGGTCCGACTGGTTTGCCTTTAAGTATAAGCCGGCATATGCTGACATCATGTCTCAACCTACCTGATGCACAGTACTTTACTGTCATGATTGATGTAGTGCTATATCCAAGAGAATCTTCTTTTTGGTTTAGGGTGGCGACCAGGAGCAGAGGAACCCCCCTCCCCCCCCCCCGATCTGCCCCTCCCTTTTTCTTCCTTTCATACCCCCCTCTCTACTTTTCTTTCCTATTCTTTGTACTCATTTTAAGTTTTATTTCCGAGCCGAAGGTTTTTCAATGTCACGTCTGGGCGTACCGAGTGATGCACAGCTCTGGTTTGCGAGCTGTGGAATAGCTTGAGAAAACATGAGAGTTAGCTTTATTTTACGTTGAGTAGCTATCATAACAAATGTTGAACGTTTCTTGTATGGATGTGACCTCATGCCTCCTCTGGTGCCTCAGACTAAGTTATTTTGGTTACCAGTAATGGTGATGTCGATGCTACGGATATTATTTCATGTTACTTCCTACCCTTTTATTATTTATGTCCTTTTGTGCTGTATGCTATTGTATGCACTTTTTCACTTAATAAAAATCTTATTGAACAAAAAAACAAATCACATTGAGAAAAACATTGTTTTTTTGCATGACATGAATAACGGTCGTGTGTTCGCGACATACGAGTGAGCATCCAACCGTTTTTACATTCTAGCAATAAGTGGGGATGTGGGATTTGCTAACCAGGACATTTTTAGCCAGGCTTCTAAAGTGGGTTCCTTGACAGGCTATTTTCTGAAAAAGGTGAACTTAGCCGTTAAAGTAAAAAAAAATAAAAAAACTAACAATGCTAGCCTTTGGTCTGTTAAATAAATCATTACAAGCATTTTGTTATATCTATTTTATAAATACAAAAAAAATGTTTTTGTTATGTACAAACTTCCTTTGTTATAGCAAGCTATTTACCTCTTCTCATTGTTCGTTCTTATCATGGGCAAAATAATAACTCACCTTTATTGTTGTAGATATCTGATAGTGGGATTGGTTGAGCAGTAGTGTTGCTCACGAATATTCGCATTGCGAATATTCGACTCGAATATAGCATATTCGAGAAATCGCGCTATATTTCGAAATTCGCGGTGAATATTCGCAATTCCGAATATTCGATTTTTTACAATTTTTTTTTTGAATCAGATCACATCCTAGATATCTCCATCGACGTCTAAAAGCATTGCTGGTATCATTAGAGACCCTGGGCCGAGTAGCTGAAGCGTTCATTGAATTTTCCAGAAAGATCGCAATGCGATTATTCGGCAAACGCAATATCGCGCGATTATTTTCCTCGCCCCGATCTTCCGCATCAGAGCGATTTTTACAGTTTCATTTTTAAAACAGATCACATCCTAGTGATCTCCATAGACGTCTGAAAGCATTGCTGGTATGATTAGAGCCATTGGGCCGAGTAGCTGAAGCGATCATTTTATATTGCCGAATAATCGCAATGCGAATATTCGGCAATAGGAATATTGCGCGATTATTTGCTCCGCCCTTTTGCATCAGAGCCAATCAGAGTTCTCCTTCCACACTCGTCACAGGTTAGCAACCAATAGGAACCTGCCTGCATGGACATTATATAAGCTCACTCCCAGCACCATTTCATTGCAGATTCAGAAGCTTGCTATAGAGTGTGGAGGCTGTTTCTGTGTTCCTGGTTTCCTGGTTTCCTGTGTCTTTGTTCTTGATTGATTTAGATCATCACCAGCATTGCTATTTAGTGATTCCAGTGGATCTTTTCCAGTATATCAACTGCTTTTTTCAAAGCAATAGACCCAAGAGCTTTTTTCAAAGCTACGTTTTGTGCTGTTTTGTGCTGTTTTTTTCATTTGTGTTACTGTTTGATCCTGCAATCCTCCCTGTTCAGTTATATTTGCAAGAGATTTCAGAACACATATTGATCTGAGCTTTATAAAAGAGCTTTTCTAAAAGCTAAGTTTTGTTCATCTTGTGTTACTGTCAGATCTTGCAGGTTCACTGTTCAGTGATATTTGATAGGCATCTCAGTTCAAATTTTGTTTAGTTTTCCCTAAAGAGCTTTTATAAAAGCTAAGTTTTGTGTTCAGTTTAGTTAAATTTTGTGTAGTAAGTGTACACACTGTTAGTGTACATTTATTTCATCTAGCTTAGCTTAGTGTGTGTTTAGTGTCTGTGTTTTGTGTTTAAAAAAAAAAAAAAAAAAAAAAGTTAGTGTTTGTTTAGTGCTTTTTTTTTTTTTCTTTAATTTTGTAGTCCTTGTCTGGTGTACTACTTTTCTTATAGTTTAGTAGCTGTCTGTGTACGTCTTTGTCTGCGTGCCTGTCTTGTAAAAAAAACACAAAAACACATTTTGTTCACATTTTCCCCCCCAATAAAGTTTAACCCCCCCACACACATATCAGCAATTATGAGCGGCATCCGTGGCCGTGGCAGTAGGGGTAGGGGAGTTACTCCCAGTGCTGGATCGCTGCCAGCACGGGGTACCTCTCGTGCCCCTACTAGTGGTAGAGGATCGGGTGCAAGGGGAGTACGCCTGATCCGGGAGTTCTTCCCATCGGGCAGCCGCCCGATATTGCCATCTCAGGCTCAAGTAGTGGTGGACTACATGGGGCACAGCAGTGCCACTGAGTCGTCGGTCCCGACTCACAGTAGTACCACCATTACACCGTTGCCTGTACTACCCCCCCCCAGCCCCCAAGAGTCCAGCATCTTACTGTTCGACAGCGACAGTGATAGGGATCTCTTGGGGGAGGCCATGCATCAGGCAGACCTCCAGCTCTGTCCTGATGGTCAGGACCTTTTTGAAGGGATGGATGAGGAGGATGGGATACCTGCTGGCAGTATCCCAGAGACATCCCTTCAAACTGGTGCTGCTGTTTTGGTGCAGGAAACAGCAGCACCTAGTCAGACCCAGGCGTGGGTGAGGGGACAGCGGAGCCAGGCTAGAGGCTCCATGTCACGTGGTTCCCTCAGACCAACACATCTCAGCCCTTGGTCTGACATCTCTGGGGGCGAAGAGGGTGACCCATCATGGTTGCCATCTGACGCGTCGGCTCACTACGTCAGTGACGACGGGGAAGGTAGGCACCCTGGTGAAACGGTGCGCCAGGTCACCACCAGGGAGACCATCGTCAGGGTCTCCACTGGTGATGGCAGCAGGAGGTGTCAGGAGGAGGAGCAGCAGCAGCAGCAGCAGCAGCAGGCAGCTCCACCTGTGCGCACCGAATCCCAGCAGGTGCAAGTAAGCGTCACCCCATCTGACAGGAGGGCGGTGCTGAAGTCACCTGTCTGGAATTTCTTTACCCTGGTGGCAGACAACCCTACCGTGGCCATCTGCCGGATTTGTAAAGTGAGGGTGAAGAGAGGGAAGTGTTTGGCTCGGGTGGGTACCACAGCCCTGAACCAGCACCTCAGGATAAACCACTGGGCGTTGTATGAGGAGATGAAGCGTGGTGGTGGTAGCAGCGCCACCACCACAAGTGAGCAGGGTACAGCAGCCCCTGCCACATCTTCATCTGTTTCCAGCAGGTCATGCCCCCCCGCTCCCTCTAGTAGAGGTACTGGTACCGGCAGCCAGACCTCTACTTCCACAGCACCCTCCACGTCTGTGTCCCGCACTGCCGTCCGGCGCCAGGCGTCGATTTCAGACGCCTTTGACCGCACCACTCCCTTCCCCCCTGGAGACCGACGTGTGCGTTCCCTCAATGGGCTCCTGGCAAGGGTTATTGCCCAACATCTGCTGCCCTTCAACATAGTTGACAGCAACCCCTTCAGGCAGATGTTGGAGCAGGCCCAACCCCAATGGCGTGTCCCCAGCCGCCATTTCCTTGCCAGGACTGGTGTCCCTGCCCTACACCAGCACATTGTTCAGAATGTAACCCTGTCGCTGGATCACGCTGTCAGCGACAGGGTTCATCTGACAATGGATGGCTGGACCAGCAGGCATGGGCAGGGACGCTACATCAGCTTCACGGCCCATTGGGTTTCCCTCCGAGGCGTCGGTGAGGGATCGTCGGCAACCGATCTTGTGGTGCCGCCCCGGGGTGTCCAGGGGAGAACTGCTGGTCTCCCTCAAGCCACTGTCTCCGCAGCTGCTGAGCCTCCCAGCAAGCGCCCCCGTAGCTACTCAAGTGTGGGGCACGTGCGCTGTCAGGCCGTGCTCCAGCTTGTTAGTTTAGGGGACCGGAGACACACTGCAGAAGAAGTGCTGAAAGCACTTCAAGCTCAGGTCCAGAAGTGGCTGACACCCCGAAGGCTCCAGCCAGGTATGGTTGTCTGCGATAACGGCAGCAACCTACTCGCCGCCCTCCATGCTGGCAGTCTGACGCACGTGCCCTGTCTGGCACATGTCCTCAACCTGGTGGTGCAGAAGTTCCTGCGCACTTATCCAGGGTTGAGTGACATTGTGGCAAAGGCGCGTAGGATTGCCAGCCACTTCAGGCGCTCCCCAACCGCTACCGCGTCCCTGTCCAAATTGCAGCGGAAGTACAATCTGCCCCTTCACAGGCTGATTGTGGACAGTGTGACGCGGTGGAACTCCACCCTCCACATGCTGAAGAGGTTGTGGGAGCAGCAAAGGGCGGTGAGGGAGTACCTGATGGAACTAGGCACTCAGAGGGCTTCACCACAACTCCCTTTCATCGCCTGTGCGCAGTGGGGGCAGATAAACCAGGTCTGCCAAGTGTTGTCCTCCTTCGAGCAGGCGACCAAGATGGTCAGCAGTGAGCAAATTGGCCTCAATAGCGTGCTGCCAATACTGTTCATGCTGGAGAGGACACTAGATCGCCTGCTCGAGGCTGGGGAGAGTGCCTTGGTGGAGCAGGAGGAGTCAGCAATGCTCCACCGAGACCAGGGCCAGGACCAGGAGGAGGAGGAGGAGGAGGAGGAGGATGATGATGAAGAGGAGGAGGAGGTGGTTGCTGGTGTCGTCCCGGAGTCAGGGCCTGGTCAGGAGGGAGAGCCGGTGTTGGGGGCACCGATAGTCCGGGGGTTGGGCATGTCTGAGTTTGACCAGCAGCGCCTCAGGGAAGAAGAGTCGCACCTCATTAACCTGGCCAGCATTGAGGAGTCACAGCGGGCTGTGCTCTTCCCCATGGCTGCCCACATGCTCAGATGCCTCAGGAGGGACCCCCGGGTTAAGACCATCAAGACGAGGGATGATTTCTGGATGGCCACCCTTTTGGATCCCAGGTGCAAGGGGAAACTGGAGCAGTTCATCCCAGCCAGCCGGAGGCAGCACCGGATGGAGGAACTGCAGGCAGCCATTGTCAGACGGTTGGAGCAGGCAACTCCCCGGCCTCCAGTTGTCCCCCCTCATCTCACCCAGCAGGTGGCTGCACCCAGCTGCAGCCGAGCAGGGGACCTAATGGAAGAGATGAGGATGTTCTTCCAAACCGAGCGACCCAGTACCACCACCAGCAGCAGCAGCAGCAGTCACCACCAGCGGCTGGCCCACATGGTGGCAGACTACATGGCGTCCGTCGGTGCTTCTGACAGTATGAGCACCGACGACCCCATGGAGTACTGGGTTGCCAGATTGGACACCTGCCGCGAGCTCGCTCAGTATGCGCTGGAGTTATTGTCTTGCCCCCCCTCCAGCGTACTATCTGAGCGGACATTCAGCGCGGCAGGTGGGGTGGTCACGGACAAGAGGACCCGTCTGTCCACAGAGTCCGTGGACAGACTCACATTCATAAAGATGAATGAGTCCTGGATCGGCGGTGACTTTCTGGCACCCGTCGTCGGTTCAGGGCGCTGAAGGGTCCCTTGCCATGCATTCCCTGATGAAGCCCCGGACCTGATGTATTTACAGTGCTGAATATAACTATTTCAACATCAGAGAAAATCAATGTTAATATTTGGTACAGTAGGCTTTCTTTGCAATTACAGCGGTCAAAAATTTCTTGTAGTTTTACACCAGCTTTGCACACACTGGAGGAGGGATTTTGGCCCACTCCTCCACACAGATCTTCTCTACATCAGTCATGTCTCTGGGCTATCGCTGAGAAACACGGAGTTTGAGCTCCCTCCAAAGATTCTCTATTGGGTTTAGGTCTGGAGACTGGCTAGGCCACGCCAGAACCTTGATATGCTCCTTACAGAGCCAATCCTTGGTTATCCTGGCTGTGTGCTTTGGGTCATTCTCATGTTGGAAGACCCAGCCTCGACCCATCTTCAAAGCTCTAACTCAGGGAAGGAGGTTGTTGCCCAAAATCTTGCAATACATGGCCCCGGTCATCCTCTCCTTAATACAGTGCAGTCACCCTGTCCCATGTGCAGAAAAACACCACCAAAGCATGATGCTACCACCCCCATGCTTCACATTAGGGATGGCGTTCTTGGCATGGTACTCATCATTATTCTTCCTCCGAACACGGTTAGTGAAATTATGATCAAAAAATTATATTATAGTCTCATCTGACCACATGATTTTCTCCCATGACTCCTTTGGATCAGTCAAGACAATTATGTCAGCAGTTATTTCACACCCTATATACTCTTATTAAGACTGCTGTACATCATGGCAACTCCTGCCCATGTGATATGACTCTGTATCAACTACTACTGTTAATACTACTACTGCTGCTTCTGCTGCTGCTGCTGCCCAGTCAAGACACCTATGTCAGCAGTTATTTGACACTCTATATACTCCTATTCCTACTGCTGTTCATCATGGCACCTCCTGCCCATGTGATATGACTCTGTATCAACTACTACTGTTAATACTACTGCTGCTTCTGCTGCTGCTGCCCAGTCAAGACACCTATGTCAGCAGTTATTTGACACTCTATATACTCCTATTCCTACTGCTGTTCATGATGGCACCTCCTGCCCATGTGATATGACTCTGTATCAACTACTACTGTTAATACTACTGCTGCTGCTTCTGCTGCTGCTGCTGCCCAGTCAAGACACCTATGTCAGCAGTTATTTGACACTCTATATACTCCTATTCCTACTGCTGTTCATGATGGCACCTCCTGCCCATGTGATATGACTCTGTATCAACTACTACTGTTAATACTACTGCTGCTTCTGCTGCTGCTGCCCAGTCAAGACACCTATGTCAGCAGTTATTTGACACTCTATATACTCCTATTCCTACTGCTGTTCATGATGGCACCTCCTGCCCATGTGATATGACTCTGTATCAACTACTACTGTTAATACTACTGCTGCTGCTTCTGCTGCTGCTGCTGCCCAGTCAAGACACCTATGTCAGCAGTTATTTGACACTCTATATACTCCTATTCCTACTGCTGTTCATGATGGCACCTCCTGCCCATGTGATATGACTCTGTATCAACTACTACTGTTAATACTACTGCTGCTGCTTCTGCTGCTGCTGCTGCCCAGTCAAGACACCTATGTCAGCAGTTATTTGACACTCTATATACTCCTATTCCTACTGCTGTTCATGATGGCACCTCCTGCCCATGTGATATGACTCTGTATCAACTACTACTGTTAATACTACTGCTGCTGCTTCTGCTGCTGCTGCTGCCCAGTCAAGACACCTATGTCAGCAGTTATTTGACACTCTATATACTCCTATTCCTACTGCTGTTCATGATGGCACCTCCTGCCCATGTGATATGACTCTGTATCAACTACTACTGTTAATACTACTGCTGCTTCTGCTGCTGCTGCCCAGTCAAGACACCTATGTCAGCAGTTATTTGACACTCTATATACTCCTATTCCTACTGCTGTTCATGATGGCACCTCCTGCCCATGTGATATGACTCTGTATCAACTACTACTGTTAATACTACTGCTGCTGCTTCTGCTGCTGCTGCTGCCCAGTCAAGACACCTATGTCAGCAGTTATTTGACACTCTATATACTCCTATTCCTACTGCTGTTCATGATGGCACCTCCTGCCCATGTGATATGACTCTGTATCAACTACTACTGTTAATACTACTACTGCTGCTTCTGCTGCCCAGTCAAGACACCTATGTCAGCAGTTATTTCACACCCTATATACTCTTATTAAGACTGCTGTTCATCATGGCACCTCTTGCCCGAGTGATTTGACACTGTATTGTCAATGTCTACTACTACTATTACAGCTCAGTCAAGACACCTGTGTCCCAATTTTTTGGTACACTATTGACTACTATGACCACTACTGATGCTGTAAAGTATTCCCCAAGTGTTTTTATGCTATGTATTACTATTACCACTACTGCTTGTAAATCATGCCTGTGTGATACTTAGTGGGAATGCTTTAATAAGCATTCCTAGTATGGATACCCGTAAATGTATTAATCTTAATTAGTGTGAATGCTTTAATAAACATTTCCAGTATTGATATCCGTAAATTTAGTAATCTTATTATTCCTTAAGTTTTTTGGTTCTGCGTAACTTCGGCATACTTTCAACTATTGAGACCATTCAACTGTAAAAATGTTCGTCTCGTTCAGCTAATGATGGGACTTCTTCAAGTTTTTTTCTACTTTTTACACTTTTATAAATTTTAAGCTTTTAGACCCTTTTATTAAACATTGAAGTCAATGAGAACATCCTTTTCCCCTTTGAATTCACATGCCATGCCAAAAGTTTCAGCTACTTCATACTTTCACTTACAGACACTGAAAAAACTTTAAAGCGGTCACAAAATATTTAGCTATCCGGCTATGACTTTTCAAATCGTTATCGTTTACAATTTTTTGGTGAAAACGCAATTTACGTTTTGCGAATTTTTCACAAAAATGCAATAGGTTATAATGTAATCCTATGGAGGGGATTTAGAGTCTGTCAGGTGACCTTAACATTGGAGATCTTTGTAATTAAAAATATCTTTACAAAAAGGGGAAACAAATTGGTCTCACGCCCACAAGATCTACTTTTCATACACAATTTTTAGATCAAAACGTAGCTATGCTTGTCTGGTTTATGGCAATGTGACCAATTCTGCGATACGTATTTTAGTTTTAATTATTGGAGCAACAGCCAGAAATTATGTCTCATAGACTCTCATGTGAAATTATCTAAAAAATGTTGCTGCAGAACTCACAAAGACGCTCTTTTCTAAATCGCAGAAATGGCCACATTTTTAAGTTTATCTACATAAATTTCATATCGATGCGTTTACAAGGGCCGTGTATTTCAAACGGTGTAGTCGTTGTATCAATTGCATGTACGTTTGAGGATTTATTAAGCTTTGTTTGGAGGCTTAAATCATGTATTAGATCTGTGAATTAAAAGCGTTTGTAATGTTATTTCTTTCCATAAATAACTTTCCTGACCTCAGTGCAATATTCCTCCTCACTGACCTGGGGGGGAGGGGAAACCTATTGAGGGGGGAGGGGCGACCAGGAAGTCAGCATACTCTATACTTTGCAGATAGAGAAAGAAGCTGTGTGTCCTAAAGATAGTGTAGTGGTTATGGTGAATGTCTTTGGCAAGGGGCTCACCAATTAAGCATTCCCACTCGCATTTTCCTCAGGAAATGCATTGTCTAGTTATATTATATTTTAATACTCCTGCTGCTGCCTCCATGCTGAGTAAAGCTTCATGACCTTTCTGGCACAGCGGATCCACCAACAGCCTCCGCTACAAGCTACCAGACCGGACTACCAGACCGGATCTAAACAGCAAGTGTAACTATAACAATGAACCTTATGTTAAACCCTGTTTTGCGGCATTTATACTGCAACCATTGGGCTGACTGCAAGAGCTCATCTGCATTCTCTCTCTTTCTTGCTCTCCCTCTCTCTCTCTTTGTATATATATATATATATATTGTTGCTTTTGTTATGTTCATTTTTCAACAGTTTATTTTGTGTTCGTCGTGTCTGTGTCGTGTGCTTTAGTTTGTCCTAGGTTAATGTTAAATAAAATAATAGTATAAAATGTTTTTGCTTATTATGAAGTTAAATGTGTTGATGTTGATTTGTTTGATGTGAAGTTAGATGTGTTGAAAAACCTACAACTCTATCTCAAAAAGAAATGAAACATTTCCAAAAAATAAGTTTTTTTAATACAAAAATAAATTTAAATATAGCTCTCAATCCGTTTTTGAATGCGGTGCATTTCCGCAATCTGACCCGATAGCTGCTGCTCTAGCAGAGCATTTTGTTGGTTGAGGTAGCTCATCTTACGCTGGTTCTGAAGGATCTTCTGGTGCGTCTTTTCAATGAGTATATTTTGCCTCTTCAGATCTCTTGATGCTTTTAGGATATAATAAAAAAACATTTGGATTTCAAATAACGTTACCAAATAAATAAATATTTTTTTTTGCTTATTAATCAATCATTATCATGTGTATACACTTGTTATGTGTCTAACACATCCCGGGAGTGCAGAATTATTAGGCAAATGAGTATTTGGACCACATCATCCTCTTTATGCATGTTGTCTTACTCCAAGCTGTATAGGCTCGAAAGCCTACTACAGATTAGGCATATTAGGTAATGTACATCTCTGTAATGAGAAGGTGTGTGGTCTAATGACATCAACACTCTATATCAGGTGTGCATAATTATTAGTCAATTTCCTTTTCTTTGGCAAAATTGACCAAAAGAAGGATTTGACAGACTCTGAAAAGTCCAAAATAGAGAGATATCTAGCAGAGGGATGCAGCACTCTTAAAGTTGCAAAGCTTCTGAAGCGTGATCATCAAACAAAAGAAGCGTGTGGAAAAACAAAGGTGCAAAATAACTGCCCATGAACTGAGAAAAGTTAAGCGTGCAGCTGCCAAGATGCCACTTGCCACAAGATTGGCCATATTTCAGAGCTGCAACATCACTGGGGTGCCCAAAAGCACAAGGTGTGCAATACCCAGAGACATGGCCAAGGTAAGAAAGGCTGAAAGACGATGACCACTGAACAAGACACACAAGCTGCAACGTCAAGACTGTGCCAATAAATATCTCAAGAAAGATTTTTCTAAGGTTTTATGGACTGCTGAAATGAGAGTGAGTCTTGATGGGCCAGATGGAAGAGCCCGTGGCTGGATTGGTAAAGGGCAGGGAGCTCCAGTCCGACTCAGACGCCAGCAAGGTGGTGGTGGAGTACTGGTTTGGGCTGGTATCATCAAAGATGAGCTTGTGGGGCCTTTTCGGATTGAGGATGGAGTCAAGCTCAACTCCCAGTCCTACTGCCAGATTATGGAAGAGACCTTCTTCAAGCAGTGGTACAGGAAAAAGTCACCATCCTTCAAGAAAAACATGATTTTCATGCAGGACAATGCTCCATCACACGTGTCAAAGTACTCCACAGCGTGGCTGGCAAGAAAGGGTATTAAATAAAAAAAAGTAATGACATGGCCTCCTTGTTCACCTGATCTGAACCCCATTGAGAACCTGTGGTCCATCATCAAATGTGGGATTTACAAGGAGGGAAAACAGTACACCTCTCTGAACAGTGTCTGGCAGGCTGTTGTTGCTGCTGCACGCAATGTTGATGGTGAACAGATCAAAACACTGACAGAATCCATGGATGTCAGGCTTTTGAGTGTCCTTGCAAAGAAAGGTGGCTATATTGGTCACTGATTTGTTTTTGTTTTGTTTTTAAATGTCAGAAATGTGTATTTGTGAATGTTGAGATGTTATATTGGTTTCACTGTTAAAAATAAATCATTGAAATGGCTATCTATTTATTTTTTGGTTAAGTTGCCTAATAATTCTGCACAGTAATAGTAGTCACCTGCACACACAGATATCCCCCGAAAATAACTAACACTAAAAACAAACTAAAAACTACTTCCAAAAAAATTCAGCTTTGATATTAATGAGTTTTTGGGGTTCATTGAGAACATGGTTGTTGTTCAATAATAAAATGAATCCTCAAAAAATACAACTTGCCTAATAATTATGCACTACCTGTATACTTCTAGCATCAATACCATATTATGGTTATACAATCTGACAGGTGCGCTTTATATGTTGTCCATTTTTATATCTACATTTTGTTGTTGAAATGTTATTAATCATTGTGCACATATTTACCTTCCTGAATGAGGCTCACAGGACCGCTCTCTTCCTCCTGCTCTTCTGCTTGAGAAGTTGGGGTGGTGGGGGGGGGAAGCTCCTCAGCTTGCTCCTCAACAGGAGCTGGGGTTGGGGAGTGGGAGGGCCCTGGCTGCTCCTCCTCATCCATGTCCTCCTCTGCCGCATCCTCCTCTGCCGCATCCTCCTCCTCCTCCTCATCGGCCTGGCGCCTTCTGCGCTTGGCGCGGACAACTGGCATTGGAGCTCCTATAATAACACAATGTTCATATATTATAAAAATGTTTTCTAATGACGTATGCAAATTCTGTGTACTGTGCTGTATTGTATATGAATACAAATTGATTTATATAGACAGTTAACCAATGGGACAATGTTATATTAAAGGGTCTTGTGGGCACTACAGGGGACTGAGCGTGAGCTGGGATGCAACCATGTTAAAATGAGCTGTTTTTGTCTCCTTTGTTTTGTTCAGACCATCTCATGTTAAAAAAAGGGCCTGATGGAGCACACGGGATTACTATAACAACCCCACTCCTAACACAGGAATTTAGTGGTAATCTATATATATAAAACTCAACGTGTGTGTGTGCATAAATGTATGTATGTATGTATGTATGTATGTATGTTTGTTCCAGCATCACGTACAAACGGCTAAAGATATTTATATGAAACTTGGCACACAGGTTACTTATATGTCAGCCACAAACATAGGATAGGTGGTTTAAACCTTACCCACCCCCACTTGCCATGGTCGGGGTTTTTCTTTAAAGTCCCATGCAAAGCAATGGGAAAATTATGTTCCCACATAACTTCTGTGTTCCTGTCTGCTGCCCCATGTCTTTTTTCAACAGTACTATGAATACCTTGGCCGGTGGTGATATATGTTAGCACAACATGGCATCTTGGTTAACAACATCTGACCTTACATGAATTACATATGACCTTACATAACTGTCACCAAAGGAGCTGCGGTGGCTCCACGCGATTGCCACTGCACTGACAACTGATTCACCTCTGCAGCTAGGGGTTCGGATCCCGCTCTCGGCTACCTGTGAATTGAGTTTGGTGGTCTCAGCCCCGCCACTGGTGGGTGTGCTATGCGAGGTTGGGTTGGGAGGACCCCCTCACACCCGCCATTGCCAACCGGGGCATGGAGAAAGGTGGCAGATTGCCTCTGGGGGAGGCCTCCCAACTCCTGCAGGCCGGCTCCTCTCTCTTTCGAGTTCACGCACAAAATACACTTTTTTAAAAAAAAACATAACTGTCAACAATAACTTACCTGGATGATATTTAGCCCGAAGACGTCTGACATTACCCATTTGGCGCCTCTTGAGGTCAGACCACTTCTTAACAATGGCCTTGTGGTCATGTTGGCCGCCAAAGTCAGCGATTAGGGCGCTGACCACAGCCCTTTTCTGTGGCTGCCGCCGCAGGTCATCATATCCTGTTTCCAGGAACTTCTGCAAGATGAAGAACAAAGTATATTGTAATACTTCTGTTGACAGCCTTATGGATATATGACGTAAATGTATGCTATTCAACAATTGGAAGCATTCTCGCCTTATTAATCAATGACAGGGGTAACATGAAAGATTTTATATCCTGCCATTTCGGTCGCCACCTTTTTTGCATAAATATAGCAGCCATTATCATTTGCATAATTATGAATATATTATTAACAACACAGGATACACGTATAGGGGAGATATGCGTTGCTAACTCTTTTCCCTGTCAGGAGCCTAACGCCCCGGGGGGTCAGAGACGGGACCTTTTTCGGAGGACCACTGACGTATGTACCAGTCGCAGTTTTTTGTGATGTCACTCTTTAGGTGTGTGCACATTTTTCACTGCATCCGGGTGGAGTTTTTGGGTTGTGTTTTGCACGCCACAGGCTTTTCAACAGGAAAAAAACAGCTGGAGGCAGAATGGTTGCAAAACACTACGTGTTTGTTACTTAACTCTGGGTTTCAAGACCAGTCCACCTCCAGCTGTTGCAAAACTACTACTCCCATCAGCCACGGTCTGTCAGTGCATGCTAAGAATTTTACTTTTGCTGCATTTAGGGTGCCACAGTTTAGAGACCCGTGCATAAAGGCCTGAAAAATGGGGGCCTGCAGAACTTACAATACTAGAAGTGCCAGCATTCCCAGGCATGCTGGAAGTTGTAGTTCTGCAACATCTAAAGGGCAATATGTATTCGAACGTCCTTGGGCCTTGAGGACACTGAAGTCAGGACGTTCGCATACGTCCTATGTCCAAAAAAATTTTAAATTCATTATGCTAAATAACAAGGAAAAGTGCCAATATACACATTTGCCAACCAGGGTGTCTGCAGCTGTCCAGGCATGCTGGGACTTGTAGTTTTGTAAAAGCAGGAGACACATTTTTTGTGAAATACTAATATATGATCATATATACTAACTTTTAAACTAGACTTAAATGCTGGGCTGGGCTGGGACTTGTAGTTTTGTAAAAGCAGGAGACACATTTTTGGTTAAATACTAATATCTGATCATATATACTAACTTTTAAACTAGACTTAAATGCAGTTGAAGATGATGAAATAACAGTGGTCAAAATACTTACACAAATCAGCAACTTTTCCTCAGACTTAGTGAAATTGCTTCCAACCATGTTGCTGTGTGATTGCGCTGCGATCATAAGTTGGAAACTGGCAAGGCTCCAGGAAATGGTCGCGTGTTGTTCGCGTGTTGATTGCGCTGCTTGGACCGAGATGGGTCCATATGGCTTCGGCTGTATGGACCACAGTAACTCTTTTCCCTGTCAGGAGCCTAGGAGCCTAACGCCCCGGGGGGTCAGAGACGGGACCTTTTCGGAGGACCACTGACGTATGCAACCGTCGCAGTTTTTTGTGATGTCACTCTTTAGGTGTGTGCAAATTTTTCCTTGCACCGGGTGGAGTTTTTGGGTTGTGTTTTGCACGCCACAGGCTTTTCAACAGAAAATAACCAGCTGGAGGCAGAATGGTTGCAAAACACTACGGGTTTGTTACCTAACTCTGGGTTTCAAGACCAGTCCACCTCCAGCTGTTGCAAAACTACTACTCCCATCAGCCACGGTCTTTCAGTGCATGCTAAGAATTTTACTTTTGCTGCATCTAGGGTGCCACAGTTTAGAGACCCGTGCATAAAGGCCTGAAAAATGTGGGCCTGCAGAACTTACAATACTAGAAGTGCCAGCATTCCCAGGCATGCTGGAAGTTGTAGTTCTGCAACATCTAAAGGGCAATATGTATTCGAACGTCCTTGGGCCTTGAGGACACTGAAGTCAGGACGTTCGCATACGTCCTATGTCCAAAAAAATTTTAAATTCATTATGCTAAATAACAAGGAAAAGTGCCTAAATACACATTTGCCAACCAGGGTGTCTGCAGCTGTCCAGGCATGCTGGGACTTGTAGTTTTGTAAAAGCAGGAGACACATTTTTGGTTAAATACTAATATCTGATCATATATACTAACTTTTAAACTAGACTTAAATGCAGTTGAAGATGATGAAATAACAGTGGTCAAAATACTTACACAAATCAGCAACTTTTCCTCAGACTTTGAGAAATTGCTTCCCACCATGTTGCTGTAATATTGGGAAACTGGCAAGGCTCCAGGAAATGGTCGCGTGTTGTTCGCGCAATTGCGCATGCGCGATCGAAAAATCGCAATCGCAATATGTATTTTGGTTAAAATATCATACATATTCGATTTCAGAGTGCTGCTACAGCAGTTTTCGAAATATCTGCAATAAATTTCGCATTCGCATGTTGCGATATTTCGATAAAATATCAGGAATATTCTGAGCCAATCAGAGCGCTCCTCCAGCATATCTCGAAATTGCGCAATAAATATCGCATTCGCATGTTGCGATATTTCGATAAAATATCACGAATATTCTGAGCCAATCAGAGCGCTCCTCCAGCATATCTCGAAATTGCGCAATAAATATCGCATTCGCATGTTGCGATATTTCGATAAAATATCACGAATATTCTGAGCCAATCAGAGCGCTCCTCCAGCATATCTCGAAATTGCGCAATAAATATCGCATTCGCATGTTGCGATATTTCGATAAAATATCACGAATATTCTAAGCCAATCAGAGCGCTCCTACCGCAGTTATTAAAAAATCGCAATTATTTTCGCATTCGCAATAGCGAAAAATCGCATTCAATTAATTTCGATAAAATATCACGAATATTCGAATTTAGCGAATATATCTCGAATATTCGAATATATATTCGAGATATATCGCGAAATCGAATATGGCATATTCTGCTCAACACTATTGAGCAGTTTAGCAAAATGCACTATGCAAGTCTGTCAACATTTATTCAACATTTATTCCACAAAATAGCTGTGTGTTGGCAGCCCACAACAGGACTTAGTAGCTGAGTGTCTTTTGGGCAAATCAACAGGTATTTACTTGCACTTGCAGGGTCTTTAAAGGAATAAAACTTGGGAAATGTGCAGAGATGTACTGCATGTATTGTACTTTTTATTCAACCTTGATATAAGCTTTAAATTCATAAACATGTTTTATTGTAATTTGTTATAGTGGTATTACATTCAAAAACAAAAAAAATAATATTCATCAGCTTATCAATTCTTAGATATGATGGCTGCATTTATTTTATGTTTTTTATTTAATTTTTTATTTTCCACCTGTTGATTCAGCCAGCAACACACTTCCTGCAGCATTGCCAATCTGGGGAGAGGGTAGTGTTGAGCCCCATACACATGATCAGACCTTTGTTCTCTAAACTCCTATAGAATTCATCGGAATATCCGATGGAAAAACTCAGATGGGCATACACTAGTTCGGAATTTCCATCGGAAATTCCGATCGTGTGTATGAGGCATTAGATGGACTAGCATATTTAAATGGACTTGACTAACAAGTTAAAGCCAAACTCCAGCTAGCAGTTAGTTACAGCTGCTAGTACACTCAGCTTAGAAGTATACTCAGGGACAACAAAGGAAAATATTCATTACACTGGGGTCTACTAGGTAAATTATCAGTTATTTTTTTTTGTGTGTTGTTCCTTCTTTTTTTCTCTTTTTTTTGCATTTTTCTTCTCTGATCTTTTTTAATAGATCTAAGGGAAATATATAAGACAATGCTAAAATTTTTTAGGTGCTTTAGGGGGCTTCTCTGGAAAATCCTGTCTCTAAGGCCTTGTACTCACGACCGGATCTGTGCGCTGGAAACTGTCTGCCCGACAGTTTCCGGCGCACAAGGCTGATTTGTGTTTGGTTCCGCTGGCGTGTACACACCAGCGGACCAAATTACCGTCGTACCGGAACGCGTGCACGTAAACTACGTACGACGTCACTATAAAGGGGAAGACCAAACTTAATGGCGCCGCCCTCTGTTCCTCTTTTGCTAGTTACGGGTTTGCTCGTGTTAGTGAAGGTTTGGTTAGAGCTGATTCGCGCTTCTCGGTCTCCAGGCTTTGACAGCGTGTATTCACGGGTTCAGTGCGTGTGCTTGCGGTAACGTAGTTGTCATTCGGCTATAGGCTAGCAGGTTGTTTCTGCTTTAGCAGTTGCATCCTGTGCGCTCGTATCTGTTTGTCACGCGTTTGTCGCAGGTAGTGCTGGATTTGCGAGTGCTTTCTGTTTGAGTGTGTTCTTGACTGACCAGCCGGCCGGTTTGAAGCCATGATGGAGCAGCAGCGTCAATTTTCGCGAGTTGGTGCTGTTTATGGGATGGCTGCTGGATATGTTCATTTGTCCAGTACTTTGGCCAGAAACAGGGGGCGGAGGCGTTTCTGGACCAAGAATTGGTTGCGCCAGCGTGACCAGTTCTCACATATGCCTCTGCTTAGGGAACTCCAGGAGAATAATCCTAATGACTTTAGGAATTTTCTCCGCATGACGGACCCCGTATTCAACAGTCTGCTGGAACTTCTGTCCCCCTATATCACGAGGCAGGACACTGTGATGCGCCAAGCCATCACGGCCGAGCAGAGGCTTATTGCCACGTTGCGGTACCTGGCGACTGGGAGGAGCCTGCAGGACCTCAAGTTCTCAACAGGCATCTCTCCGCAGGCGCTTGGGGTCATCATACCGGACACGTGTGCTGCCATCATCAAAGTTATGCATGAGGAGTATATTAAGGTAAGTTTCCTGGCTGTAATAATGTTGCTAACTAACTTAATTTTTCATTTCCCAGATATGCTGTGTGTTTAACTAACGTTCCCCTTTCTCCCTATGCATGTTGATATAAGCTTTACATGTTTTATTCTTGACCTACCTGCATATTTGTCCCTTACCCAATATTAACCTGTCCAGCATGCTATCCTAGGGACAAACCCACCTTGCCATTTTTTAAAACAGGACTTTTTGGTTTTTGTGTCCCCCCCCCCCCTTCAAACTTTTATTGTCCCCATCAGAGGGCTGTGGAGTCTCTTAAAGGGTCACTAAAGGAATTTTTTTTTTTAGCTAAATAGCTTCCTTTACCTTACTGCAGTGCTGGTTTCATGTCCTCATTGTTCGTTTTTGCTTTTAATGTTGCTGTAAATCCTCTCTGTTCTGGACACTTCCTGGTTGCCTGTTTCCTGATAACCACAGTGCTGGGAGATTTCTCACGGTGGTCACTAATGTGATTATTGTGTGTAAAACGAAACTGGATTGGTGCTGAGGAGTTTTAGACAAAGTATCACTGCTCTCTATTGGCTGACTGCCCTCTAGTGGCTCTCTGTACATCAGAGAACCAGGAAACAACAACAAAAACGAAACTACACTGCAGGCACATTATATGATTGTTTTTTATCTATTTTTTAATCATTTTTAAAAGGAATCAGTTAACTATTATGTCTCTATGCCCTGTAAACAATCATTTCAGCTAAAAAAAAAAATTCCTTTAGTGACCCTTTAATGAAGTGGCCCTATATATTTCATTTCCCAAATTCTCCATGCACATTTTTGTAATGCAATTTTAATACTGTGAAGTGTCACAAGGATGCTTGTAGGATGTTTTTGTTACAAAGTACTAAATCTCTTTTTTTGTTTGTCCCCACAGCTACCCTCCACACCACAGGAATGGCAGTCTGTGGCTTCCCAATTTGCCCAGCGGTGGGATTTTCCAAACTGCGGTGGAGCAATAGATGGGAAACACGTCCGCATTGTGCCCCCACCCCACTCGGGGTCCTACTATTATAATTACAAGGGTTATCATAGTATTGTGTTGATGGCGGTGGTGTCGGCACAGTATGAGTTTCTATATGTGGACGTGGGGAAGAATGGCCGGATGTCTGATGGGGGAGTGTTCGCACGGACTGATTTCTATGATCGTCTCCAAGCTGGTGGTCTGGCATTGCCACCAGATGAAGATAATGTGGAAGGACTTCCGTTTGTGTTCCTAGCGGACGAGGCTTTCGGGCTTGGTCCTCACCTCATGCGGCCTTTTCCCCAGAGGACCCTCACCTCAGAGAGGAGTGTGTTTAATTTTCGGTTGGCCAGGGCTCGGAGGGTAGTCGAGAATGCCTTTGGGATACTCACCAACCGGTTCCGCCTGTTCAGGACATCGATACATCTGGCGGAATATAAATTGGACACCGTTGTATTTGCCTGCTGCATTTTGCACAACTTTTTACGCAGGCACTCCCAGACGTACCTACCCGACATCGGTTCTGAGGCAAGACTACCCTCAGATCCCCTTCCCGGGCTGGACACTGGTCGCGCTGGCTTGGCCCCCCAATCAGCTCGTGAGGTACGCGACAAATATGTTGAGTACTTCATGGGTCGGGGGGCCATTGCTATGCCAGATCATATTTCTTTCTAATTCGGCCCCCAAAGAAAGGAATATTCTCTCAAATAAAAAATAATTAGACCATTGGACTTTATACAGTTGTTTGTCATTAATGCTTTTTCTCTTTTTATCTGTCTTCCTGGTTCTCTAACTAACTTTTTCAATTTTAATGCATAATTGATTTCTCCACTTTTAGTAAATAACCACATTTTGCACAGTATTCACTCATCTACAAACAGGGTATTGAGTCTAGAAATAAGAAGCAACTCCATTTTTAAATTTTGAGGTCAAGTTTTTTAATTTTTGCTTGTTCATGACCCCAAAAATGTTTGGTTATTTTTTTCATTACTCCCTGCTTTTGTACTTAGGAGTCTCTAAAATTTTTTTTTTTTTTTTTTTTTTTTCAGGTAATTCAACAAAAAATATTATGAAGATTATACATTTTTTAACAAGTTCACAGTTTTGTTTATCAAATATAGTTCGATTTATTGTTTACATATATATATATATATATATAGAATATTTTTGGTGGGGTGTTTACCGCCTTAGTATTTTTTATTCTCGGCATATTTTTGATGCACCAAAACCAATATTTCTCACATTTTTTTTTCTATTTTTTTTTTTTTTTTTTGGTGTTTATTCTTTATGGTCTAAACTTTATAGTATCCAAAAATGTACAACATGGTCAAAAAGTAAAAAAATAACATTAGAAAAATATAAAAACTCACAACAGCAGTCAGTCATGGTGTGCTTTCACACTGGAACACGCCAAAATTTCAAGATACACACATTCAGTGCAAACTCGCCAAATGTCATTGGTTCAACAGACAAATGGCCACATGTGCTATCTGACATCATGGGTGATCAATGTCTGTGTTTTGTGGGAGCAAACCCTTCCTCTCAACTACTTGAGGATGGAGGAGGGGGTTGGACCCACAAAGCACAGACACTAGATATTCTGTGATGGCAGATAGCACATGTTGGCACACTGTGTGTGTATCTTCAAATTTTGGCGTATTCATTATTAAAACAGTAAAAATGTTTGTGGGGGCGGGGGATGGGCGGGGGGTGTTTCAGTCTTTGACACGGCCCATCATGTCAATAATATTTTTAAAATTAGATTCGATGACCATCATTCTTTGCCGCATATTGTCCATTTCCGTGCTGCATTCCAAAAGGACATTTGTTACATTCTGTTCCATGACAAACATCCTTTCACGCATATTGTGCATTTCAGTGCTGCACTCCATTACCTGCTGAATAATTATAGCAGCACTTGCACGTGAAAATATTGGCACACCATCCTCCTCCCCTAAAAAAATAAAAAATGGTCATTTCCAAAATTAGTTTTCGATGAGGCCTATCTACATATGTTTTTTTTAATCAAGCTAGGGTGACACTGACCTGATGGGCTTCTCCTTTCCACCTCTTCGACATCTTCTATCACTCCTCCTTCTTCCACCACCTCCCCATCATCTTCTATCACTCCTCCTTCTTCCACCACTTCCCCATCATCTTGGACTCCTCCTTCATCCATCAATCCACCTTCTTTCAATTCGCCAAATTGTTCTTCCGCCACTTGCCCTTCATCTGCTATAAATTCTAAGTCCAAAATTACTTCTTCCTCCTCTCTTCCTTCCTCCTTTCTTCCTTCCTCCTCTCCTTCCACATCCTCTTCTCCTTCCACATCCTCTTCTCCTTCCACATCCTCCTCTCCTTCCACATCCTCTTCTCCTTCCACATCCTCTTCTCCTTCCACATCCTCCTCCTCCTCCACATGTTGAGATGGAAGATTTTGGCCTTGTCTGGCCCTCTCTGCCTCCTCCAAATGCTGGCGACTTCTTTCCCCTTAAATAAAAAAAAAAAAATGTAGACTCATCAGCACACAGATATTGGAGAGCATAAATCGCACACATTGCTTAGAAGAGGCTTTCATTTAGTTACTTTTATCTTTCACCAAACCTACATTTTGGAATTACTTCTATGGCAAGCTCTGATCCTGCCCCTTTTTAGCAAAGTGACACACATGGATGTCCCCCCTAAACACTATTTCTGGGAGACCCTACCAAAACCCATTTTTGATTTGGGGAGACACAGGTGCTCTGCATTGCAGATGTGAAAACATCTGCTTTATTCCCACTGTTTTTAGAATGAATCCTGTTTGCCTTTCCCATTCTCCTAATTTTATTTTTTAGAACTAGCTTTTACACAATGTTTACAAACAAAGTTTTTGGCCAGTGAGCCATGTCCAGGTGTGTTGTTCCTGGAATAACCGAGCCTTTCTGAGAAACTATGTGATGTTACGTTGTTTACTAAGAACAGTATTTGTAAATATGTAGGTATTTATGTCATAAAAAATAAATGACAACATGTCTTTAAAATTACAAGCAGGCCAAGGAGGCAGATGGTGAAATATACATGGCAACACATTATTGCAGACAATCACCCACCCCCCCCCAACCCCAATATATATTTACTTACTTTTACGCAGAATTTTAAGTATTTTCTTCATCTGATGTGGCTCCCTCAATTTTAAGTCTGACCATCGTTTCCTCAGCTGTTCCTTGGACCTGGTGATCCCAAACATCTTCTGCATTCTCCTCGCCACCTTGTCCATAATATGTGCCTTTCGGCGGTTAGGGGTCTTGTATGGCCCTAATTCACCATCATAGTCCTTCTTTCGCATGATGTAAACTAACTCCACCATTTCCTGGAACCGCATATTAGTGGCTTTGTATCTTCTTGGCCTTGATCGGGACGTCCCTGCCTCTGTCCCTTCACTTGTGGCATGAGAGCATCGTGCCCGCTCGTGTGACATCGCCATCTTTCCTTTCCCACAGAGATTATGGGCGTGGAAAAGATGAATTCTTACGCCATGGGCGGAGAAGAGGGCGGCGTTTAATACATACGCGGAGTGTAGAGAATGCAAACAACGTGTTTTCGTCGGTTATGCGGAGAATCTTCGAGCGCATCCAGAACATACACAGTTAACGCCATATTTCCTAAACTCATTGATTAAGGGCCTAGCAAAGGTGACGAGGGCGGGGTTTAATAAATACGCGGAGTGTTTAAAAGGTGCACGCCGTGATTACGCATCTTACGCGGTAATTAGGCGAGCGTGAGAAACGAGGAGCGAGAGACAGGAAGGTAAGGAAATTAAAAATGGGATCAGCAGAGGGCTGGAAAATGTAGACACATGGGATGGGGGTTTGGGCTGTTGGTTGCACCCTTTTTAAGCTATTCTGTCTATGGGGGTACCACAATGTTATTTTGGTATCCAAATGCTTTTGGACACCTCACAAAATAGAGATGTGAACAATGCTGTACCTCATTGTCAAGTTTTTGAATGGTGTATTCAGATCAGGCAAAGTATTGTTCAAGTGTTGGTTGTACAGAGGTCATTAGGAAGTGTCTTTTATGTCATCCATTGTCAGGGGCATGAGATTTACACATGAAAGAGTGCCTAGATGAATACTGTCATTTGTAAGCATTGTTTAGTTTTCTATATTAAAAATATTTACTGCAATGTTAACAATGGCTCTGCATCTAGCAAATCAATGTTTGGTACAAGCAATGCGGCCGAGCTGCCAATCATTGTCTAAACAAGAGAGACTGTGTTTGTAATTAGATATAGGTAATAAATTTGAAGACACATATTATATCAAGGTCAACGCTGATCCTTTTGAATATTTATTTTTATTTGGTTTATGTTTTTTGAATCTAGACTCAAAAAGAAATATAATTTTTAGAAAACTTAAATGGACCAACTACAAACCAAGGAAGCTATAGAGCCCTTACTTCAAAAATATCAGGAGACGCCCATCCTGTGGAATTCAAAACACGCATTATATTGCAATAAAGATGTACGAGCGGCAGCACTAGAAGAGCTAGCAAACTATATGCAAACTTGGGTGCCAGGATGCACTGCCAACATGGTGAAGGATAAACTTGCCAACCTCAGAAGCACATACAGGAGAGCATACAAAGCTAATAAAAGCCAAAAATCGGGAGCAGCAGCAAGACAAGCAAAGGAACCCAAACTGTGGTATTATAAACAGATGGCTTTTTTGCGGGACGAAATGGAAGGCAGGAAAACGATGTCGAGTCTTTCTTCCAACCTTTCCTCCATGCTACCTTCCAGCGGACCTTCCCCAGATGACCACAGCCCTGCAGAGTCGGAGGAAGAGGGCCTGGCTGACAGAGATGCAGATCTGCCACCCTTCGATGAGGAGGTATAGTAGTTTCCTCTATATTTCTGGCGTAAATAATTTTTGTTGGATTAATGATTTGATATTGTAAAAGAAAAGCCAAGCTGGGAAAAAGCAAAAAAAAAGGTGTACAGACAAATAGGTGTCAGAGATGACAACTGCAGGGGTCAGAAGTAGAGTGTATTCAAGTAATAATGAACAGAAAATACTAAACGAAAAACATGAAAATGAGTGTGGTTTTATTTAGCGAAATTGTAAAAAATGTCCTTTTTTTTCGACACAGGAAGAAGAGATCAGCCAGGAGGTGGCAGATCCTCAGGTGTCTGTCAGCCAGGAGGAGGCCGGGGTCAGTGGCAGCCAGGAGGAGGCCGGGGTCAGTGGCAGCCAGGAGGAGGCTGGGCCCAGTGGCCTGCAGCAGGTCCCCCCGGCCAGGAGAACCACCACCAGCCAGTCTTCTCCCCCCCAGGTGAGGCCATCAGGCCGAAGGAGGTAGTTGAGGCCTGTGGAGGAGGCAAGCCTCCGCATGATACAGGAGGCAAGCGCCATCATGAGGGCCCCCCTCAACCCCACAGAGGCCTTCAGTGCCTCATTGGCCCACGATTTAAATGAAGGGGAGGAGGACCAGAGAAGACTGGCAAAGGCCCTGATGAACCAGGTCCTTTGGTGGATGCAGAGGGGCCTGCTGACCCCAGAGACTGGGCTATGTGACCCGGCCCGGCTTGCGGAACACCATCCTCCTGCTGCCACATCGACCCCACCTGCAAGACCCCGTGTTAGATCCGCTGGAAGGCTGCCTGGAGGGAAGGCTGGAAAGAGGAGGAAACGTTGATTCTCTGCCTTCCATTTCCTTCCACATAAAGGACATCTTGTTTGGACTACCACAGTTTGGGTTCCTTTGTTTCTGTGCTGCTGCTTCATATTTTTGTGTTTGGCTCCTGAGGCTTGGAAGTTTATCCTTCACCATGTTGGAAATGCAAGTTTGCATATAGTTTGCTATCTATTCTAGTGCTGCCGTTCTGTTTAGTTTTTGTGATGACATTTGCCTGAATAAAAGGCTTTTTGCTTTCATTTGAAAACATGTCTATTGTTTGTTATACTGTGGGGATTATTAGGCAGCAAACCTTTAATAAATATACAATGGGTCATTTACAAAGGACACACTCCTTGGGGGGGGGGGGACATTTGGTGTGCCAACATGGTTTAATATTCTCAAATGAAACACTAAAAAAAAAAAAAAAAAAAATACAACGAAAAAAACATGTTAAAAAAAAAATTATAAATGGTGACATAACTAGAAACAACAAAAAACAAAAAAAGATGCACATTCCTTTACAAAAATGACTACTATAAATTATGGAGGACCACCAACCAAAACACACGTCTGGCATAGAAAACATTATTAAAAGATTACATCACAAGCAAGAAATGTGACATTTCAGTATGGGACAACTCTATTGAAATTGCATCAGCAAGAGAACGGGGTTATTCTAGCAAGTGAAGAATTAATAAAACGAGGCAAGAAAATGTGGTTTAGTGCGCCTTTTTAAGACATTGTTCTCTTGCTAGAATAAAAGGTTTCTAATGACGAATGTGCCATATCCCAAACAAACGCGAGTTTTACCTGAACGAGCGCTCCCGTCTCCTCATTTGGACTGAGCATGCGCGGGGTTTTTGTACGCTGCTTTTGTGTACAGACGACCGAACATGTCTGACGGACACGATTCCAGCAGACTGTTTTAAAGCAAGACCAGGAAACAGTTGTTCGTTGGAAAACGGTCTGGCCGACGATTGTTTGCTAGAATCCTGTCCGTTACTGCCTACACACGAACGAACATGTCCGCTGAAACTGGTCCGCGGACCAGTTTCAGCAGACATGTTTGGTCGTGAGTACGAGGCCTAACAGTCTTCTTCAACATGACAGCGGTCACCCCAAAATTGGTAAAACCTGAACAAGAACCTTCATAGCAGATTTAGTAGGTAAAGTATTCTTTTAACAAAAGCTTCAGATTTAATAAGCTTGAAAAAAAAATTATATCTATCATCATGTTAAAGCGTATATGATATTTAGAGGCTGGGTTCCAATCAACTTCAGTTTACTGAAGGTTTGTTTGGTGTTGTTATATATTATTATTATTATTATTTTTTGCTCTGTATTCAACGAAAGAACTTGCACGATGGAACCAAACTATGTTTGACTCAGAAAGACATGCTAAATTAGAGTGATCCATAGCAGAACTGAAAAAGCATGATAATGGGATACTAACATAACAAACAAACATAACTTGTTCATCTTAACTTTCACATGCATGCATACATTTATGTGTCTCCTAAATCATCTAGATGCCCTTTCTAACTATAAAAGAAAAATAAAGATGAGTATAAGTGGCATATTTATAAAACATGGCTGTATGCAAATAAATAAATCTATAATTTAAAATGCACACATTGAGAAACCCTGCTTTACAAACATACCTTGAAGACTTTGGTATTAATTTACTAAAGGCAAATAAACTGTGCAGTTTGCAAGGGCAGTTGCACTAATTTTCCCCAGAGCTTAGTGAATGTGGTGAAGCTTCACTTTGTAAAGAATACTCAATTAAGTGCAAGGAAAAAAAAACAGGATTTTTGCTTGCACATGACTGGATGATGGAAATCTGCATAGCTTCCTAAATTCACTAAGATCTGGGGAAAATGAGTGCAGCTGGACTTGAAAATTACACAGGCTTTTTGCCTTTAGTAAATCAAACCCTTTATCTTTGGTTCCCATACAAACTCACATGCAGAAACAAACCTTTCCCTGGAATTCATAAAGAACATTGTAGATGTCTTGCAGTAGTGTAACAAATGATGGAACATTTACAGATTCATGTATGTATTGGTAAGGTGTATGTGACACAACTCTGAGGCCCCGTACACACGACCAGTTTCCTCGGCAGAATTCAGCTTCCGACCGAGTTTCTGGCTGAATTCTGCCGAGAAACCCGGCCGTGTGTACACTTTCGGCCGAGGAAGCCGACGAGGAGCTCGACGAGGAAATAGAGAACATGTTCTCTATTTCCTCGTTGTTCTATGGGAGCTCGAACATGTTCTCTATTTCCTCGTTGTTCTATGGGAGCTCTCGGCCCGCCGAGCTCCTCGGCGGCTTCAGGGCTGAACTGGCTGAGGAACTCGATGTGTTTGGCACGTCGAGTTCCTCGGCCGTGTGTACGGGGCCTGACAGATCTGTCAGTATCTCTCCTGTGAAGCGCTATGTTACTGGCATAGAAGCTATTTGGAGAAGTTGGGAGAATAAGGGTTCTTTCATATTGGTGGCCAGGGGGTGGGAAAAACAGGTGGTTGAGAGCCGCACCCAAATTGTAATGCCTCGTACACACGACTGGTTTTCCCTATGGGAAAACTGCCATGTTTGCATTTGGTCAGGAAAACCGTCCGGTTGTATGCTCCATAGCAGTTTTCCCGACAGGAAAACTGTGGGCAAAAAAATGAGAACTCTTTTTTCCCGCCGCGATTCTGCGTTTTTTTGCTCGGCAGTTTTCCTATGGGAAACACTGTGAGGGAGCATATAAACGACCGGTTTTCCCGACCAAAGCTGCCATGGCAGTTTTTATGTCGGAAAAACCGAGCAGGTTCTCAGTTTTCTCTGGCGGACTTTTGACCGCCGGGAAAACCGATCGTGTGTACTAGGCATACACTACAGCCGGACAGGGCTGTTCATATGCTATGCCAAAATGCTTTGCTTTATGGCATTTTTAACAGGGGGTACAGAGTATTCCAGGCAGCAGCACCACCTGTCAACTCACCCACTGACTTCAATGGGGCCACACTGCAACCATGAGCTGAACGCTCAACTTGCATTCGTGGCATGGTCCCCAGTGAAAAATTGCCATAAATAAAACATAAAGCTGTCAGTCACTGCTATTCTGCAATTTGAATAACAATCCATTGTGAATCATTGTTCAAATGGTGGTAAGCGGTACTGCTAATGTGAAAGAAGCCTATGGAAATTTAATAATTATGGGTTTTAGGAGAACTTAAATACAAATTCTGTCACAAAATTTGTCGCGGCATGATTAATTTCAATCAACTATTTACTTCAACATGAAAGAGGTCCTATTTACTTCAATTTTCCTTATCACCAATATGGTGCTATTTCTTTATAAATATGTCACAACAGCGCCATACAGCAAAAATGTCACAAATAAGAACTACTATGTAGCACACATTGGTACTAATAAAGATGATGCAGGGTTTTCATTAAATTTCCATATAAGACTTCCAACTACATACACACCAGCAGAAATATGTTGCAAATGCCTTATTGAATTGCGAAAGGGGAACCGCTCTAGGTGAGTGCACTCAGCAATCAGTGTCCGCTTAGGCGTAGCTATGACTAAGCGCTGATACCCCAGTGCAAAACACGTCAGCTATCCACCCCACTGTCTGCTGTGACTTGTAGTGCTGTTTCCATTTTTTACAATTAAAAGCAACTTTTTAAGAATTTCGTGGAAGTGCGGCTGTCCAGTCTTTTCTCCGGTCTTCCCTTATTGAATTGCCCCCTTTTTATTTCAATGAATGAACCCAGAGATAACGTTGATAGACAGTAGCATAATGATACACTATTTTTTTTTTACTAAAAGCAAATCCACTTTGAGCCCTGGTTCACACTGGGTACGATTTGGAACGATTTGAGATGCGATTTGACATGTCAAATCGCATCTCAAATCGGCGGCAATTGTCGGCAATGGCACTGTCCTAATCAGTGCGACGCCGCATCTGCGATTTCAAAAAGTAGTTCCTGTACTACTTTTTGCGATTTCGGGCCGCGATTTACATTAAATTGCGGCCGAAATCGCGGCAAATCGCGGCAAAATCGCGGTAAAATCCCGCATTTTACCGCGATTTTGAATTCGCAGCAGTGTGAACCTAGGCTGAAGTGCACTTGGAAATGCAGTTGCTACAGAGGGGAAGATCTGAAATGAGGGGAAGCTCTCCTGATTTCTATTATCCAATTACGTGCAAGCAAAAATGCTGTTTTTTTTTTCCTTGCATGTCCCCCTCAGATCTACTTGTAGTGCACAGTGGATTTGCCTTTAGTAAATAAACCCCAATGTAAGAAAGCTCCCAATGGCAAAAACCTGCAGTAGGATGCCAATGGTACCATCTCTTATATCCATCTTAGTTTCATCATGGTGCACATGCCAGGAATTCAGTATAATATTATTTTAAAAGGGAAGCTATGTGACCATTTCAAATTAATGTTCCTTTAGCTGCTAAATTCTACAGTAACCACATTCAATAACAATATAACCATTTTAGTTTACTTTCGGTGTTCGAACTATAGATTTCTGCCAGCGCATTATTTTTCTTACACAATATTTCATTGTATGGATCTGTGTAACATCTATACTCCCTGTTGAGAAGACCTCACACCAAGAACACCTTATACACCAATCCTTACCTCCTGTGTAACATGGCAGAGAAATATAAACAAGCATTACTCTCATTTATGATCTCAAGAGTGTGCTAATGAGCTAGCTTGTATAAGAAGGCACGAACCATCTTACAACACAGCTGTAGTCTTTATCAGCAGAGATACAAGTTATACCCCCAGTTGGGAGAAAACATTACATTTGTATATACACAAAAGCTATGCCTATGTGTCACTGAAAAACAGCACACAATTAATATTTCACTAGTAGCAGCAAAAGAAACAATTAATTAATAACATAATCAAACCAAATGGTACCAGGTAATTAGATTGTTGTACTTTGCTGCTTTAGGTACAGTAATTATACTGAGAATAAGAAAATAAAAGTATTCCATTTATCCATAGTGACTTGCAGGCAAACAGAAATATATAAAAATAAAAAAAACTGAGGTTTTCAATTTAAGCCTCGACAGTTGCTCTAAAAATAATTTTCTTATGGCATGAATTCACATCAATTTCCCTGCTGTACAATTATCCTAAAATGAAATTTTGTTTTGCCATTACATTTATGCTGTAATTCTAGCACATGCTGAATTCTGCACCCAGACTCATTTATGACAGTGCCAAGTCTACAGACAGATGGATCAATGAAGTGTCCTACCGCATTTTCCTTATGTGAGCATCACTGCACAACCACTCTAATGGATCCCCTTGCTGCCATAGTGGAGGCCCCAATGCAAGTGAAATGTTCCTTCTAAGACATATCCATTTGCTCTAGCCACGGTGTGACTAGAAAAGTACACCACCTCTTCATATATACAGCACATAAAACATTCTGAATATTATACACAAAAAAAAATGTATAATATTTCATTCCAGCCTACAATTTGGTATTTATTTACAATACCCCATGTTTTCTTGCATTTAGCTTTGAGTATAGTTAATTAAAATCTGTTGCTTTTGGCTTGCCCTATTTTATTTTCAATCTTTCTTTAATGTCTCAATAAAGAAAGATTGCACTTTATATTAGAGTCTGTGAAGAATAATTTTACCTGTAGGATGTTGTGCTATTATTGATGGTTGGTACCGTGAAAATCACAATAATGTCTAATAATTTTTTCTTTTGATTCTAAAATGGGATGTTGTGCAGTTTGGATAATTTTTCAATCCACATGTTACAAGCTAGTTTACAATATACACAAATATTACATATAGGGAGTCAAAACTATTATTAACCACTTGCTTACTGGCCACATAAACCCCCTTCCTGCCCAGACCAATGTTTAGATTTCAGTGCACTCACACTTTGAATGACAGTTGCGCGAACATGCAACAATGTACCCAAATGAAATTTTTATAATTTTTTTCACACAAATAGAGATTTCTTTTGGTGGTATTTAATCACTGTTGTTTTTTTTTTTTTTTTTTTTGTTGCTAAAGACCAAAAAAAAGACCAAGAATAAAAAAAACTGTTTCATAGTTTGTTATAAAATTTTGAAAACAGGTATTTTTTCTCCTTCATTGATGTGCGCTGATGAGGCTGCACTAATGTGCACTTATGGGCAATAATAAGGCGGCACTGATGGGCACTTATAGGTGGCCCTGAGAGGTGGCACCGACACTGATGGTTGGTACTAATGGGCTCTGCTAGGTGGCACTGAATAGCACTGATCGGCGGCACTGATAGGGAGCACTAATAGGTGGCACTGATGATCACTGATGGGTGGCACTGATGGGCACTGGTAGGTGACACTGATAGGCAGCACTGATTTGTGGCACTGATGATGAAGCACTGATGGGCATTGATTAGCAGCACTGGTGGGCATTGATTAGCAGCACTGGTGGGCAAAGGTAAGTTGCACTGGTGGGTACTGATAGGTGGCACTGGCAGGTGGCACTGGTGTGCACAAATGAGGCAGCTGTGGCTCTCTGGGTAAGGGACCAATGTCCCTCTGACAGAAGCCGGTGATCTGCTTTTTTTCCCTCACGCTAACAGCGTTGCATTACAGTGCATTGTGAAAAGTATTTTAAGTCTCCATAGGAATTTAAAAAATAATTGTATTTTTAAACTGCATGTACATGCAGTTGACAGTCATTTTGCATGTTTTTCAACTTCACAACACATCAAAAGCATATTTAAATGGATATGTTTTCCTTTGATAACATGCATTTTGTATTGTGGATGAGCCTTTTGTGTGACCCAGACATTGATCAATGGCATCAGCATATCATATGTGATAGCATCCTCAATCAAAGAAGGACCACCAATCTCTTGTTTCTCTGGGACTGATTAGTTTATTAAATCTCAATATAAACACTATTATTACTACTACTTCTGATTCTACACCTACCAATCAAAATAACAGTCACACATGCTTCCATAACCAAACCATTTACCTAAAGGGATACAATAAACTATTACTTGCAGGTTTAAATGAAAGTCACATAACTCTGTTGCAAAATGTATTTATTTTTCTACCTCATAAAAATTCATATTCATTTATAATAACTAGCGATGTCATTCATTTTCCAACAAAACAAAAATGACAGAGCTCTGGTATGTTTGAAGATGAGATTAGAGTCAGCAGTAGAGAGTATTATAAAAAAACGAGCAATAAGTCTTCAGTACTCCATGATTATAATATAATGCATAGACAGCCTTCAGTCAATATCGACGTGCGTCTTTGAAACAGACTGTCTACAAATCCATGCACAGGCTTTAAATCAAGTTTCATAAATAGGCACTTACTTATTTTTATCTTAGCATATTTGTCTATCATTAACGTGACAAATTGCAACAGGACCAGACAGAAATCTTTGCATATTTTTCTCCAAGCAGGTTCTTCTTCCAATGATAATAACAGGGCACCGCGTTAAATCATACAGCTATTACTAATTCAATCAATCATTCTCTGTATTTTGGGTGAATACATGCAGATGGAAATGGTGAGAGGAAGACATCCTTTCCCTTTGGAGTGCCATAGCCTCAGAAACAAATGCATTTGCTAAAATGAAACTGCAGGCTACACATAAATGTGTGAAGAAGGAGTAGTAGTCATTTGAACCTTACATATTTGACCAAGTTTGCATTAGATAAGAGTCTTACCTACTTGTCCCTTCTATTTTGTTCAACAATACAAGCAACAGCTTAATTGGGATGCTAAGAGATATGGTTGCCAACTGTCTAGAAATAATTTGAGTACATAAGGTGATGGAATAGCTCAAACTTGCCTTTGTTATAGGCAAAGCAAGGTAGGGACCCTATCACGCTTTATTTTATTTTATTTTTTTGCTGTCTGTGTCCTGCTGGGGAGATTTTCCCATTACTTCCTTTCTTGGAGATGCAACAGGAAGTAGGAGCAAATCTCATTAAAGTGAGGGTAATTCATGTGATGTAACACAGTTATCACCAGAACATTTGGAAGATTTTCCCTCATCTCTTGCTCTCGGGACAGATCTAAAATTTAGGATTGTTCTTTACTTTCTGTCTCAGGCCTCGTACACACGACCAAGTTTCTCGGCAAAAACCAGCAAGAAACTTGCTGGTATTTTTTTTTTGCCGAGGAAACCGGTCGTGTGTACATTTTTTGACGAGGAAACTGTCGAGGATCTCGTCGAGCCAAAAAGAGAGCATGTCTTCTTTTTCCTCGACGGGAATGGGGAAATTTGGCTCGCCGAGATCCTCGACAGCCTAACAAGGAACTCGACGAGCAAAATGATGTGTTTCGCCCGTCGAGTTGTGTACGAGGCTTCAGTGATAATGGTCACCAGGACCAATAGAAGAATAATTCTCTGCACCAGGGCACAGATCACACTAAAAACTTTGCAGAGGGTCTACTCTTCCCCACTTAATCTTTAAAAAAAAAAAAAAAAATTTCCCTTTACATAGACTACAATCTACTGTACAAAGTAAGTTTAAAAGGGCAGTGCTATTGCATGAATTGTCATACCGGTACGGTGCATTGTGTAATAGATACAGTGGACATGTGCACGGCACCAGAGTCGGCAGCCGCCATGTCTGCTGGCCACCCATGGTCGCTTCACAGAGAGCCAGAATGGGGATCTGCCAGTGTAAACAAAGAAGATCCCCATTCTGACAGGAGAGTAGAGAGAGAGAGAGATTGTCTGTTCCTAGTGATCAGGAACAGCGATCTCTCTACTCCCAGTCAGTCCCCTCCCCCCACAGAAACACCTCCCTAGGACACGCTTAACCCCTCGATTGCCCCCTAGTGTTAACCCCTTCTTTACCAGTGTCATTTATACAGTAATCAGTGCATTTTTATAGCACTGAGCTGTATAAATGTCACTGGTCCCAAAAAAGTGTCAAACGTGTCCGATATGTCCGCCACAATATCGCTGTCCCTCTAAAAAACGTTGATCACCGCCATTACTATTAAAAAATGCATAAAAATAAAAATGCCATAAATCTATCCCTTATTTTGCAAACGCTATTACTTTTGCACAAACCAATCAATATACGCTTATTGCAATTTTTTTACCAAAAATATGTGGCAGAAAACATATTTTGAGGACAGAGCCAGTTTGGAGACTAGCTTATCCTGTTTTGTTAATAAGTGGGAGGTAAAGAGGCAGTGAGGAGGACGGGCTAGAAGTGGGGTATTTCAGGGGTGAAAATATGGAATTGGCCACTCTGTTGGCGAGTAGATTCTGCAAAAGAGTCAACACTCTGCAGAACTGTGGTTCACTATTAGATTCTTAGGGCCAGATTCCCAGACAAATACATTGCTCCTCCGCGGCGTAACGTATCTGGTTTACGTTACACCGCCGCAGGTTTACAGCGTAAGTGCCTGATTCACAAAGCTCTTACCTGTAAACTTGCGGCAATGTAACGTAAATCCGCTCGGCGCAAGCCCGCCTAATTCAAATGGGGTGGGCACCATTTAAATTAGGCGCGTTGCTGTGCCGAACGTTCTGCGCATGCTCCGTGTTAAAATTTCCAGATGTGCTTTGCGCAAAATTACGGCGCCCCAACGTTTTTTTTGAACGGCGACGTGCGTTACGGTGTTTCGCATTCCCGGACGTCTTACGCAAAAAAAAAATTGAAATTCGCCGCAGGAACGACGGCCATACTTTAACATGGCTGATCTAAAGATAAGCCATGTTAAAGCAGGTGTAACTTTGCGACGGGAAAAACTGACTAGCGACGACGTACGAGATTGCGACGAACGCGCGGATCTTTGTGGATCGCCGTAACTAGTCATTTGCATATTCTACGCCAACCGCAAAGGAATCACCACCTAGCGGGCGGCCTAGAATTGCATCCTAAGATCCGACGGTGTAAGTCAATTACACCTGTCGGATCTTAGGGCTATCTATGCGTAACTGATTCTATGAATCAGCCGCATAGTTAGGACGGGCGGATCACAGAGATACGCTGTCGTATCTCTTCTGTGAATCTGGCCCTTAGTTTGCATGAACCCAGACACACAAATATTCACAAAGCTTTCTGATAAGAAATTTTGGAAGACAAGTCAGGTGTATGCTTCTTCATGTTAGTCAAACATTTGAAAATTGATTTGGCCTAAGTGGCTTTTAAAGCTGAAAGACAAATTATGAATACAAAAGCTTATGGCTGCAGAAGCTCACTATGATAGGCTGAATTCCACCACTGAGTGAAAATAGCTATTATATGGGATAGTTAAAATCCTCCCTTGTTGTCTTACAAATTAAAATGGGTTTCTCTATGTCTCTCCTGTGTAGTAAAGAATATGCATTAGCAAAAGACTCATTTGGCAGAATAACCTGTCTACCCACTGAAATGTCAGACAGCCAGCCAAGAACCTAATATCTACGGGGGCATTTGTGGTAGTTATGTTGTTAAACTGGTAATCAATATTATTTTTTCATAATGTAAATACACATTAGGAAAAGACTCTGGCTTCACTGAGCGCTTCAAAAACATTAATAAAACACAAGTAAAATACATTGTAATCTTCTGTCTTCTACTGTAAGTATGTACAAATTCTAATAAAACAGTTTTTTTTAACAATCTCTGTAACAGATAAATAAATAAATACTATCTAAACAGAATGAACTCAACTTTTTAAAAAGACCTTTGTTCAGAAAATTCCATTGCTTAGACCCAATACTATGGAGTTTAGGGTTAAAATAACAAATGCTAATGCTTTAAAAACCTGTAAGAAATACAAGAAATAATACAAGAATAATAAATACAAGATAGCAGAGAACATGGCAGAAGAGAGAAATGACACATAGAGGTTGATTTACTAAAGACAAATAGACTGCGTACTTTGCAAAGTGCAGTTGCACTCTTCCAGTGCCGTTGCTCCAGAGCTTAGTAAATCCATCATCATCCAATTATGTGCAAGCAAAAATGCTGTTTTTTTTTATTTTCCTTGCACCTGATTGGGTATTCTTTGCAAAGTGAAGCTTTACCTCATTTACTAAGCTCTGGAGCAACTGCACTTGCAGAGCACAAACGCACTTTGCAAAGTGCACAGTCGATTTGCCTTTAGTAAATCAACCCCTTAGTGCTCTGGATAAAGACAAGTAGATATTGTAAGGATATTCTTTGCTCATATTTCTGAGGTTTACAACCACTTCAACCACGTAAAAACCAGTCGCCGAAGTTGTACTGCGGCAGGTTGGCTCTCCTGGGCAAATCGTCGGTCGGTTTATGACCACTAGGGGGCATGCATGTGTGCCCTTGGCGCAATGCCAGAGTTGATGCTCGTAGCCAGCGGGCCGCAATGTCTGCTGGCCACCAGTGATCTTTCCTGAGAGAGACAGAATGGGGACTTGTCAATGTAAACAGACAGAACCCCTTTCTGTCAGAGGAGGATAGACAGATCTGCTGTTCCTAGTGATCAGGAACAGCAATCTCTCTTCTCCTCCAGTCACTACACTGCCCCTCACTGGTCCCAAAAAAACATAAACCGTGTCCGATCTGTCTGCCACAATGTTGCAGTCCCGCTAAAAATCGCTAATCACCGCCAGTACTAGTAAAAAATAAAAAAATAATAATAAAAATGCCGTAAATATATCCCCTAGTTTGTAGACGCTATAACTTTTTCACAAAGCAATCAATATACGCTTACCAAAAATATGTAGAACACATATCGGCTTAAACTTCTGAAGAAATTTTTTTTTTTACTTTTTTTTGGGATATTTATTATAGCAAAAAGTGAAAAAAAATTTTTTTTCAAAATGTACTTTTTTTTGTTTTGTTTTTTAAACCCGCAGAGGTGATCAAATACCACCAAAAGAAAGCTCTATGTGTGGGAAAAAAAAGGACATACATTTGTTTGGGTACAACATCGCATGACCGTGCAATTGTCAGTTAAAGTGACGCAGTGCCGTATCACAAAAAATAGCCTGGTCAATAAGGGGGCAAATCCTTCCGGTAATTTAGTGGTAAGCTTGTTTTTCATATATAGAAGTTACTACATGTAATTTTCCGACTTAGAGGTTGTTTTCTGTAAAAAGGGAATGGTCCATTCACAGTTGAGTGTGGATAAAAGGTTAACAAGTTTTCAGTGATATTGAGGACAGTGAATGCAAGAACCCATTCACATGTTGGAAACACCAAAACGGGACACAAAAGATGCATGCAGCATTTTTGGCAGCACAGTGCACAGTAAACCCTAATGCCCTGTACACACAATCGGTTCATCCGATGAAAATGGTCTGATGGATTTTTTCATCATGAAGCTGACTTTCATTAGTCTTGCCTACACACCATCAGTTAAAAAAACGATCGTGTCAGAATGCGGTGCCGTAAAACACAACGACGTGCTGAGAAAAATGAAGTTCAATGCTTCCGAGCATGCGTCGACTTGATTCTGAGCATGCGTGGAATTTTAACCGATGGACGTGCCCACAGATGATCGTTTTTTTCTATCATTTTTTTAACCATCAGATAATTAAAAAAAAGTTCCTAGTTTTTTCACTGATGGATAAAAAAACGATGGGGCCCACACACGATCGGTTCCTCTGATGAAAACGGTGCATCAGACCATTTTCATCAGACGAACCGATCGCGTGTATGCGGCATAACAGTACATTTCTGCATGCTGTCCTTTTTTTTAAAAAGGTGCGTTAGTGTGGTATTCATAGACAGCATAACACCAACACACTTAATACACATTACCGCATATTACCGCAGAGCAAAAGTATGAGTGGAGCCAGATTCTCCAAAATTGAAAACAGCAGCATTATAGCTAATGATTGCAGGTGAGAAAAGACAGCAATAGCTTTTATAGCAACTACCATTAAAACAACCTTTGAGAACAGGGGAAAAATCTGCTGTGATAAGTAGGAGATAAAAAAGGACCAGATGATGTTAATCCGAAATATCACGGAGAAAGTACTCTTTAGGAATGATGTAATTCAATAAATGTTAATGGATGTCAATGCTTTTAGCACCAGAGGGGCCATTTTCACTGTAGCCATTATATGCTAATATAAGTAGATTTCCTAGAGCATACTATTGACCAGTTAAAAATGTCATTGTTTGGCCTTCCCACAAAAGGGAAATGAAAACAGACTGATATAGCAGTTAATTTTTACCTGCTCTAGGACACATATAAGATAATGTATTTTTATAGACTGGTTAGTTCTTTACATAAAAATGAAACTGTTTCTACTGTCTCTGACTACTCAGGATGTGAGAAAAACATGGCCAACCACTGCTGACCTCCTTCTGAAGTTGCACATTTTTGGGCTATTTTACTAACCCTTGAGATTTTATAGTTTTAAGAGTCACTGACCCGTGACATACAGTATGTGCAGATCACTGAAACAACAAACTGAAAGGTCCGTATTTGCATACTACAGTACCTCCTGTGACTTGAAGTAAAGGTTAAATTGATACTTGCAGAAACAGGGCTTAAATTTACATTTATTCAAATTTGGTAGCTGTGTCCTTTCTGAGGAAGAGGCGTATACAGTGCAGCAGTCAGGATACAGGGGTCAAAACACAGAACAGCTTGCAGATTTCAGTCGTCAGGAGTTAGTGCCCCCTTACATTGGTTGCCGGTGGTGAATACCCCTTTAAATGTTGGTGATCAGTGGTATTTTTTGCCCCATAACATTAGTGGTCTCTGGGTCGCCTTTATGGTCAACATACTGCCAGTATAGTCCCTTGTTGCTCGGTGGTGGTCAGTGGTGGTTAATGCCTGTTTTAAGGTCAACATATCTCCAGCAGTGAAGTCCTTTGCTGCTCAGTAGTAGTCATTGGTGGTTAGTGTGCCCCCTGTATGGATAACATACACTATATTGTCAAAAGTATTGAGACACCTGCCTTTACATCAGTGTTTCTCAATTCCAGTCCTCAGGCCCCCCCAACATGTCAGGTTTTCAGGATTTCCATTATTTTGCACAGGTGATTTGATCAGTTTCACTGCCTTAGTAATCACCACAGCCTTTTCATCTGAGGGAAATCCTGAAAACCTGACCTGTTGGGGGGGCCTGAGGACTGGAATTGAGAAACACTGCTTTACATGCACATGAACTTTAATGGCATCCCAGTCTTAGCTTGTAGTGTTCAATATTGAGTTTTCCCACCCTTTGCAGCTCTAACAGCTTCAACTCTTCAGGGAAGACTGGCCACAAGTTTTAGGAGTGTGTATATGTATCTTTATAGCAGCACGCTTTGCTGTTTCCAGATAAAATGGAACTGTCCCCATCCACCTACAATAGCTGAAGTTGATACCATCCTAAACACACACTGCCATCTTGAATACGTGTTCACTAAAGCACACTTTAAAATGGAAACATTTCTAACCAACCGGAACAACTGGCTTACTGACCCCAGGGGCCCTGGCCCTTTGCCTTAGTCCTACAACCCTTACATGATCATATCTCCCCCAATATTTACAACCACCGGGGAACGCCAATCCAATCCATGCTTGTTGGGCCATATTGGGATAACTCTCCTTCCCTTTGACGCTTTACCATAAACAGGTGGGAAAATCGCAGTACAGACAACCTCCACTGTCTTTTCTTTTCTACGCTTAGTTGCGCATAGTTTATATTTACCACTCTACTTGTATTGATATGTTCTGTTTTAGCATCAATGTTTGTCTACTTCCCTAGTTGCTTTCCTAATGAGGGAACCTCCAATGTCCACTTTGCTTTTTCCTCATTATAAAAAAAAGTTGAGAAACACTGCATACCAACTTAACATTCCATAGGAATTCTGAAAACTGCTGTATTGAGCTGAATTTCTTTCAGTTCTAAGTATAAAAATAATATATCTAATACAAATAGACTTTAGTCTACCAAGTAAAATTAAACAACAATGGAGAGATTTAACTTTATCAGGAGAGATAACTTTATCATGCAGGGGAAATATATAGAAAGGAGAAGAATAGGAATGCAAAGAAGTGATGTCAGCCAGTTATCACTCCAAATCTGTAGTCAATGTTTTCATGTCTGTGCACAGATTGTCTGTTGCATCAGAATACAGCAATTTATCAGGAAATGGATTTGCAGTGGATGGATATCACTTAACAAATGTCTTATGTCCTTGGTGTAAGAATTCATACTTACTGTTACAGTATTTTCTTAGAGCAAACAAATGATGCCTATTTTGTTTGGTTGGGTTTGTTGCAAGCATGTTTAACACTGAACAAAGACATCTGGCACCCAAAAAGAAAAATGTTCTCTATAGTTGTAAATGCCCATTGTTCGGTTATTGTAGCGGAACTTGGTGGTGCATAACTATGCCCACTTACCAATCAATGCCTACATTAAAGCTATCAATAGACAGGCAAATGCAGCACAGTATCCACCTGCCCATTTTTGTATCAGTGTATTGATGGCACTCAACATGAGTCCCTTCCTAATTTAGTTAATACCCAATTGAAGTCTTGCTTTCTATACTGGTTTTAAGTATATATATATATATATATATATATATATATATATATATATATATATATATATATATATATATATATATAATGTAGTCATAATTAAAACTGTAAGAATCTGCCCTGAGATGGAAGTGAGCTGGAGAGCTTGCTCTCACACAGAGAGCAGTGGTCAGACACACCCCAGACAGGCACACAACTAAAAATCGCTAGGACCACATCTAATTGTATGCAAAACAGCAATATAAATATTCACCATCCACCAGTTTCTTGCTGTCTCACTTCACATAGTAAGTATGGTCCATATAACCCAAAAAGAGCATCCAAAAAAAGTTAGGGTTAAAGAAACCCACCTAATGAGTCATAAATGGAGCAAGCAGCATGCTTTTTGGTCCATTTTATGACTCCTTTGGTGGGTTTCTTTAATCCTATTTATTTTTGTCTGACACTCCCCTACACAGTGCTCAAATCAACAATGCTGCTCAGGAAGTATAAGCATTTTTGATTGGAGCACAATGCAGGGAGCACGTTAGACCACTGTAGTCACAGACTACTGCACTTTACTTTGAGCAGAGCAGAAGTCTGTCTCTCAAATGGGCTGCCACAACAGATCTTCATCTTACAGTTTTATTCAAAAACACATAATAACAATAAAAATCATCTTCTTCACTTGGTATGTAGCTTGACTGCATAGAAAGTATATAAAAAATGACTTCAAATGAGCTTTAACAGATGGATGATGTACTTGCACAGTAAAACTGTTGTTCCTCATTCTCCTAAGAAAAGTGTAGAAACAAGAGTCCTTAAACACTCATTTTTTGGTTAATCAAAAGCATTCATAATCACATACTAGTGAACCAATACATGATCCAATGGTCGACCAAACATCACAAGTGAATCTATCCTTGGATGTCATAGTACTGTATGTAAGGCTAAAAATATGAATTTCCATGAAGATATATTTTATTATATTTTATGGGTAGAGAAAAGCATATTTTGTTAAAATACATAATACATTTTCATCTGTGCTTGGACAGCTGTTACTCTTTTATGACTGTGGAACTACAAGAGAAGAGATTTGCTGAGACCAGCAGCTTCCTAAAAACCTGTTAAGAAACAGGTGGCCCGATTCTATTTTAAGACTAGTTCACAATACCGTGTATAAGCGAGTTGGTCTTATAGTTGGGTAGAGGATACAAATCAAAAGGAATACAAAAGGAAAGCAGGTGGGCTAGAGTCTGGCAAGATAAAAAGTAAGCTTCAAAAGCACGTGGAACTATAAGATCAAAATATGAGATGTCATTTCACAGAGGAATGGAAATATGTGGGGTACAGAGAAGGAGAGTGAATGTTAAGCAGACAACAAGGGAGAATCAGCGCAGTCTTCAAAGCAAATGAATATGAAGAAGAGCCTTGGGAGAGCAAAAACACAGCTTTGTGGGTTTTCAAGGAGAATCAGTCAAGGGAGTTCAGGAAAGCAGATAAGAACAGAAGAATACAGGGTTCTTTTAGATGACTCCACCAAGATAATTCACAGTAGCTGATTTATCTGTCATACCTACTGTATTCCCGCAGAACGTGGTTTGTTTTGAAGATTGGCAAAATCGCAAAAGAAACACGCACTAGATACATCTTACAGTAATATAATTAATCACTCACTCTTTAAGTAACAAAACACTGCAGGGTTATACATAATAACATTTTGAACTCTCAGTATTCTTTGTGCTACCAGAAAACATCTTGCTGCAAAACGCAATTAAAACATTTTATTTTATTTTATTCTTAAAATGTATGTTGGATCAAAAATTGTAACCACTTATATTTAGAGATCTAAAATACTTACAAACTATAAAATGATTTAGTCTACACCGGAGCTCCTCCTTTAAAGGAAGCACTCCTTGCAAAAGAAGGCGGTTAATTTGTAATTGTAGTCAGAGTCTTCACTTAGGAATGCGACACCCTAACTACCAAGTCCTGAGGTGTGCCTTAGCCTAGCTGGTCAGTATGCCTATAAGTGGGCATACCCCGAAAGTGATTGTGAAGAAAATGATATGAAAATGGGGAACGGGCGGGTGGGAACCCAGTAACCCCACCGACGCAGGAGATGAGAGGGGAGAAGGGATAAATAGCCCTCAGACTCCTCCTACAGCCAGCCTTAACACTTCTCCCACTGCCCGCTCCATGAAACTTTACTGTATCGAAGAGAGAAGCTGGATGAAAAATGATCTGCATTCAGGCACAATTTTAGGTATACATCCACCAACCCCTATATCAGTACTGAGTCCTACAGTGATGTAGGGCTGACAGATCAAACCACAGAGTGCAACCTAATGCAATATGCAAACAAAATCAATAGCAAGTTCCATGTGCTGGGAAAAGTATGTTTCTATGGTTTTGTTTACAGGGAGCTCTTATTTTAAATTTGCTTAAACCAACAACAGAGTCACTTTAAAACGTATTTCCACTTTTGCAGCCAAATTAGGATAACACCTCCTTTATATTTTTTACATGTTTCATGGACTTGTATTTGCCATAATTAACCCTGTCCTTACTATGCTGAAATATTTAATTAATACTAAAGCTGGCCAGAGATAAATCAAAATTCTGCCAGTTTAGCAGCGTGCAATGTGTGGCTGTTGCCACCCGACAGAAGTCGATCTAATGATCGCCTACTGTCAACCTGACGTGTTGGAGAATTTTCCTTAATCAGTGGCTGCAGCCAATGAGTTGCAACTGCTGTTCACTGTATTTTGACAGCAGAGAGCCCCCACTGTCAGAGTACAATGTCTCAGTGGAGTTGATTCCCTTATCCGCTAAGATTTTTTGGATGGGAGAACCCGTTCATTAAAAATAAATAAATAATAAAATCAATCTTTTGCCAACTTAAAACTAGACTGTATGTCTTAATAAAGGGTTAATGATTTCCAGATGTGGCTGTTTATGTTTAAAAATCTGTTCCTCATTTGCAGGGCCGCCATCAGGAATTATGGGCCCCCTTACACAGCTTCAGGCATGGGCCCCCTGGAGCAGAGAATCGGGGGGGGAGGGAATTGAGAAGCGGGGAGGCTGCCGCGAATTGAGAAGCCCTTTACAAAAAAAATAAGAAATAAAGAAAAATATATATAAAAAAAGGGGGGTAGCCATCTGGGGCCCTGGGGACCTCTGGGCCCTTTAATAAAAAGAAAAAAATATAATATATATATATTTTTTTTTTTAAAAAAGGGGGGTTGCCATCTGGGGCCCTCTGGGCTATTTAATAATTGTTTTTTTTTATATAAAAAGAAATAACAAAAAAAGGGGGGTTGCCATCTGGGACCTCTGGGCCCTTTAATAAAAATTAAAAAAAATAAACCTCTGGGCCCTTAATAAAAAAAAAACATTTATAAAAAAAAGGGGGGGGGTGCCATTCAGGGCCCTGAGGACCTCTGGGCCCTGTAACAAAAAAAATAGAAAAAATATATAAACAAAAATTAAAAAAAATAAACATTTATAAAAAAATTAAAAAAGGGGGTTTGCCACATGGGGACATCTGAGCCCTTTAATATAAAAAAACATCTATCTATCTATCTATCTATCTATCTATCTATCTATCTATCTATCTATCTATCTATCTATCTATCTATCTATCTATCTATCTACATACAAAAAAGAAATAAAAAGAAAAAAAAAAGAAATACAATATATAAAAAAATAATATTTTTTTATAAAAAAAGGGGGGGTTGTCATCCAGGGCCCTGGGGATTTCCAGGCCCCTTACAGGTGTACTGCCTGTACCCCCCTGATGGTGGCCCTGCTCATTTGTGTTCCTTTTTTGTACATTGACATCTCTTCAAAGTAATAGAAGCTGCCCATAGACTGCTGTATATATTTCTGCTCCAAACAAACAGCTAAAAAGGTAGAAAATATATTTTTCCAATTATTTGTAGGTATGCTTTTGTTTTTTGCAGGATGACAGGATGGGAAGTATGCTATGGCCCAAAAAATAACTATGGCAGTCAATATATCCCACAATTACTGTCTATGGATAACACGTATATTATACAATTCAAGTAGTTACACAAAATAAATAACCAAGTTGTTTCTCATAGAATGCTAGGTTTACACTAGCCAATATTCTGAAAAGTGTTCCATGGTGGATCACTGTTTAGAAAGTGGCTAAGCAGCCACTGTCATGAGTTTAAGAGATGATCCTGCTGCCTCCTGAGTGCTAGTTTTCTTTTCTCTTATAATGGCACTAATGCCCTATAACCACAAGCCAAAGCTCTCACATGGCTACATTGATTTGACTGGCCGAGTTTGACGAGTAATGCCTCCTGTCAACTTGGCAAGCTGTGTTAAGTTTTCTGTGATGCAGAACACTGCGACTGCAGCATGTAAACAGCCTCTGCCAGCTCTTTTTTTACACTTTACACTTTGAGACTCAAATGCAAAGGGAATCTAACATGAACCACAATCACTTTCTGATTCAGAGAAGCAGATGTTCCTTTATAAATATGACACATACTAGTTTTAGAATATTGTCATGCAGAACCAATGGTTTCAGTATTTTATGAGTTACTGACCTGGATCAAGTATGCAAATTACAAAATCAAACTTTGTTGATTTGCATACATTTCCATGTTGGCTTTTGATAAAGTAATAAAACCAGAAACAGCCAAGTGTCTAGCAGATTTAGAAGGAAACTGGCAATGACGACCTTAATATTTTTCTCAGTACAGGTTTCCATGTAACTAAACCTACTGTATTTAGAATCACTTCCCCCAAACTAATACACGGAAAAAGTCAGAAATTGGCTATTGTCAACACAAGTGTCTTGATCACTGTAGGCAAATAGGGGTAATACATATATGAATCACTGACGGTCTTGCCATCAACTTGAGGCTGAATGAAAATTAACTGCCCACATTTTACAAGTTCGAAAAATACTACCACATGTTTAGCTTACTGAGCAAATAACAGATCCTGCTGTACCAAACCACCAAATGATTTGCTTATTTCCAGCTTGATCCTTACATAAGTGCTTGAATCTGTTATGTTGCCTCCATTTTTACTGCAGGGGACGCCAAACTTTCTAAACAAAAGACCAGATTACTGTCATTCAGACTTTAGGGGGGCCAGACTGTGGTCAGTGGGAGTAGAAAATGTCTTGTATCACTGGGATTAAATAATGCCTCAGGCTTGGTTGTCAGCAGGAGTAAGGTAATTGCATAGTACTGTGGTTAGTAGAAGTAGGAATCGTGCCTCATTATTGGTAGGAGGAATAGTGCCCCATCATTGTTGCCAGTGGTGAGAATAGGGTCCCATTGTTGGTGTGAGTGGAGGGAATAGTGCCCCATCATGGGTGTCAATGGGAGAAATAGTGCCCTAATGTTGGTGTCAGTAGAAGGAATAGTGCCCTGCCGTTGGTGTCAGTGAGGAGAATTGAGCCCCATGGTTGGTTTCAGTGGTAGAAATGTTTCCCTTTTCTTTGGGATCAGTGGAAGGAACAATTCCCCATCATTGGTGTCCATGGAAGCAATGGTGTCTAGACATTGGGGCCAGTGGAAGGAATAGTGCCCGGTTGCTGATATTAGTGAAAGGAATAATGCCTCATTATTGTTGTCAGTGGAAAGAATAATGCTTGTATCATTGGGAGAAATGGTGTTCCAAGGGCCAGATAAAGGCAAGCAAAGGGCTTTATATGGCCAGTGGGCCACCGTTTGGAAGCTTTACTAGATTGTGTAGGGCTGGGGCTTTCCTTTATGACAAAGCCCTTTGGAAAAAAAATTTAAATACCTACAGCAACATTTAAAAAAATGGGTATTATTAATTTTATCACTATGATGATTGCTAATTGCTATGTGTAGATGACTGAAGTAAGGCTTCCAATCATGCAGTGTAATTGTATATCGAGATCTAAAATAGTAAGTCTTATCTTATTAAATAGCTCTCAAAACATAAATGTACACAAGCTTTCAGCATACATAAGAATTTTAATTTGAAGCTTAAGAAAAAGTATTTACAAATTAGAGTAACCAGTTTAGGATTTTGTTTTTTAAATATTTTTCAAATAGAGAGTAATCATAGAATTGTGCCTTTGTTAAATATCTAGGGGATCAGAAAAATAAACTACTGTATTCATTGGCGTATAACACTCACTTTTTTACCCTGAAAATAGAGGGTAAACTGTGCCTGCGTGTTATATGCAGAGGGCTGTGGAAAGTTTTTTTCCTGAAACTTCCCTCTTAAAGGTGCGTGTTATACGCCAATAAATACAGTATTTAACGTAAACATGTTCTGTTAATATAACATAAGCTGTCATTGCTAACGTCTCTCTCTTCTAGATGCCTTATCTGTTATGCTGGTCCAATAGCTTTGCTATATTCTGAAACTTTGACTTGGAGCAAGTATACTGACAAAATATGCTAAGTTCACTGTCTGCAAACTCTTTCCAGATCAGAGAAAGCATTGAACCCATTGGACCACCATACCAACAGAACAACTGGCATGTTAAGAATGAGGTTAATAATGGCACTCTACACATTTTCTGTCCACTCACCTAACATAAACTTGGCATTTTAATGTTCTAGTTATTTTCACTGACACTGAAAGCCTACAAAAACTGGAGTGGAGTTACTAAAGGTAAATAGACTGTGTACTTTGCAGGTGCAGTTGCTCAAAAGCTTAGTAAATGAGGTGAAGCTCAGCTGACATTCAGCTGACATTCATCATCCAATCACGTGCAAGCTATAATGCATCATTGCATGTGATTGGGTATTCTTTGCAAAGTGAAGCTTCATCTCATTTATTCAGCTCTGGAGCAACTGCACTTGCAATGTACATGGTCTATTTGTCTTTAGTAAATCCACCCCCATTAAATCTATCACTCAGGCCTCGTACACACGACCAGTTTCCTCGGCAGAATCCATCAAGAAACTTGGTGGGAGAGTTTTTTTGCCGAGGAAACTGGTCGTGTGTACATTTTTCATCGAGGAAATTGTTGAGGAACTCGTCGAGCCAAAAAGAGAGCAAGTTCTCTTTTTCCTCGACGGGAATGGAGAAAATTTGCTCGTCGAGTTCCTCGACAAGCCTAACAAGAACTCGACGAGGAAAACAATGTGTTTCGCCCGCCGAGTTCCTCGGTCGTGTGTGCGAGGCCTCATAGGCAATAAAAGTAACAAATGTATCGTTTAGCTTTTATTTATTGTAAGGTGGATAACAGCTCGATGTAGTACTTTACTAAGATACATTTTTCTCTCAAACTCAAAAGTTTTATATTTGAACCAATAGGGGGTTATTTACGAAAGGAAAATTCACTTTGCACTACAAGTGCAAAGTGCACTTGAAATTGCACTGAAAGTCCACTTGGAAGTGCAGTCGCTGTAAATCTGAGGGGTAGATCTGAAATGAGGGGAATCTCGGCTGATTTTATTATTCAATCATGTGCAAGCTAAAATGCTGTTTTTCATTTTCCTTGAATGTACCCCTCGGATCTACAGTGACTGCACTTCCAAGTGCACTTTGCGCTTGTAGTGCAAAGTGGATTTGCCTTTCGTAAATAACCCCCATTGTTCTAGATTATACCCGTAGGTGGCACCTTAGGCAGAATCTGAAACTGTGACTGCTGGTTCTAATGAAACTGTAAGAGAGCTGGGGAAACAGTTTTTTTCCACATATGTAATACAGGCACTGTCTGACTTAGAATGCAAAGGGTGTCACATGCTAAACTATAGATATATTTTAAATTTGGTGTTGTTATCCTTTACATGAAGAGTATGGCATTCGCTTGTGGCTTTAAGGGATTTCAAATGAGATCAATTCATTAAAGCAGCATGCTACTAATATTAATGTTTGCGATTTTCATACCTACTGTAATGAAGAAATTTAAGCCACATTAATAAATGTTCTGCAAACCATTGCTAGCCTCAAGGCAATAAAGGATTATAGTGCTAAGCAGAACCCAGAAGAAAACACTGCAATATGTTTAATTTTCCAGCAAGCTTAATTCTGTTTAATACTCTTTTGGCTTTCATTTAGGCTGAAGAAAGGAGTCCATGCTGGCAATGCAATTCATTTAATAGCAGACATCTCACAGAATAGAAGCAAAAATGAGCATCGAGGCAACTCCATGGAGGTGACACCTTTTTTTTTCTAGGTCACTGTGCTGTATAGATGAAGGATTTGTCACTGGCCTGTGTTGAGAGGATTCCCTCACAGTGTAGCTGTCTGGCTGTTGCTTAGTCATGGAGCAGGAAATGAACAGGTCAATGAAAGGAGAGGTTTCCTGGGCTTTCACTACCCTTGGGTCTGTACAACTGAGGTTTTAAGACATTAATGGATACAATAGCCAGGGAATAAGAGCAAAGGAACAACGCTAGAGCTGCTAGAAGCTCAGAACAACTGCCCAATCAGGCAAGAGAAAATACGTCTAATACAGACTTGGCAAAATGAAAGCAAATAGATGATGTAATCAGATTTGTTTTACACCTGTGACACTGTAACTAAATTCATTTGGATGATATTGTCAACACGTTATAGCAAATTACTGCTGAAAAGAAAAATCATATCTCTAAATCTTTGTGAATATTTGATGTAAAAAGCCTGTCCCACTGTTATTTGTTTTATTGGCACTTGAATGTACATTGCTACTCTAAATAAAGCTACCATAAATATGACATGACAGTCACCAGATCCTGCCAAAATGTTGACCTTTTTGCAATCAGTTAAACCAAAAGTGATGATTTCATGTTTATCAGATGTGCACAAGACTACCAGCTGTCTATACTCATGAGAAACAATCATCTAGGCAGGTTGGATGATCTCCTCTATCTCTAGCAATGCCAGCATTTGAAGCCATGAAACTCTTAATTGCCCTTCTACATTCACTTAGGCAACATCACCTGAAAGCACCCAGAGAAAACAAATCTAGCTGGGTTGTTTGATAGCAAACCTGGGAATTATAAGCAAGGGTTATCTGCTTCTACCACAACATCGTCATCTGCTCTTGTCAAAGTCAGGCCTCTTACACATGACCGAGTTTCTTGGCAAAAACCAGCAAGAAACTTGCTGTTTTTTTTTGCCGAGGAAACCGGTCGTGTGTACACTTTTAGACGAGGAAGCTGTCGAGGATCTCGTCGAGCCAAAAAAAGAGCATGTCTTCTTTTTCCTCGATGGGAATGGGGAAATTTGGCTCGCCGAGATCCTCGACAGCCTAACAAGGAACTCGACGAGCAAAACGATCTGTTTCGCCCGTCGTGTTTCTCGGTCGTGTGTACGAGGCTTCAGACAGTTTGGTAAGTAATCACTTTGTGGACTACGAGCACCTAAAAGTCTTCAAAGTGGACTTATCATAAGACCTATCATTACACGTCACATAACTTATTTGGGCATGCAGTGTAAACAAGTCACATGTTTATTTTAAGTCAACAAGCATCTCTTGCTTGCAATAGAAGAAAAACTGCTGATTTCTCCTTCACCATGTGGTGTACAATCTAGGGGACCTTGGAAACAAGGAATAGGTGTTTTAAGTCATCAGAAAGTGGTGAGTCAATTGTTTTCAAAGACACTTGTGGTATTAAACCCCAAATTAAAAATATAATATTATCATTATACAGGATTTATACAGTATAGTGCCAACAGTTTGTGCAGAGCTTGAAGGCACACGGTACAGTTACAATACAATTTAATACATCCTCCCATGCTTGCCTCCAGGACTTCCCCCTGAGCCTCTCCCATCTTTTGGAATTCCTTACCCCAATCTTCCCCCCCCCAGTAAGCGTTTATTGATTGGTTTGCACTAAAGTTATAACATCCACAAAATAGGATATTTATGGCATTTTTATTTATTTATTTTCTACTAGTAATGCCAGCAATCAGCGATTTTTTGCGGGACTGCAACTTTGCAGTGGACAGATCGGACACCTAACTGACACTTTTTTGGGGACCAGTGACACCAATACAGTTATTAGTGCTAAAAATATGCACTGTCACTTTACTAATGACACTGGCTGGGAAGGGTTTGTGGGTGGTTATTTTCTGGCAGTGCCCCTCCCGAGACTAGACTCTGGATCCGCCCCTCCTCTGAAGAGAAAAGCTTTCAAGGATTGCCTAAAAGTGGATAGAGTTGGAGTTAGTCTGAAGATTGGGGTAAGGAATTCCAAAAGATGGGAGAGGCTCAGGGGGAAGTCCTGGAGGCAAGCATGGGAGGATGTGACAAGGGAACTAGAGAGCAGAAGGTCTTAGGAAGAACGAAGAGAACTATTAGGTTGGTCTTTTCAGACTAGATTAGTGATGTAGCTGGGGGGCCAAGTTGTGGATGGCTTTGTAAATATTGTTAGTATTTTGAGTTGCAGCCAATGAGGATTGACCAGAGGGTGAATTAGGAGCTTTGTGGTGGCATTGGTTAGGAAGGGACGTATTTTGGAGATGTTGTGGAGGTTTAGGTGGCAAGCTTTGGAAAGTGATTGGATGTGGGGCCGAAGGAAGATTTCAGGACTGCACCTAGCACCTTGGTATGCGAGAAATATATTGAAGCTTAACAATCATTAGATGTAGTGGCTGCATTAGTTTTCACATGGTGATCTGGCCACTGGCCAGTAAAACACATCCTGTATTAGCTTTCCCCCACTCTGGATGAAGGACCACAGCGGCACTTTTGGACAGCAGCATTTGTAATCTGGGGGAGGGGAGTGTTAGATGCACTAGCAGATTTAGATAATCAAACAAATTAAAGCTGAACTCCTGCTAACACTCTATAAGCAGTTACAATGACAGTTTTTTTTCCTTTGAGGATACAGGTTTCTACTGAATAAATAAAAGCTGATCGCTGCAAACACCCCTGTCAGTAGTAAATGTTGTCTCAACCCTGGGTCTGCTACATCTACAGAACAAAAAGAAAACACCAACAGGGGCCACTTAGAAAAGACTGTAAACTTTTAATGTATAAACAGCATCAAGTTAATCACATAGAAGTTACTGTATTTAGGCATAAAGATGGGGTCCATAGGACAGTCAGTCTCTTGGCCGTATTGGTGAAGTCCATTTGTAGCAGCTGCTGTGTGTTGCAGAGATGAATGCAGGTGCTTGTTTTCCCAAACAGGAAGTTTCCAGGTAAACTGTGCGACAGCTAGATAGAGGGCTAAAGCGCACACTGTCAGTGTGAGCTTGAGAAAGGTGCACGCTGTGATCCCCCAGAACTCACAGTGCTAGCACTGAAACGCGTTGCATTCTGGGTCCTGTGACGTCATCCCCCCTCTCTGCACGCCGTTGTGTCCCAGTGTGCACTTTAGCCCTCTATCTAGCTGCCGCACAGTTTACCTGGAAACGTCCTGTTTGGGAAAACAAGCACCTGCATTCATCTCTGCAACACACAGCAGCTGCTACAAGTGGACTTCACCAATACGGCCAAGAGACTGACTGTCCTATGGACCCCATCTTTATGCCTAAATACAGTAACTTCTATGTGAGTAACTTGATGCTGTTTATACATTAAAAGTTTACAGTCTTTTCTAAGTGGCGCCTGTTGTTGTTTTCTTTTTGTTACATGTTTGGAGTTTGGCTTCAGCTCCCTGCACAAGGCTGCCCAGATCCTACAGACTGTCATCTCACTTCAGAGCCTGGTGCTCAAAGGACTTTTTAGTTTGATTTATTTATTTATTTATTTATTTGGGAAAGGAGTGGGGTGGGAGAGGGTAGGGATGCAAGAGAAAAAAAGAAAGAGAGAAAAGAGAAAGGAAAAAGGAAAAGAGAAGAAGTATTGCCGAAAAGGGATGGAAGCGGGAGGGGGAATGGTGGGGCACTTATCTTTTCCTTACCATCTCTCCAATAATTTGATGATATAGTTGATATAAGTGGTTGAACCACAATGTATAACCCTGTAAAGCAATGCTTGAAATAAATAAAGAATTTAAAAAAAAAAGGACTTTTTAGTTGAGTGTTATATCTTCTAACTGCAGTGTGCGCCATTACTGTGTATATTTTGTTTTTACATCTACAGAACAGCTAGTTCTGTTGAACACAACAGACTTGCTGGCTAGATCACCAGGGTAAAATAAAAGAAAGAAAGCCTAAAGCAAAAAACTAACGCAGCCATCACATTAAAAAACTGGTAAACTGCAATATAATAATTACTTGTTTTAGGGTTTAACCACTTGCTTACTGGGCACTTAAACCACCTTCGTTCCCGGAGCAATTTTCAGCTTTCAGCACTCTCACACTTTGAATGTTAATTACTCAGTCATACAACATTGTATCCAAATGAATTTTTTATCCTTTTTTTCATAGAAACAGAGCTTTCTTTTGGTGGTATTTGATCACCTCTCGACTTTTTATTTTTTGCGCTATAAATGAAAAAAGGCGGAAAATTTTGAAAAAAAATGAATTTTTCTTAGTTTATGCGATAAAATTTAGCAAAATATTAATTTTTCTTCATAAATTTTGGCCACAATTTATACTGCTACATGTCTTTGGTAAAAATAACCCAAATTAGTGGATATTATTTGCTCTTTGTGAAAGTTAGAGAGTCTACAAGCTATGGTGCAAATCATAAAAAAAATATCACACCTGTTGTACCGGTGCCTATCTCATTTCTTGGGGCCCTGAACACGCCAGGAAAGTACAAATACCCCCCAAATGACCCCTTTTTAGAAAGTAGACATTCCAAGGTATTTAGTAAGATGCATGATGAGGTTTTTGAGGTTGTAATTTTTTCCCACAATTCTTTGCAAAATGAATATTTTTTTTATTTTTTTTTTCCCCCTCACAAAATTGTCATTGTAATAGGTTATTTCTCTCACATGGCATGTGTATACCACAAATGACACCCAAAAATACATTCTGCTACTCCTCCTGAGTATGGCGATACCACATGTGTGAGACTTTTTTACAGCCTGACCACATACAGAGCCCCAATATGCAGGGAGCACCATCAGGTGTTCTAGGAGCATAAATTACACATCTAACTTGTTGACTACCTATTACACTTTTGAAGGCCCTGGAGCACCTGGACAATGGAAATGCCCACAAAGTGACCCCATTTTGGAAAGCTAACACCCCAACGTATAATCTATGAGGCATAATGAGTCTTTTGAACGATTCATTTTTTTCCAAACGTTTTTGGAAAATGTGGGAAAAAAATGAAAACACTTTTTTTTACGCAAAGTTGTCCATTTATAAGATATTGCCAACACATAGCCTGTACATAGCAAAAATTACACCCCAAAATACATTCTGCTACTCCCCCTGAGTATGGCGATACCACATGTGTGGGACTTTTTCACAGCCTGGCCACATACAGAGCCCCAATATGCAGGGAGCACCATCAGGTGTTCTAGGAGCATAAATTACACATCTAACTTGTTGACTACCTATTACACTTTTGAAGGCCCTGGAGCACCTGGACAATGGAAATGCCCACAAAGTGACCCCATTTTGGAAAGCTAACACCCCAACGTATAATCTATGAGGCATAATGAGTCTTTTGAACGATTCATTTTTTTCCAAACGTTTTTGGAAAATGTGGGAAAAAAATGAAAACGCATTTTTTTTACGCAAAGTTGTCCATTTATAAGATATTGCCAACACATAGCCTGTACATAGCAAAAATTACACCCCAAAATACATTCTGCTACTCCCCCTGAGTATGGCGATACCACATGTGTGGGACTTTTTCACAGCCTGGCCACATACAGAGCCCCAATATGCAGGGAGCACCATCAGGTGTTCTAGGAGCATAAATTACACATCTAACTTGTTGACTACCTATTACACTTTTGAAGGCCCTGGAGCACCTGGACAATGGAAATGCCCACAAAGTGACCCCATTTTGGAAAGCTAACACCCCAACGTATAATCTATGAGGCATAATGAGTCTTTTGAACGATTCATTTTTTTCCAAACGTTTTTGGAAAATGTGGAAAAAAAATGAAAACGCATTTTTTTTACGCAAAGTTGTCCATTTATAAGATATTGCCAACACATAGCCTGTACATAGCAAAAATTACACCCCAAAATACATTCTGCTACTCCCCCTGAGTATGGCGATACCACATGTGTGGGACTTTTTCACAGCCTGGCCACATACAGAGCCCCAATATGCAGGGAGCACCATCAGGTGTTCTAGGAGCATAAATTACACATCTAACTTGTTGACTACCTATTACACTTTTGAAGGCCCTAGAGCACCTGGACAATGGAAATGCCCACAAAGTGACCCCATTTTGGAAAGCTAACACCCCAACATATAATCTATGAGGCATAATGAGTCTTTTGAACGATTCATTTTTTTCCAAACGTTTCTGGAAAATGTGGAAAAAAAATGAAAACGCAATTTTTTTATGCAAAGTTGTCCATTTATAAGATATTGCCAACACATAGCCTGTACATAGCAAAAATTACACCCCAAAATACATTCTGCTGCTCCTCCTGAGTATGGCGATACCACATGTGTGGGACTTTTTCACAGCCTGACCACATACAGAGGCCCAACATGCAAGGAAGACCAACCGGTGTTCTAGGGACACATAGCATACACATGACAAGAATTACACACCAAAATACATTATGCTAAGCAAAGGGTAAACAAAAAATGTACCTGTGGTTTTAGTAGCGCAGTTGTCCACGGGACGATAGCACTGGTCCAGGCAGCAGGCAGGGACTTGGTCAGCAAAAGAAAATGCAATTGTCCAGGCAACAGGCATGATGGCATAGGTCCTACAGGCAGCAGGCAGAAGTAGGGCCTCGTTCAGGACAGAATGGGGACAGGGGTAGAGGCTTCTCCCACCCAAATCTCTTTGAAGCCTCCGGGCAACCAGACCCTAATCTAGAATGAGAAAACAAAAACAATAGTTTTCTTCATCCAGAAAAACAATTCTGGAGCCCCTCACATGTGAGACCCCTGTGCTTTGAATCCCACTAGTCCACTGGCAGGGTAAAAGATCAGTCCAAGAGGCAGGCAAAAAGAATGGTCAAACGGTCCAGGGTCAGTTCCAGATCAGGCAGAGGTATAAACAGAATCGGTAGGCATAAGCGTGGTCAAATAACAGTCCAGGGTCAGTTCCATATCAGGCAGAGGTATAAACAAAATCGGTAGGCAGAATCGTGGTCAAATAACAAGCCAGGGTCAAATACAGAGCAAGCAGAGGCATAAGGGGTGTAAAGGTAAATGGCAGGAAGTGACTAATAATTTAGTAAGGAATGATAACGGCGGAAACAGCCGTCTATGCAGAGGCCTGGTTGGGAAGGGCATTGGGCACAATAAAAACGGGTGTCTCTTCTCACTCCATCTTTGGAGCACACCCGGCATTTTTTTGGGGAATTTCGGCCTGTTGGTCCGGGAGGGATTTTATCTGGGAAGTGGCGCTCGTAGAGTCGGCTTACCACATCGGATCGAATGGTTGCTGGTGGGTTGCTGGTGTATAAAAGGGCAGTGGTGATTTCCTCCTGGAAGTAAAGGTAGGATTTGGGTCTTGGAGTGGATTTTCGATATAATACGTACGTGTTGTATATGGCCAAATTGAATAAGTAAATTGAAACTTTTTTATACCACTGGTATGATCGTCTTGTGGAAAGGTAGGGCTCGATCATTTGATCATTGAAATCGACACCCCCCATGAACTTATTGTATTCGTGGATAAATTTAGGTTTCTGGATTTGCCCATTCCTCCTTCTGATGGTAACGCATGTATTGTTGTGGATGGTAGAAAGCACGTACACATCCCTTTTGTCCCTCCATTTCACGGCCAGAACTTCCTCATTGCGTGCACTCGCCGTCTCCCCTTTTCTTAGCTTCTTGGTGACGAGGCTTTGAGGAAAGCCCTTCCGGTTCGACCGTACGGTGCCGCATGCGGGTGTCTTCTTTCTATACAAGTTTCGGAAAAGGGGCAAACTTGTGTAGAAATTGTCCACATACAAGTGGTAGCCTTTCTCCATGAGCGGGTTTAGGAGTTGCCAAACAATTTTCCCGCTGGTTCCTATGTAGTCTGGGCAATTAGGGGGGTGTAGCTGGCTGTCCTTTCCTTCATATATGTTGAAGGCATAGGTATATCCGGTGGCACGGTCACATAATTTGTAGAGCTTCACTCCATAGCGGGCCCTTTTGGAGGGCATAAATTGCTTTATGCCGAGCCTGCCAGAAAATTTGACAAGTGACTCGTCAACACAGATGTTTTGGTCCGGGGTAAACAACTGGGGGAAAATTTGGGAAAAATAATCTAGTAGTGGCCGAATCTTATAAAGTTTATCAAAATTTGGGTCATCTCGGGGAGGGCACTGGGTATTGTCACTGTAATGTAGGAATCGCATAATCATTTGATATCTGGACCTGGGCATTTTTGAGGAAAAGACGGGCATGTGGTATATGGGGCGTTTTGACCAATATGAACGTACTTCGTTTTTGTGGTTTAGTCCCATACAGAATACGAGGCCCAAAAATTTTTTAAACTCTTCCACTGTAAGGGGTCTCCATTGGAAGGGACGGGCATAATAGGATGTGGGGTGACTGGAAATAAATTGTTGGGCATAGAGATTGGACTGGGAAACAATTGAGGAAAGCAAGTCCTCAGTAAAAATTAAACTGAAAAAATCTATTGGGGCAAAATTTTCTGTGTCCACTTGGACTCCTGGCTGGGCAGTGAAAGGGGGAATGTTGGCTTCTCCTGAATTAGGAGGAAGCCACAAGGGGTACTGAAGGGAATAGGGAAGGCTGGCATGGGACCTACTGGTACGTGACCTTGCTTGACGAGGTGTTGCGGTTCTGGTGGATGGCACAGCGGTGCTGGTGGATGGCACAGCGGTGCTGGTGGATGGCACAGCAGTGCTGGTGGATGGCACAGCAGTGCTGGTGGATGGCACAGCAGTGCTGGTGGATGGCACTGCCTCCTTAGCAATACGCCTTCGTCTGGCGGGCGGACCCTCTTCCTCCTCTTCTTCCTCTTCTTCCTCTTCTTCCTCTTCTTCCTCCTCTTCCTCATCTTCCCCCTCTTCCTCCTCTTCCTCATCTTCCCCCTCTTCCTCCTCTTCCTCCTCTTCCTCTTCACTGCTAACTATCGGCTCATAGTCAACATCAGATCCGGCGTCTGACCTTGCGGAGGAATCCGAATCGCAGAGCTCCCCGTTGCTCTCGTCGGCCGCAATAATTTCGTATGCCTCCGTAAGTGAAAAAGATCTTTTAGCCATGACAAAAGATGGCACGTGGCACTGATGACACTGACAGGTGGCACTGACGGCAAATGGGACTGGCAGATGGCACGGGCAGATGGCAGATGGCACTGATGGCAGGTAGCACTGATGGCAGGTGGCACTGATGGCAGGTGGCACTGATGGCTGACGGCACGGGCAGATGGCACTGGCGGCAGGTGGCACTGGCGGCAGGTGGCACTGGCGGCAGGTGGCACTGATGGCAGGTGGCACTGATGGCTGACGGCACTGATGGCACGGGCAGATGGCACGGGCAGGTGGCACGGGCAGGTGGCACTGGCGGCAGGTGGCACTGATGGCTGACGGCACTGATGGCACGGGCAGATGGCACGGGCAGGTGGCACGGGCAGGTGGCACTGGCGGCAGGTGGCACTGATGGCTGACGGCACTGATGGCACGGGCAGATGGCACGGGCAGGTGGCACGGGCAGGTGGCACTGGCAGATTGCACTTTTGGCAGATTGCACTTTTGGCAGATTGCACTTTTGGCAGGTGGCACTTTTGGCAGGTGGCACTGATGGCAGGGGCAGGTGGCACTGATGGCAGGGGCAGGTGGCACTGATGGCAGGGGCAGGTGGCACTGATGGCAGGGGCAGGTGGCTCTGATAAATGCACTGGCACTGGCTGATGGCACTGGAAGGTGGCACTGGAAGGTGGCACTGGCAGGGACTGTGGGTAGTGTTATGTCACTCACTGTTTTTTTTTTTTAGACTGTGGATGGATTGCACTGTAAAAGGCTTTCTCTCCTCACACGCGGTCTGTGTGTAAGGAGAGAAAGCCGGCGATGAGAGATGATCTCATTTGTTTACATTCGAGATCATCTCTCATTGGACGGCTAGATCGAATGCTGAATGGCCGCTGTGATTGGCCATTCAGCACGATCTGTGATTGGCTGTGTCCGAGGGACACGGCCAACACAGTTTTCTGCAGAAGCGCGATCGCGGGGACGCGCTTCCAGCAGAGAAACGACAGGCCGTTTAAAAACGGCCACTTGGCACTTCAGGTCCGCGCTGCAGACGTATTTTTACTATAGCGCGGATCTGAAGTGGTTAATACCACTTTAACCTGTCAACTCTTAGTTACACAAAGCCTTAGCACACAATTTCTTGTCTAAAGGTACACAAAAAAACTAGAGAATGATAAGACATACAGCAGTGATCCAAACTCAGGAACATGTGTCCTTAAACACAAACAATTGTGTGTAGCATATGCAGAGGGGAGAGTACAAACACTTCCCTGCATTGGATTATTAGAGTAATGCATAGAGTATGAATAGGGTTCCCCAACTCCCTAATATTTCAGAGTTTACTGCAATCATTTTCTACCTAGTTGCAGACTTTGGGCATACTAGACATGCCCAAAAAAACTTGGGCATGTGCATCCAGTGTCTCTGCCCTGCTGCTGGAACTCCCCCTCCAAGTATACAGCAATTGTCAGCTTTAATTAATCAAAGACAGGATCATTGTATACTCAGAAAAGGCACAGGCAGCTGCAGCTGTCTAAAGCTTAGTATGCACTATTTGTTTTGTTTTTCCCGTTCAACCCAGCAGGCTGAAGGGAAAAAAATGAAGTGCTTGGGAGGAGATCCTGTACTAACTATCTGTTGTTAGTACATAGATCTCCCCGCTGAACTATTGTGTTCTGACAGGGGGATTATCCAGCTCCAGAACACACTGGTCAGCGCTTTTAGCCATTGGCTGAGAGCACTGATCGGATGCCGATTGGCAGACCTTCAGCTGCCGTACACACAAGCAGAATCTATTTTCTATTGAACTGGCCAATACCGCCTGATATTCAGATGTGTGTACGGCCCTTTAGACAGGTCATACATCATTCAATTTTTATATAGATAGATAGACAGATAAAATGTAAGCATACGTACAAACATATGAGATCCTCATTAATATCAAGAAACTATCACACATATTCCATTGTTATACTAATACATTAGGCTTGTGTATCTTCCTCCTAGACTATTTTTATCCTGATCTTGTCAGTTACAATCTCTGATAAATGAAGAAAACCATTTTTTGTGTTTTTATTACTAATGTGATAAATGTAATGAGAGAATTTGGTTGCTCAAATAAGAATTATATCTGTAATCAGCAGCTTCATTGTATTTCAATATGCTGTAATGACATTCAGAGGGCTCTCGTTTTTTTAAAAGCAGAACATTGGGACACACATAAGAAATGAAGTCTATAATTGGTACCCATCACTTTTGCTAACAGCAGTGAAACAGGTATAAGTATCTGCTCTCTCCAGTTAATTCAAAAGCATTGCAAGTCTTTCTGCAGTCTGTAATAATAAACAGTGGAATCTGCACCGTTCCTGTAAAAGCTAATAAGCCAAGCAATCCTGGATTCTCCTGCTCCTCTTTTAAATGAAATCTGTATACCATGCCATTCATTTTAAATTATTTACTGTATGACAAACATAAGAATATGCTTAAAATGAGAACATCAACAAAATTAGATGAACAAAATAAGATGAAACATCTAAAGATCGGGAAAATTTCCTATTTTATAAACGACAGAGAGAATCTTGTGACGTCACCACGCACCAGCTGACAGCCTGATAGCTTGTAGTGTGTGCTGATTTTTTTGGAATCAAACTTACTGCACTATAAAGTTCCTCTTCTTTATCTTTTTAAAAAAAACAAAAAACGTTTAAATCCGCTGGAGGAATACCGAGTGGAGTACATGGGTAAGTGATTAATCCATCTTGCTATCCTTTGATGGAGGAAAGTGGCTATTCAGTTTTTGGAGTGGATCGGGTGGAATTTTACAGCTGATTACTGCTGATAACAGGCGAGTTTGACCCCTATAATTTGGGGTCCATTAAATTCAGTAAGAGGCCATCTGGCTGTTTTTGCTTACTCTCCCATCTGGATTTTAAAGCATCTGACCCGTCATTATTGTAAATAGTGAAAGGCGGCATTAGAAGTGGCTTCCAGCATCACCTGGTTTCAAATGCAGTTTTTGTTCCTGTTGGGACTTTAACAAATATACCCTTTGTGGATTTTTCATCCTAAATGTATCCCCTCTATTTATATTTTGGACTTTTTTTTAACACTTTATCAATTTTGTTCATCTTATTAACCTGATACATAGTATAATGTGTTTGCACTTCACTCAACACGATAATAATTAATTGGTTCACCCGTTATATTGTATATTGTGTTTCAACGAATATGTATTGATGTATTTTGGGTTTGCACAATCTTCTCTTGTGTATATATAAACAACAAAGCTTGCCTTAACATAATATATACTGTCCTAATATTCTTGGTAGTTGCTGTAGAATATTGTTGAACACAAAGCAAGTGCCAAACTGAAAATGCATTAGAGTACTGCATCTGCATTCTTTACAAATGTTAACCACTTGCTTACTGGGCACATATACCCCCCTCCTGCCCAGGTGAAATTTCAGCTTTCGGCACTGCATCGCTTTAACTAACAATTGCGCGGTCGTGCGACGTGGCTCCCAAACAAAATTGACGTCCTTTTTTCCCCACAAGTAGAGCTTTCTTTTGGTGGTATTTGATCGCCTGTGCGGTTTTTATTTTTTGCGCTATAAACAAAAAAGTGAGACAATTTTGAAAAAAATACAATATTTTTTACTTCTTGCTATAATAAATATCCCAATTTAAAAAAAAAAAACATTTTTTTTTCTCAGTTTAGGCCGATACGTATTCTTCTACATATTTTTGGTAAAAAAAAAAAAATCACAATAAGCGACTGGTTTGCGCAAAAGTTATAGCGCTTACAAAATAGGGGACAGAATTATTATTTTTTAATTATTTTTTTTTACTAGAAATGGCGGCGATCTGCGATTTTTAATGGGACTGCGGCGTTATGGCGGACACATCGGACACATTTTTGGCGCCATTCACATTTATACTGCGATCAGTGCTATAAATATGCACTAATTTCAGTATAAATGTGACTGGCATTGAAGGGGTTAACACTGGGGGGTGAGGAAGGGGTTAAATGTGTGTCCTATATAGTGTTCTAACTGTAGGTGGAGGGGGGGGTGACTGGGGGGGTGACCGATCTGTGTCTCTATGTACAAGAGACACAGATCGGTCTCCTCTCCAGAGACAGCACCGCTGTCTCTGTGTAAAACGGCAATGAGAGATGATCTCATATGTTTACATATGAGATCATCTCTCATTGGCCACACAGATCGCATCGCGAACGGCCACTCTGATTGGCCGTTCGCGGCGATCTGTAATTGGCTGTGTCCGAGGGACACGGCCAACACAGATTTTCCCCGCAGCGCGCTCTGGAGCGCGCGCGGGGACCGCCCTAAGGGGCGGACGTCAATTGACGGCAGTTTGGAGATTGGGATCCGCACTGTAGCCGTCAATTGACGGCAGGCGGATCCCAAGTGGTTAATAAACCTATGAAGACTGACTGTTGTCATCAACGGGTACATTATACACATGGGGGTTAGAGTTCATTTCAGATGCAGTAAGTGTCCATTACACTGCTGCATTGGGGGTAGAGGAGTGGACCAACTTCCAGCAGATAGAAGGCCAGTATTTGTCTCAGGATGGATCCATGGCCACAGTGGAGCACCACACGACAAGGAAGGGCACCGGTCACTTGTGTAGTTTTATTGCTCTGATTTCACAGAGAGAGAGGGTTAGGTCTTCAATAACAACTAGAGCTTCCGGACTTCATTAGTACAAAGGAGTGCCAGGACCCTGCCCTCATGCAGGAATATTCTGGGCTCTTCCTCCTTGGAAATATGCACTCCTCAATGGAGTATGTGCATAGTGGAATGCTTTGAGGGACCCCCTAGATGATGAAATGACGTCCCACCAGCGATGGCGGCTTTGCATGTAGTATGCATTTACACTGGCGGATGCTTTGAATTGATTTGGATTTATTCTGGGAGTTTCTGGATTTCTGGGACATCTCACACTATAATGTATATGGCTGGCTTTAGGTGAGACACCTAGGGATTGTGCTGTAATATACAATTTTCTTGCCTCTAAAGGGTTTTACAGCAGTAGTGACCTTGCTGGTATTAATATCCAGTGCTTAAAGCATCACTAATTTTTTAAAAGAAAATTGCTAGTACATGGAACAGAAACCCTCATAAGGGTTTCTGTTCCACATACTCATTTTTGGAGAGAACTATTTTCTGTTGGATTGGATTAAACATGGGATAGTACCCGATCAGGGCATCCCAAGCCCACTGGTTATCTGCTGCCATATCTTTTCCACCCATGAATAATATCCTGTCTGCTCATGGTTATATACAAAAATATGCAAGGTCCTGAGGAAGCATAGATTGTGAAACACATCAACCTTTTTTTTGATCACTTGTTGTAACTATGGACATAATAAAAAAAAGAGAGGATTCTTCTCTGGGTGAATTTGTAGGTTCTTTGGGATCGGAATGTGGAATTTTATTTGATATATGTTTTTAGATATCGAATAAACAATCATGTCATCTTTGTACCAGTATTTGATATGTTTTTTAAATATATTATACTCTAGGGATGTGGTACATCATTTATAGCCATTTGTTATAATAATACACTCCTAAACAAGGTAGGGCAGATAAAATGATCCTGTGATAGGAATTCTAAACAGCACAACACTCTGCACACAGCTTTCCCTGACTGCAGCCTGGGGGACATAGCTCATCAGGCTATTCCCCAAGCTTGTATAGCCTCAGCATGCACCACTGAAAGGAAATAGTGTGAGGCAGAGAAGACATAAATGCTCAATAGCAAAAAGTTGATTTTGTCCAATAGCTTTAGCTATAAGTGTGAGTGACACTTTGTGGCAACAGTATGGTACTGCAGCAAGCCTGAAACAAAGGGGAGATCCTAAATGGGAAACTAGTAATTGTCCTAGGTCAATTACTACACAGGAAATGTAAATTTAGACACCAACTAAAATACAGGGTGGCAATATTTATAGCTGCAGAGCATGTATTCCAGCTTTGTTTTTGTTTCATAAATAGGTGCAATCGGCTGTCTAACAAAGTATGAGAGTGGGTAGGTGATTCTATTGAAAAACGTTTATCAAACCTGAGTGTATGTATAGTTACCTACCGAACAAGCACTGCTAATGGGGCTTAACAGGTTTGGGAAGTACTGATGATAAGTAAGAAACCTGTGAGACATCAAGCTGCAAGACAGTTGCAGGTTTGTTATGGTTTGGAGAGGAGGCAGTAACACAAATTATTGCAGTTAAACCTTAGTACTAGAAGATAGAAGAAAATGGGCTGCCAGGATATGTTCCATTATGTCTAGCCAAAATTGAAATATAATTTGTGGTTCCGGCTTTAAAATAATCTGATGTGTGGAAGGTTACATGTTTATAAAGTCAAGTAAGTTAAATCCAATCACAGGTTTTAATAAATTTCCAAACTTAACAAAAATGTTGCCAGGGATTACTGTGCTTCGAAGTGAACAAGCAGGAAAAAAATAGAACCCCTCAATACATCCTTCTGCCAAGTGCCTCTTTCAATAACTGGTCATGTCCGGTGTCATTGGACTGCTTGCAATTAAAACAAAATACAAATCTATTAGTGCTTATTTTACCCAACCCATATTTACAGCTTATTCTCTACATGAAATGAAAGTGAAGAGACCAGTTAGTTGTCCTTAGTCAGCATCACAGAAGGAAGTTTGTGGCATGAACCTACCGAATGTATTGCATCAGTATTCTGAGACTGCTGTGATGGCATTATTGGGTTGCAGTGTCGGCCAATTTGCTTATAAAACTGGAGATTTAAAATCAGAACTAATTCAGCAAGTAAATCCTAAAAGCAAATCAAAGAGATGGGGTTTAAGAGATATTTGTTCTTTAGAGCTTGGAACCTGATTTCAGATGGGCAGTACAGAACACATAGAGCACTTTGTGCGTGAGAAACTATACTATGGTAATACCGTGTAAGGGATAAAACTGAGCTGGTACGTGACTTGATTTTTTTCAGAATTCTTCATTTTCTTATTTCTTCCCTTTCACATTACTGTATGCTCAGATGTTTAACACAGAACAAGAGAGTATGGCTTCGGCCTGAAAACAACAAACTTGGATTCATGCAGAAATTATATATTTATTCTTGTAAAATAGTAACAAATATAGACTACATAAAATCTTCATCTTAAACTGCTTAGGGTTTGTTTACCAGAAGCACAAAGGCATACGTCTGGGCAAATAACATAAAGAAAAGAAAACATGTTTAGTACATCTTCCAATACATTCACATTAGTCCCAGTGTACAGTGTTTTATCCCTTTAAAATATAGTGGGTACATAAAAATAGCTGCTGACCCTGTCAGAAATCCAGTGAGTTCCTAACCATCCATGGACTTTGCCTTTTATGGAGTGAAATTCCAAGTAATGTTATTAGAGAACCTATCCATTGTGTTATACAGATGAGGGGGCTTGTTCTGTAGTCCAGAAGAGAACTGGGTAAGGCTGACAGCATTCCTTGGAATTTCAGTGCAGAAAGAGGCATTGTTTGTCAGTTCACTGCAGGAATTTAGGAGCTCAATTAATTTCTAGCATTTCAATAAGATTTTTTCTGTACTTGCAGTGTTTTTAAAGACACAGTAGATACAGATGCAGCTGATAAAGTTAATACATTTGGCAAATTGTCAATTGTTCTCCACACTCTTTAGTGCAACTGAAGCCTGGTACACACAATTTTTTTTCCGTTCAACCCAGCGGGCTGAACGAAAAAACAAAACAAAGATATTGATGTACTAACTAAGCAATGTCAGTGTATAAATGCCAATGGTCAAAAATATCCGATCTGTCTGCCATAATGTTGCAGTCCCGATAAAAATCGCTGATCACCGTCATTACTAGTAAAAACAAAATAATAATAAAAATGTCATAAATCTTTCCCCTACTTTGTAGACGCCATAACTTTTGCACAAACCAATCAATATACGCTTATTGCAATTTTTATTACCAAAAATAGGTAAATGAACACATATCGGTCTAAACTGAGGAAACAATTTGCTTTTTTTTTTAATTGGGGATATTTATTATAGCAAAAAGTACAAAATATTGTACTTTAGCTCTTTTTTTGTTTATAGCGCAAAAAATTTAAACCACAGAGATGATCAAATACCACCAAAAAAAAGCTCTATTTGTGGGAAAAAAAGGACATCAATTTTGTTTTGGGTACAATGTTGCATAATCGCGCAATTTCAGTTAAAGCGACGCAGTGCCGTATTGCAAAGAATGGCCTGGTCATTGAGTAGCCAAATCTTCTGGGGCTGAAGTGGTAAGGGAACATAGGTGTGAATATCAAGCATTTAGTTATGTTATTGTTTCAGGGGCCTTTTCACACCAGTGGGAGTGTATTATAATTTGTATAACATGCTCCCGCTGGTCTAGGGGCAGCGAGATGCATTGTTACAAAGCACTACAGTGTTTACCTTTTTGTTTCTTTTCTTAAACGTTATTGAAATGTCACAAATGTAATTTAATTCATCTTTATGTATCACAGTACAATCTGTTGAAACACACTGTGCTGCAATTGGACATAAAGTAAATTGTTTTGTCTAAGCATTGGAACTGCTTTGGGCAATGATGCCCAATGCAGCTCAATGGTGCTGGTGACTCCACAATGATGCACGATTGTGTATATTCCATTTCATTTGAACAGATAACTATCAGAATCCTAACCAAGAAATAATACGATCAATACATTTGTAAACACCAACTGTTTTTATTAGTCTTGAGCTTTATAGCTAAGGTGACAAGCAGTAACCTTCTAGCGAGTGTATTATTCCCTTTGTTCTTTTAATTTACTAGTCACATATAATTAGCTAAGTGTGATGTAAATGAGCTGTTTACAATGTCATACCAGTAATTGGCTTATTTAGCATGGAAGCACCAGTGGTAATAAAGATGTTCAGAGTGCTCTAACTTATGTGGCAAGCAATGGACTGTACTTCTGACACCATGGTGCTGGACATGTGCACACAGACACTAAGTTGCAAGGGCAATTTTACTTTATGTATTAATTAATGAACTTAGCAGTAAAAAACAAATTCCAGTAAGGAGCTGTGTTTGCTTGAACAAAGTTTTTTATAATGGTCTTTACAATCCAGTTCAGTTATAGGGAGAAACTTTCAGTAATACAGTCAAACTTCTTAGAACCTTTCAGGGAGGTAACAGCAGTTTCATCAACCATGAGGATGAATACATTTTACAGACAGTCCAAAGTTGTGGCATACAAAGTTCTTTAACTGGTATTTACCCAACTCAGTTAGGTGCAAACCTGTTTGAATATGGTACAAATGTTGGCTTGGGATTGTGTTACCTGAGCAATGGCATGGTCTGTAATTGAACAAGACACATACTTTTTGTTTAGCCTCCAGGACACCATGAGGAGGAACCAGGGGCGAACTGACCATTCGGGCAGTGCCCGAGGGCCCCATGCCACTAGGGGGCCCCATCAGGGTTGCCAAACTCAGTAAAACCAGGGACAGTATGTAAAAATCTGTGTTTTTTTACATCTGTCCCTGATATGTCCGATACCGACATGGTTTTGATGTGAAAATCCTGAGATTTTAGCTGCCCTGCCTCTGCACTGCCTCCTGGCATGGTGGCCATCTGTAAGCCCGGGGGCCCCATAATCTTCTATTGCCCGGGGCCCCGTGAGTTGTCAGTCCGCCCCTGGGAGGGACTTCACACTTGACCCACTCATGTAGAGCTTTCCATAGTTTATTTTTCTTTTACTGCTGGTCCTGTCACCAGGGGAGCACAGAAACACACATTTACTGGCTTATAAATGTTCATATTCATTGAAGAAAGAGGTTTGGGACTTTGTATGAAGCATACAGCTGGGGGTGACCATGATGCAAATTGTGTCTGACCAGTTTGTTATATAACTGTAATTACTAAATTTCAAAAAAATGCACATAAAGAGTACAATAGAATAAAAATATTCCATAAATGATGTGTACAACCAAAATATACTAATAAAATAACAAAACGATCCATAATAATAATAATAATAACATCAGACATGTAGCCCATGTATCACACAGAACATATATAAAAGTGCATGATTGTTACAACATATTTCAATAAAACAGAATAAAATTCATGGAATGATCCTGACTGTAAACATGATAATGGCATCAAAATAGATCGACGTGTTTTGTGGATGACCTCCACTCATCATGAGCAGAAGCTTGATATATATCTATAATAATACGTTTGGCCACATAATTTTATTCTGTTTTATTGTAATATGTTGTAATAATCATGCACTTTTATATATGCATTGTGTGATAAATGTGTCTGACATTATTATTATTATGGATCATTATGCTAGTTTATTATGATGTTTTGGTTGTACACATCATATATGGAATACATTTTTATTATATTATACTCTTCATGTGCACTGTATTGAAATTTTGTAATTACAGTTATATAACAAACTGGTCAGACACAATTTGCATCATGGTCAAGTCCCAAACCTCTTTCTTCAATGAATTATTAAACAGGGATGGAGGCATTTTACCTACGGGTCCTATGCCTCATATAAAGTCACAAATCTTCCCATTCCCACAAAGGTCCCACAAAACCTCACTTAACAAGTAGTGTCTTTGCTCCATAATTGTCTCCATATAAATCAACTGAGGCATCACACCATGCCTATAGAATAACATGGATTGATTTTTCTTGTAAAGTCAGCATGCCCAATATTGCAGATGACTGCCATGCTGACAGCGATTCCTGCACTTCTCAGCTGTGCACAATCCAAGCTCCATTCTCAAAGGTAATCTCAGATTAGTCAGATTTCCGGGCACTTGTAGAAGCCACAAACAAAAACCTGTTGATCAATTAGGCCTGCAAAGAATGTTTGCCGATCCATTATAGCGTGCATTAATCAATCATATTTTAGTTAACTATAATCACATTTGTGACATATGTGGCTGCTTTTTGCTTTAGCATGTGCACTACAATTAAAGAATAGCATTAGGAAAGTTGGCACTCCATGTAAACTTTTTTTAGCTCTTTTACTGCATAAAAGCAATTGCCAACATTATGTATTTTGTCAAAGTATAACTTGACATAAAGGTCTTGCATGTCCTCGAAACATGACATTTATGATTGCTGTTAAGCTGTAAAAGAGCTAAAGCGTTTACATGAAATGCTGGCCTTTCCGTATACAATGTTCCAAGCATCACAGGCACCGGCTGTGTAACCCTGAAACTACAAGGTGATATGTGTGCAGAATGGACTTTACATTTCTATTACCAAAAAAATCCAAAACAGTCTAGGGGGTACCTTTTTAAAGTCTATTGCAAGTTAACTTGGACGGGGGTTCAAGGAGGTGTGTGATACTCCAAGAAACAAATAGGAACAAAAAGGACACGCTTCTTTGTAGCAGCTTTTTTGCCCAGTCCCCTTACTAGTAGGACATGAAGTGAACAGCACTGGGGCACCGTTATTAATGTCTCAGGCCAGGCAAGTCTCATACTTTGTGCAGGAGGTGTTAACAAAAACAACAGTGACTAAGATCCTTTCCCCTTAGGTCTGTAGACACAGTGTCCCCCATGGCCTGGAATGTCTACTTCATTCTCCAGCAGGCTTGGCTCCTTGGTGAAACACCCAAGGCAGATTTTCATTGGCAACCCTCTTTGGCTCCTACAGGGTTTGTGGCTGGATAGGCTCTCCGGCTGGGCACAGCTGGGACTTCAATGAACAACCTGGACCCTCATAAGGATGGCCAGGAAGGGCAGGGAACTCTCCTGGCTGGGAACCTATCCTCTAGGGAAAATAACCTCTCTCTCTGTGGTTCAAAATTATTTATACATACTCCAACAACCATGTGGGCACACCTCCCCAGGGATTAGCTGGAGCTCTGTAAATATTCAGGATGTCTGTTTGACTCTCCTACCCTTTAGATTCTGTAAATCTCTAGAAAGTAGGGAGAAGCTATCAAACCTGCCACCCATAGAACCCAGCGAAGCCCAAAGCAATCACACATTTAACTGATTACAAGAGAGCAAAATAACAATATTTGCCTTACCAGACTTAGCAGGTTAACTAGGAGGGTGCTGCAATAATAAAAAGTACAGTAATCATAATAATCCGCAATAAACGGTACAGATGGAATTTTAGTAAATGCAATTATAGCTTGAGCCTCAAAAAGGACAAAAGGATCTGAGAAGTTCTCTACAGGTGAAAATATCTTTCACCCAATTCATTCACATTAATGTAATAGGGAGTCAGTATTTGTGTGCAGGCGGTCATCATTTTGTTGAAATGCGATTATAGCTTGTTGTTCAAAATTAGAAATATTTTCATGCCGTCTCTGACATTTTTTACATTGCTACCCAATGCCATTTGTTTTGAAAATAGCATAGTTGGTAAGGCTGATTAAAGATACCAGTCCATTCAGTTCAATCTCAAAGTGTGTGTATGGGTGCATGATTAAAATTTTGCATATCCCTGTACATTGTGTTCACTAAGAAATACATCTACAAGCTTTTGAATAATCGTTTGAATACTTTCCAAACTCCCCACTGACATCACCAACTGTGGAAAGGGAGTTCCACATCCTTACTGCTAACAGTAAAGAACCCCTTAAACAGTTTGTAAATTAACAGTTTCCTGTCCAACTTCATTGGGCGGCTGTGTGTCTTTTTTAGAGACCTAACCCCTTGCTGCTGCCACCTCCTGGCCTTTTAAGGGGTTTCAGATGCCAGGAAGCAGGGAGGGGGTTTATGATCATGTGACAGCCATGATTGGCTGTCACGACAGTCACATTACTGGAAAGTTCCCGGTTGCAAGCAGTGATCGAGAGCTTCCTGTTAGCCACTGGTAACTGTGCCAGAAGCATACAGGGAGCTTGTTCTCGGCACAGCTGTGTTTGCAATCTGGTACACAAATATGCAGTCTCTCTGCACCAAGAGGTTAACATTAATCAGGTCCCTTCCAGTGCTAGAGTCATCATTCAGAGACTTATAAATTGGTATCATGTCCCCTCTTAACTGAACCAATTACACTGGCGGTTAGTGGAAACAACCCACCTAGCTGCTGTATACAACACAATACATGCTTAAATAATTAGTTACTCCAATACACAGTGTAATACCACAGTTCAAACTAGTATTAACAAAGCACTATAGCAATTAAAGGGCACTATGTGATATTAATTACAATGCATATAAATGTTATGCAAGTGCTTTATTAAAGTGAATGTTCAAACGCCTTTGCAATAAAGTGCCTTGTACAAGGTAATGTGCACCACAATTCACAGCATGAATCTTTAGTAAATCACTCCACCAATGTGCCTCCACCAACACACACCAAAGAGCCATGACCTCCCAATTTGGAGTAGGTCAATATGCACCTTATCCCCTCAGGAATCAAACATCCAGGATTTACCCTAATTCTTTATCTTACTCTCTCCAAGAATTTGCAAATCAGAGGGAAGCCAGAAGAAAGAAAAAGGGCTCCAATAGTATAAAACCCTTTATTAAAATGGCATTTTACACCACAAAAGCAACAATTAATGTGCTTACATTATAGTGTGCTTTCTGACAGGCACTTGGGTTATCACTCTTTATAGTGTGGCGGTCCGGCTCCACTATTCCTAGTGCAAGCATGACTTCTTCCCTGTTCAATCGGGATGTATCGCACCACTTTGGGGTTCCAGCAGAATGATGCCATTTTCTGTAGCTCCATCTCAATGTATGTTTCGTCATGTTGGCGTCCTCAGGAGTTGTTACAGAAAGGCCCATCTATAGCTCTTACTTACATGTCCCCTCTTTAGTATATTTTCTCTAGGACGAATATGTTTAATGATTGCAGCTGTTCCCTATAAATGAGGTCCTCCAGCTCCCTTATTAGCTTTTTTGCCCTTCTCTAGACTCTCTGCAGTTTAACATATAGCTTATTCTCAATGCCTTGTTTATTACACATCCTTGGGAAAGTACTTCAAGACATAAAAACATATTGGCTAGGTTGTGCTAGAGTTGCTTTTCTAGGAAAAAAGAATCACAGTATTCTACTGGAAAAATAACTCCTTATAACCAGATCTCATAGTCCTGCCCCATTTTACAAGAACTACTCAGCATCATAACCCATTACTACTGAGTAGATATGTTTTCTAAAAAAGCTTAGGAAATGGCACAATTTTGAATTTGAAATAGTTGCACGAACCATATGGTTACGTCTAGAGAGTAATTAGTACTGTCAGTGTTCATACATATCATTACCAGGTCATTATCTAAGATACTTTCTGTGGGTTGAAATCAGATGACACAATTATCAGTGTTGGAAATATGGCTTGTACATAGTTCAATGTAACATACACAGATGTGAGGGATTCTAGATTCCATTAGACATGACAAAACTGCTCTGCAGGGTGGTATTTAGATCTGAAAACAGACCAAAGCATATTTATTAAAGAAAAGTAAAAGGGTTTTCTGCCTTAGCACTGAGCAGAAAATAATTAGCCGACATGTCTATTATTAGGTGAAGAGTTGGAAACTACTGTTGTTTGGGCAAAACGACAGAAAATTGAGCTGTAAATCAGAAATCTACCTGCTGTGTACAAGAAATCAAAGCCACATAGCTCTCAACGGGCAGCAGAATATGGCTATGGGAGCCCTAATTACATTTTACGTCTTCATCGAAACTGCTTCTTGGGGGTGTGTGACTAAACGCCCGCCTTACAGATTGTTGCATGCAAATTGCAAATTGAGAGATCACATTGTCACACTGTTCCCTATCTGGAGCCTCATTTATAGTGCAAGCCTGCTTCCCTTTCTCTCAGACTGGTTTCATAAATATCACAGATAATGCTTTGCAGTGCCAGGGGACTACCATGGGGATTTCTGTGCTGTCACGTCCATGCTGTGCTGTGGCAGATGTAACAGAAGCAGCAGGGCATAGATGATTCAAGAAGAGGAAAAATGAAGTGTGCATGTGAGTGTGAATCCAGGGCTGGATGGAAGGAGGTATAACAGCGAACATCATTTTTCCATAAAAACTGCAGCTATCAGAAGCAAGTGCGCTGACTTAACCGCAAGACAGAGGCATAACTAGACTAAACATGCTGTACACATCTCTCGAGCAAGTCAGCATTGCTTGAGAGAATAAACACGTTTTTCATTAGAAGGACCAGACACAGACAGAAGCAGGAATGGGAAAGTTGTTAGTGAAATTTGGCTTACTCAATGAGGCATTGTGCAGCGAGCAGAGGTACAGTAACACTAATACCCAAGTCAGAATTAATCTTTCTCTGATGTGACTTTAGTTTGCTGAATCTGATTAGGCGTTTTAGCTTGTTCACTAAAATATCAATGCTCTTTGCACAATGAAGGAAAATAAGAACATAAGGCAATGGGAACATTGGCTCAGCAATCGTCAATGTTTTACATTTAATAAATAACAAGCAGTTGTGATGATCCCACTTACTAATTATTGTTGTAGTTAAGGGCAATGCACCATGTGTCAAGCATGCATACGTCTGCATTTTTTGCTACAAACTATATAACATACTTTATCTACAGTAATATTAACACAACAGAAATGCTGTACTGGATTCATAGCGCTGGTCTTCTTAATGTCACTAATGTTGTGCTAAATGGTGGGAGTGAACAGGCTCATGATTAAACCAAGAAAAATAGCAATCAGCAAAATACCTCTGTAGCAGGAGTTAAATAACAACTATTAGACACCAATATTAAATAACAGAAAGCTACAAGACAGCATTGCTCTGTGCTCTCATCTTAAGTTAATTAGATGTTCTTCTTAAGCCGCGTACACACGATCAGTCCATCCGATGAGAATTAACCAATGAAGCTGACTGATGGTCCGTCGCGCCTACACACCATTGGTTAAAAAAAACGATCATGTCAGAACGCGGTGACGTAAAACACAACGACGTGCTGAAAAAAACAAAGTTCAATGCTTGATTCTGAGCATGCATGGATTTTTAACCGATGGTTGTGCCTACTAACGATCGTTTTTTTCCCATCAGTTAGGAATCCATCGGTTAAATTTAAAGCAAGTTGGCTTTTTTTTAACCGATAGTTAAATAACCTATGGGGCCCACACACGATCAGTTTTGACTGATGAAAACGGTCCATAAGACTGTTGTCCTCTGTTTAACCTATCGTGTGTACGAGGCCTGAGTGTATGCAAACCCTATCAATGAACTTCTCTTAAAAGGATTATTGGGGGGGGGGGGGGGAGATGGTAAATTCACATTTTTTTGCAGGAAAAAACATATGAATTTACTACTTTTTTTGTAGGGGCCTGGAAAGCATGCCATGCAGGTCTCATACAGACTGTCATATTACATCATATGGGCAGGCAGTTTCAAAAAGACAGGAAACATCTATGAACTACTAGAGCACTCAACAGCACCCTGATAGTTCATTGAGAACTACAAGCAGACAGCAACAAAAGCTGTCAGTACTTGTAGATCATCGATTTACAGGGATTCACACAACCATGCTCTTTTCAACTAGTGACAGAAGGTACGGGGAGAAGATCCCTGGCACAGATCTGCTGTCACAGGGAGTGTGGGGATCAGGGAGCGGCTTCAGAGTTTGGAACAGGTTCTGTTAAATATAGCCTGTAAAGCGTTTTGTTATATTTGTCCAACAAGTGAAAAAGAATACCTGCTTATCCTTTCAGAAATGTAGTGAGCCTTCTATCTCTGCTAATTCTGATCAGTTAGCATTGTCCCTAGCTTTCTCTGTAGACTACATAACATTTGATCCCTATATTTTGGAGAAGAGGGAGGATGTTCTGCTGTCCTAGAAAATCTTCTGGCCTGGGATATAAATGCTGATCCTCCATTGATACAACACATTGAGTCAGCATTGTCACCATAGGATAGAACGTTTGTTACTGGTCTGGGGCCCCACTCACTCCAAAATCAATAAACAGGTCTTAAAGGCTCAATGGGGGCTTTTTGGTCATCAATTTTCAAGCATACTACATGGCAGCTAACATAGCCTCATTATCCCATCTCCATGGCACATATCAAATGCCACTATGGACCACTATTGACTGTATTGAATGCCACCCTATTTCTATTTTCTCTTTGCCCTGTCTCCTTTCTATATATCGCCTGACTGAGTTTGGCCCGTGTTTGATACATTCTCTTTGCATGTAGAACTTACTGCACCTTACTCACTGCCTGCTATTTCCCCCTGGTTGTGAGAAGCAATTCCTGTGGTGGACAGATAATGGGTTTACTGACATTCATTATGTTTTCCCCCCCTATGAGAATATTAACTTTTGAAGCCCTTAGATCTTCCCATGATATCCCTTTATGGGTACACTATAGTTACCTACAAATTAGACACTTCCTTCAACAACTTATAAAAGCCCAATCCACTCCATATACATTGACCCCTTTTGAAAGCCTCTGCAGAGCAAGATCCCATTCAATCAGGATTAATATCTTTACTTTACTCATCGATCATTTCCTTTAAGAAACCCCCAGTGAAATCATACCTTCTCCAGTGGGAAAATGATTTGGTAAAACAATTAGATCCAGAGGACTGGCAGATTATGACAATAGTATTTTCTAAGAACTCCAGGAGCATTCTCATTTTGGAAAATACCTACAAGGTGTTCTATAGATGGCACCAGGGATTTTTTTCAGGGGGAACTTGGGGGAACTCAGTTCCACCACCTCTGGCTCAGACCCTTTGGTGCCTGCTTACCACAATCACTTGTAAACACAGAAGTCTGGTTTCTGTGTTTACAAGTGACAGCTCTGCACTCTGTGTGTAACCCCCTGAACTCTGCACTCCTGGTATTTAATGCCCCTTTAAGACCCTTCTACTGTTTGTGAAATTTGAATGGGGTCGTGGTTGAGTTCCTGCACCTATTTTTTTAGAAAAAAAGCTCCGGATGGCACTATATACCAGCTAGACTAGCTTGCTTCGTTCCATCCTATTGCCCTCTTTGCTCACTGGAGGGAACTATGGCCCATATTTGGTGGGCATGTCCTAAGGTATGTAGACTGTGGGTCAGGGTTTACACCCTTCTTAATAATATGTTTAATTCCAATCTTAAAAGAGACCCCAATGAGGCCTTTCTTTGTAAACCCATTTTAGAACACCTTCGTCCGGAACCCCAATTGGCTCTGCACCTATTTAATGCAACTAAGTTGACCATTGCGAAAGCATAGACATCCCCTGTGCTTAGCCTTGAAGCAGTTCAGAATTGCATGAAAGACATCTTGATCAATGAGAAACTGATGGCTCTTGCCTTGGACACTCACAATAAATGTCTAAGGCCCCATACACACGACCGGATCTATCCGCTGGGATTTATCCGCGGATCAGTTCCAGCGGATAGATCCGGTCGTGTGTAGGCCTGAGCGGACAATTTTCGGCGGACATTTGTCCAGCCGACGGATTCCCAGCGGATAAAAATTTCTTAGCATGCTAAGAAATCTATCCGCTGGAATCCTGTCCCTCGGACTTATCCGGTCGTCTGTACAGACTCACCGGATAAGTCCGTCCGATCCCCATCCCTCGCATGCGTCGGAATGATTTGACGTATGCCTGGAAGAATTTACCTTCCAGCGCCGCGCACGTCGCCGCGTCATCGTCGCGGCGACGGCGCGGACACGTCGCGACACGTGACCGCGGATGTTTTCCGCGCGGATTTTGATCTGATGGTATGTACAAGCCATCAGATCAAAATCCGGAGGATGAATGTCCGTTGGAAACGGTCCGGCGGACCATTTCCAGCGGAAATCCTCTCGTCTGTACGAGGCCTTAGGGTTTGGCAGCCATGGATGACATGCAACCAACCTTATAGGTTTAATAATATACTTCTTTCAATTTAATGGTCTCCCGATGAACCCCCCATTGAACTCCTCCCCTTTATTTCTCGCTTTATCTTTTCTCTCTTCTTTCCCTCTTGCTTCCCACCTTCTGTTTAAACACTCTTCTCTTTCTGTATAATTGTCTCTTTGACACACCTGGTTTCCAGGGGTGGGTCTAGTGAAGATGGTTACAGGGATAACAAAAATTTGCAACTAGTATATAGTTGTAACATGTATGCGCCCTCTTTTTATCACTTGGGGTTTCTGAGTTTTCGCTCATCATATGGTATAGTTCGGGACATTGAATGTTCTTCATTACTTAAGATGATGTTTCCTATTTCATTGGAGAAATATCTACCATGCTTATTACATCCCTTTGTTGGGATCTTCTTCTTTATGTCATGATTGATGTATCCATCACACTGTCAAGCTAATCTGTTGAATATTTTTTTTTCTACCAATGAAATAATTTTGCAAAAGAAGGTTTGTTACTGGCAGGATCATCAGATAAAAATAAAGGAAAAAAGTCCCTTGAAGAAGTCACGTGACTAGTGATGCAATGCATCGGCCGGAGCCTGTAACGTCTCTTCCTGTGTCTCGGTAAACCCAGAAGAACCGATGAGAGGCAAGCTTTTGGTATAAGATAATTTTTGGCATTTCCCAAGAAGATTTCTATGTGAGTGGGTATTTTCATGTTTAATGAAAACACATCTATTTAAAGCAATTTTGCGCAATGAAAGTTTTCTTTTTGTTCTGAGCAACTTCAGAGCAGCAGTTTCCAGTGCACTTGAGGAGATACAGAAGATTAAAGGTAAAGTGGTGTTTCCTTTCAGGATTATTAAAGACCATTAAACCAGAGGCGTGATTTGACCCAAGGGGCCTTTTCCTAAGGTGAGCAGACAATTAAGCTGGAGGTGGCAGTGGTGTTTTTTTTTTTTTTTAATCACTGAATTTTTATTGCTACATTGTACATATTATTATTATTATTATTATTATTATTATTATTATTATTATAATACACGATTTATATAGTGCCAACAGTTTACACAGCGCTTTACATTGTATGGGGGGGGCAACACAATTACAGTACAGTTCAATACAAAAGGTACAGGAGGGCCCTGCTTGTAGCGCTCGTAAAGGGAGGGGGTGGTGGTACAAAAGGTAATAGCTGCAGAGAATGATTTGATGGGAGTGGCTCTGGGACAGTTGTTAGGTGGGTGTGGGATAGGCTTCCCTGAATAAATGAGTTTTCAGGGATCTCCTAAAGGTGGATGGAGTAGGGGCTGATCAGACATACTGGGGCAGGGAGTTCCAGAGGATGGAAGAGGCTCTGCATAAGTCCTGAAGGTGAGCATGGGAGGAGGTAACAAGGGAGCTAGAGAGCAGGAGGTCCTGGGAGGAGCGGAATGGACAATTAGGGCGATATCTACAGATGAGGTTGGTGATGTAGATGGGTGCGATGTTGTGAATGGCCTTGTATGTTATGGTTAGCATTTTGAATTTTACACGGTGGGGTAGGGGAAGCCAGTGAAGGGATTGGCAGAGAGAAGCAGCAATCACGGATCAGTTAGTGAGGTGTATTAGTCTAGCAGCAGAATTCATAATAGCCTGAAGGGGGGATAGCCTGCTTAAGGGTAGACCATTAAGGAGAGAGTTGCAGTAGTCAAGGCGGGAAATAATCGTCAAGGAGTAAATCAGTTGCTTTGTGGTGTCATTAGTCAGAAAGGGTCAAATTCTGGAGATGTTGCAGAGGTTAAGGTGTCAAGGTTTAGCCAGTGATTGGATATGGGAGCTAAAGGAGAGGTCAGAGTTAAAGATTACGCCCAGGACCCTGGCATGTGTGGAGGGACCAATGGTTGTGTTGTTGATATTAATGGTGAAGTCACAGGGGGGGGGGGCGTGAAGGAGAAAATATAAAAAAGCTCAGTTTTAGAAAGATTTAGAGGAAGTGGTGTGACATCCATACCGATATGTCATTCAGTAAGTTTGAGATCCATGAGGAGATCGAGGGGGTGAGTTGAGGAGTGGAGAGACAGATCTGGGAGTTGTGGGCATAGAGGTGGTATTGGAAGCCATGGAAGGTTATCAACTGGTCCAGGGAAGAGGTATAGAGTGAGAATAGGAGAGGCCCAAGGACACAGTCTTGGGGTACCCCAACAGAAGAGGAAGAGTAGCAGAGGAGGTGGAGTTGTAAGTGACACTTACATATTGGAGCAAGGTGTCTGAGGAAGGATCCTAGATTCATTATCATTTTCTGGAATGTTTTCACTTGAACCATTTATCACATATTTACTATTGTGTGTAATTTATTATCATTTATGTTTAATAATCATTTTCATGCTGTTGAAGTATTAGCAGTGGTAGGCTTTACATGTGTTCAGCTAAGCATTATTTTTGGGGATTTATGCACAGGTTGAATTAGCGCACTATTCTTATAAACGTTTTATAATTTATGCTGGTGTGAGATCACTATCTAATGGTACAGCTGTTCTAGTTTTACATTTTTAGTATTCTTGTATAGCAGTGCTCAAGTATTCCATACTTAAAAAATAAATAAAAAATACATGAATGCAACCAAAACATCTAAGGACTGGTAAGCTGCAATATATTACATTTTTAAACTCTTCTTTTAGTAACTTGATTGATGAAACACATGAACAATATAAGTATAATGAAAGCACAGAAATGCTGGAGCACCAAGCAATGTACATATTTATTTAGATAAAACATTATTAATTCACACCTATCTCAGAGCATCTTGACTTGTGTTATTGAATATTCCTCCTCCTATTCATGTTAAAAAGCTGGGCCCATTCGGAATGAGCTGTAAAAATCCCTCTAAAGCTATTACTGGAGCTGACATTATGATAAAAATCCTCTATAAATTCATCAAGAAAGGCTGAGATGTTGGATAACAGCAAAAAAGGAGTTATTTTATGACTAGCTTTGACATATTACTACTGTAGAATAGTTGATTGTGTGGGAAAATATTTCACTTTGGCTTTCATGGGTTCATTGCTTCAACACAATTAAGAATGTAACAGTTTCCACACAAATATACAGTAGAATTGCTGAGAAGTGCCAGCAAGTTCTGTTTATAAAATTTGGAAAAGAGAAAGAGGCAAGGAAACTAATTCATTATTTATTTTCTAAAAAAATAAAATAAGAAGTCTGGTCAACTTTTTCCCTCCAGTTTCTTTATTCTAAGAATTGGCAGAAAAGGCAGCTGTAAATGTTATCACAATATGTAACCCTAAAACACATTTACACATGTATATTTTATATATTTCCATTGCACATATATATTGTGTATATATATATATATATATATATATATATATATATATATATATATATATATACAGGTGGTTCTCAAAAAATTAGCATATTGTGATAAAGTTCATTATTTTCTGTAATGTACTGATAAACATTAGACTTTCATATATTTTAGATTCATTACACACAACTGAAGTAGTTCAAGCCTTTTATTGTTTTAATATTGATGATTTTGGCATACAGCTCATGAAAACCCCAAATTCCTATCTCAAAAAATTAGCACATTTCATCCGACCAATAAAAGAAAAGTGTTTTTAATAAAAAAAAGTCAACCTTCAAATAATTATGTTCAGTTATGCACTCAATACTTGGTCGGGAATCCTTTTGCAGAAATGACTGCTTCAATGCGGCGTGGCATGGAGGCAATCAGCCTGTGGCACTGCTGAGGTGTTATGGAGGCCCAGGATGCTTCGGTAGCGGCCTTAAGCTCATCCAGAGTGTTGGGTCTTGCGTCTCTTAACTTTCTCTTCCCAATATCCCACAGATTCTCTATGGGGTTCAGGTCAGGAGAGTTGGCAGGCCAATTGAGCACAGTAATACCATCGTCAGTAAACCATTTACCAGTGGTTTTGGCACTGTGAGCAGGTGCCAGGTCATGCTGAAAAATGAAATCTTCATCTCCATAAAGCTTTTCAGCAGATGGAAGCATGAAGTGCTCCAAAATCTCCTGATAGCTAGCTGCATTCACCCTGCCCTTGATAAAACACAGTGGACCAACACCAGCAGCTGACATGGCACCCCAGACCATCACTGACTGTGGGTACTTGACACTGGACTTCAGGCATTTTGGCATTTCCCTCTCCCCAGTCTTCCTCCAGACTCTGGCACCTTGATTACCGAATGACATGCAAAATTTGCTTTCATCCGAAAAAAGTACTTTGGACCACTGAGCAACAGTCCAGTGTTGCTTCTCTGTAGCCCAGGTCAGGCGCTTCTGCCGCTGTTTCTGTAGCCCATTTCCTGCACACGCCTGTACACGGTGGCTCTGGATGTTTCTACTCCAGACTCAGTCCACTGCTTCCGCAGGTCCCCCAAGGTCTGGAATCGGTCCTTCTCCACAATCTTCCTCAGGGTCCGGTCACCTCTTCTCGTTGTGCAGCGTTTTCTGCAACACTTTTTCCTTCCCACAGACTTCCCACTGAGGTGCCTTGATACAGCACTCTGGGAACAGCCTATTCGTTCAGAAATTTCTTTCTGTGTCTTACCCTCTTGCTTGAGGGTGTCAATGATGGCCTTCTGGACAGCAGTCAGGTCGGCAGTCTTACCCATGATTGCGGTTTGGAGTAATGAACCAGGCTGGGAGTTTTTAAAAGCCTCAGGAATCTTTTGCAGGTGTTTAGAGTTAATTAGTTGATTCAGATGATTAGGTTAAAAGAGCTCTCTTAGAGAACCTTTTCATGATATGCTAATTTTTTGAGATAGGAATTTTGGGTTTTCATGAGCTGTATGCCAAAATCATCAATATTAAAACAATAAAAGGCTTGAACTACTTCAGTTGTGTGTAATGAATCTAAAATATATGAAAGTATAATGTTTATCAGTACATTACAGAAAATAATGAACTTTATCACAATATGCTAATTTTTTGAGAACCACCTGTATATATATATATATATATATATATATATATATATATATATATATATATATATATATATATATACACACTAATCAGCCGTAACATTATGATGAACTACCTAATATTGAGTAGGTCTCCCTTTTGTCACCAAAACAGCCCATTTGCCACCAAAACAGCCTTGACCTATCGAGGTATGCTGTAGCACCAAGCCATATATAGCAGATCCTTTAAATCCTGAACCTTGCAAGCTGGGGCCTCCAATGGATCATATTTGTTTTTACATCACACCCCACAGATGCTTAATTGGATTGGGATCTGAAGAATTTAGAGGCCAATGCAACACATTAGACTTGCTGTTGTGTTCCTCAAACCATTCTTGAATCATTGTTTTGCAAGGTGGCAGGGTGCATTATCCTGCTGAAATAGTCCTCTGCCATCAGGGAATGCCATTTCCATGAAGGGGTGTACTAGGCCAGCAACAATGTTTAGGTAGGTGATATGTGTCAAGTAACATCCACATGAATGGCAGGACTCAAAGTTTCCCAGCAGAACACAACTCAAAGCATCATACTGCCTCTGCCGGCTTGCCCTCTTCCCATAGTGCATCCCAATGCCACCTCCACACCAGATAAGCGAAGCATGAACACATGGCAATCCACACAATGTAACAGAAAATGTGACTCATTAGACCAGGCCAACTTCTTCCATTGCTCAGTGGTCCAGTTCTGATGCTTAAGTGCTTTTTGTCTGGGTTTTTGGCTATGGGCCCAGGTCAACATGAGTCTAGCCATTACAACCAGGTCCTTGCCAAAGTTGCTTAAATCCCTACGCCTTTCCACTTTCACTTACTGTGAACATGTTCACTTACTGCCTAATATATTCTTATCACCTTCAGATGCCATTGTAATAAGATAATCAATTTTATTCACTCTATATATCTGTCAGTAATTTGAATGTTATGGCTGATTGGTGTGAATATATATATTGTATATAAATATATTGTACAGGATGCCAGGGGTGGATCCTGGATGGGAGGCGTGCACACAGGGTGTGCCAGGTGTGCCCAGGCACACCCTAATCTCTCTGTGTAGCACAGATTTCCCCTACTACCCTGGCTCCCATCTTTCCCCCTGCAGCGCTGCCAGCTCTCCTATCGGCTGTTGCTGCTGGGATGTTTTGCAAATGGGGAAGGGGCCAGTAAATATGTAATTTACCGACCCCTTCCCTTTTTGAATGAACACTGCGAGCGATCGGTAGTGTGTGTTTAGGCTTTGGGGTGCACACCCTAATGCAATAGGCTGCACACACCTATGCTCTTACCATTATTTGGGTTGTGGTGCCTTTAAGGGGCACAAAAAGAAGCAGTGTGGAGTACTCTGGGATTTTCACCTATGCAGGGGAAGGGGTTTCAGGATGATCCGTTAAGGGTGTAAAACTGACTTGCAGTTTTCCCAGGTTTATTAATTCCATATAGGCCACAGAATTTGGAGGCTTGGAGAGATTTTGGATGGGAAAGAGCCTCCAACTTTTACTACGAGAATCTTGGCAGCCAGCAGGTGTCCATAAGATGTAGAGTGGAGCAGGAAACAGTTCAAAAAAATTGTGGCCTGTTTGGGTAACTGAGACACTGCTGGATCCTGTGACCCTTATTTCTGGACCCCTGAAGCAAGTGGGAACTTTAAAACCCTGTTGAGGGACAGGTTTATGCTGGCAGTGAGCTGAATCTTTGTTTTGGTACCAGAAGTTTATGAACTGCTTTTTTCGTAAATATGTATGTCTTACATACTGTATAACCATTTAATTGGGGCATCCTGCATTAACTTTTTTTTTTTTTATCTGGATGAAGTTCAGTTTAAAAGTCCATCATGTTTTCACCAAAACTGAACTTTAGTCCATCTTATAAAATCTGCATTCAGACTGGTGCAAAAAATGTAATACACAATACCCTAAAAGCAGACGTTTCAAATCTTAAGAAGTAGATTTCATGGCACGTTAAAGCTGAACATTTAAATCAGTGGCCTGAAAAATGAACTGAAGTATAAATAGAGCATTTTTTTATAAGGATCAAGCTGAATAATTAAAAGGTTATGTTAGATTATGTATTGTGACTGGCAACTGTTGAATGTTATTTTTAAATTACTGGTTCATGTGAAAGCTGTCACAGTTCAGAGCTTTGGCGTGAAATGTGGGTGTAAACTATGATTATTACCTCTATTGCTGATATTAGGACAGCGTGACAGCATGTTTAACTGCTTATGCGCCTTCCCCTTGTTTAGAAACATTGCTGCTGGAAGGGGAGGGGAAGAATTGGCGCAGGAGTAATATATTATAGGTTCTTGTACAAAGTTAAGTCTGCAGACCTGTCAGAAAAATTGTCCCTCACTGCCTTATTATTCTCATGGAAATGAACAAGGTGATGTAAATAGAATTTCTGCATTAATTAACTTCCAGAGGGGGAAAACACTGTAAAGATTAATAAGTGCAGCTTTTATAATTAGACCTAATTAAGGATTCAATGAGTGGGACTTGCAGCCCATCCGTCGTAGTATAGACAAGCAGTCCCAATGCTCTGCTGCTGTTGTGGAGGTAGGAACAGTGAATAGGATTAAAAATAGCGCTCCTAAAAGGTGGGTATGGTAATGTATCCTGCGCAACTACAAGTCCCAACAATGCTTATCCTGTCTTGGGTAATGGTTACATCATAACACACTGTCAGACAAACTACTTCCAAAATATGCCAAAATATGCTTGTATTGTTAGCAATAGTGGGCCAGATTCATGTAGAATCGCGGCGGCGTAACGTATCGTAGATATGTTACACCACCGCAAGTTTTCATCGCAAGTGCCTGATTCACAAAGCACTTGCGATGAAAACCACGCCGGCGGCCTCCGGCGCAAGGCGGGCCAATTCAAATGGGCGTGTGCCATTTAAATTAGGCGCGCTCCCGCGCCGGACCTACTGCGCATGCTCCGTTTCGCAATTCCCGCCGTGCTTTGCACGCCGTGACGTCATTTTTTCGAACGGCGACGCGCGTAGCGTACTTCCATATTCCCGGACGTGTTACGCAAACGCCGCTAAATTTTAAATTTCGACGCGGGAACGACGGCCATACTTTAGACAGCAATACGATTGCTGACTAAAGTTAGGGCACCCAAAACGACGACTAAATTTGCGATGGGAAACTAGATTAGCGGCGACGTAGCGAACGCGAAAATCCGCCGTGGATCGCCGTAACTCCTAATTTGCATACCCGACGCTGGTTTACGCTGCAAACTCCCCCCAGCGGCGGCCGCGGTACTGCATCCTAAGATCCGACAGTGTAAAACAATTACACCTGTCGGATCTTATGGATATCTATGCGTAACTGATTCTATGAATCAGTCGCATAGATAGAAACAGAGATACAACGGTGTATCAGGAGATACGCCGTTGTATCCCCTTTGTGAGTATTACCATAATCTTCATTTTCTTTATCAATCATGTATAAAATGTGCCTAAAAGGAAAGGATCATCACCAAACCCAATTCTAGCTGTCAAAATATTTTTGATTACCATTGAAATATAGACACTTTTACTTTGAGAAAATAGTGTGATATAGAAGACCAATTGTTGTTACATGACAGGTTTTCTGTTGAAGGAAAAGAGAAGCTGTTAGTGATGACTTTTACCTGCTTTCATGTTGATGTTGAAGTATTGAAGTTTCAATACGTCATTTTAAAACACAAATGCAGATCAGGAATTCTTGCATCATTGATTGCATACTTATACCAAATCAGTATAAGTATGCAAGTGAAAATTTTTGAAGGCAAGGACATTATTTTCTAATTACAGATTTATAATGACCAGTTAGAGATTAGATATGTTGCCATACTTAATTTTCCTAATTCGTTTCCTTTAACCCCAACCCAAGGTCTTTTTTCTAGCAGTGGTGTTTAAAAAGAGGAATTGCAAGACAGCACATGGTGTATGGCCCAGTGAGGGAGGATCTCTACCACTTCAGAATTAGTTGTTTTTCATAGTGTCAATTCAGGCAATGTGCTTACTCTCATGGGAGTTTCACAAGCACATTGCTTTAAGATAAATGTTAAAAGAGAAGTTCAGGGTTAAAAAAAACAGTTATACTCACTTAGGTGGATGCTGCATCGATCCGATGCTGCATCTGTTCCCAGCTGGCTCTGCAGTGAGAACCGAGCAATCAAACAAATGCTCTGAGCAGAGAGCTGTGACTGACAGTAAGCAGCTCTTTGCTCTCCCTCTAGTGCTCACTGGAGCACTGGGCTGTGGAGGCAGAGGGAGAGGCTGACTCAGGTTCTCATTGGGTCACTGAGAGGCCAGGTGCTGCTCCAGGCTTATTTCCCAAGCCTGCTGTCAGCCAAAATCAGGTAACATGAGTGCAGAATAAACTGCACTCCTGTGATCCATAGGAGAAGTATAGCCACAAAAGCTTTTGCCATAGAACACTCTTACACAGGGGAGGGCTGGCAGCCTTAGGCCTGGGGGGCAAGTCCAGTCAAGTGGCCCATAGAGCGTGGAAAAGTGATGGATCGAGGAAAACAGTCTAAGATTTTTCAAGATCGCAAGAGTCCGCACAGAGCCTCCCCTTACATCAGAGTCCGCACAGAGGCCCCCCTTACATCAGAGGCCCCCCTTACATCAGAGTCCACACAGAGGCCCTCCTTACACCAGAGTCGGCACAGAGGCCCCCCTTACATCAGAGGCCCCCCTTACATCAGAGTCTGCACAGAGGCCCCCCTTACATCAGAGGCACCCCTTACATCAGAGTCCGCACAGAGGCCCCCCTTACATCAGAGTCCGCACAGAGGCCCCCCTTACATCAGAGTCCCCCCTTACATCAGAGTCCACACAAAGGCCCCCCTTACATCAGAGTCCGCACAGAGGCCCCCCTTACATCAGAGTCCGCACAGAGGCCCCCCTTACATCAGAGTCCCCCCTTACATCAGAGTCCACACAAAGGCCCCCCTTACATCAGAGTTCGCACAGAGGTCCCCCTTACATCAGAGTCCGCAGAGAGGCCCCCCTTACATCAGAGTCCCCCCCTTACATCAGAGTCCGCACAGTGGCCCCCCTTACATCAGAGTCTGCACAGACCCCATATACATCAGATCTGATGTAAGGGGTGTTCTGCGAAAACTTGATTTAAGGGTGCATGCGGTGGACTATTGTGTAAAGAGGGTCTCTGCTCACCAAAGCCTGCCCCCCCCCCCCTCCCCTTTAACAAAGTCCACAGGGCACCCCTTTTTATACACTGGGAGACAGGAGAGACTAGAGAGGATGAGCTTACCAGGATGGAGGCTGAGGCGCAGGCAGGCTGTCTGATGCTTTTTTGGGTTCAGACTTCCTGTCCAGTGCCCACACATGCCCGAAGAGTGTGGGCAGGGCAGACTCAGAAGGAGGAGGAGCAGATGAGCTCTATCTCTCCTCGTGTCTGTGCAGAGATAGAGAAGTGGATGTCAGCGCGTGTGTGCGCTGAGACTGAGCTATGTGTGAGACGAGACATAGCCCAGCTCTGCAGCCATCTATCTCGGAGCTGACGCAGGCACGGCTGCACAGTGGGAGGTGAGCAGCGGCCGTGACCTGTGTTAACAGAGCTCCAGCAGGCATATTCCTGCTCTCCAAAAAACAGCATTTGGTAGTGGCGGCCGGTGGCTGTGCATAGTGTCACCAGCCCGGGGGGAGATTTCCACCCTGCCCCCCCTGCCAGCCCTCCCCTGCTCTTACACATCTGGTCGGACTGCTCAATGGTACCAACATCCTGGCAATAAGTTTTCGCCTTCCTGTCTTCTGTCTCTACAATTACTGTAGACTGCAAACCCACTACAGCACTGCTCCTTCTTCATCACGAACCTCGGGCCTCAACAAAATCTCCTTTCTTGTACATGGCCTCATAGCAGCCAGGAGAACAATAAAATCTTCATGGAAGCAGACTGATCCTCCTGATCGATCTCTGCTCATCCAACTACTGAACACACACGCTCATTTTGTGCTGATGTTTGCCATCAAAAATAGTAAACGTGCATCCTTTTGGGAGCAATGGCATAAGTGGCTGAACCACTCGAACTGCACAGCAGGAATTTAGCATCTTCAGACTTCCTTTAGGGCAGAACACAGCATCCCTTAGGTATCCTGCAGAGGTTTCCCCTAACTACAGAACTTGCATATTACTCACAACAATACATTATATTGCTCCTTACCATTGGGACTCTATAATTCACTATGTCCAATTTATAATTCAATACAGTATGTATTTGAGTTTATTTGAACAACTTGATCATCATTACCTAAAAAGCTATTTCTTCTTCCTTTTCTTCTTCTTTTATGTTCTACCCTCTTACGCTCTCAAATGTTCGAACATATCTTTGTATGACTTTATTACTGTTGTACCTATTTTGTAATTATTGCTCATGGTGCTATTGGCACTTCAATTTGTATTTTTATACAAATTGGACAAAGTAAGTAATTACAAAACGAACGTAGGGCGGTGCAGCGTACTGACATCACCTCAAGCTCCATACGATTCCCCAGTAGGACGGGTGTCTGAGTTTGTGTACCGGCTGGCACAACAGACTATAGGCCTATTTTTGATCTGCTCTGCAATACTGTAAGTGCATTACCAACTTTTTAATACATTTTTGTAAACGTTTAACGCACTATGTGGCGTCTTTATCATTTCTTATATATCGGTCACATCTACTGATGATTCCTGTTCGTTATTGGACGAGAGTTACTGCCTAAAGATTGGATTTGTTTTGGCTGTTTTCTGGAGTGAGAATCTTGATTACATGCACATAGTGATCCTCCGTTATAGAGGATCATAGCAAGCTGGTAAGAAGTCATTTCTGCTGATTGGTGGAGGATTCATCACGTTTTTGGACATGATAGTTTATCAACTTATGAACTTTTTTTACACTAAGCACTGGTGTTCTTTATTTGGTGTTCATTATTAATTATTTATGGACTATACACAATTTTTAGGAATCTTTTGGAATTATATTTAATGGTCAATACTAATATATTAATTCTAATTTCAGGTTCATTACCTTTTGAATTAAGGGAATTGTTCATTTATGTCAATTAACACAAGTTTATTATTGCTTATCACTAACCTGGTTTTGGGTATATATATTTTTTTTGGGGTGATTTATTTTTCCAATTTATTATTTATATCACAAGGTTAGGGGGTTAGCACAATTTTTTTTTCTTTCCATGTATTTTTATTCTGCCTTAATCTTTACTAAAAACTAAAGATTCAAGAAAAAAAAAGAGTTTTGTTTCAGGGCCTAGGACTATAAAAGGTTGGATCACTGCACAACCACCAGGGCTTCATAGAATATTCCCTATCCTTTTTTGTCCATATTTTCTATATAGAGGAGATTATATAAATATAGAAATAGGTAGTTATACTGGTGTAATTTTAAAATAGTTTTCTAATAAACACCTCAATATAATAAATATTTGTTTTCCTTGCCTTTTACATTGACCTGTTGTCTTCTAGGATAAATCCGTGATTTAATTCCTACTATTGCAGCAATAACAATGTTTCACACTGCATGCTTCTGTTTGAAAAGCCATTCTGCTTCAGTGGAGAGACCTTAACCCCCCTCTAGTATAACCTACTTTATTTTCATGAATATTTTTTTAACCTAAGCTTAAGCTTATATACAAGACTAGAGCCTTTCCATAGCTAAACCAGACTGTGTTTATTTCCATCTTGGCTCATCACAGTCTCAGACTCTTGTATGAACCATGGCCTGATCTGGAAGACCTGCATGAAGAAGATTAAAAAAAATATTGTTTTACATAGGTACTTGCATGTACTTGAATTACAAGATGAAACAGTAACTGAATTTTGTTTTATAAATATTGTCTCCTTCATGCGTTCTAGCAATGGCTGCATGAAATTTCTCAGACTTGGTTTTCTGATGGTGGACCACTTCTGCATACTGTGTATTTAAACAGCTACTTGTAGTCTCCATTCATAAATCCATGTGGTAGGATGACAAGGCAGAGGTACCGTTTAGAAACAGGGACAAAACATTTTCACGTTATAACTGGAAGTACCTGAACAAGGACATTCATGATAAGATAATCAGGTGTTGTTTCTAGCTACTGAAAATTACTTTGGAAATTATAGTTAATATGTTAGAGCAAGTATGAGCTTTAAAGGGTCACTAAAGGAAAAACATTTTTTGCTGAAATGACTGTTTACAGGGTATAAAGACATAAAAGTTAACTGATTCCTTTTAAAAATGATTAAAAATAGATTCAATTCAATCATATAATGTGCCTCTAGTTTAACTTTTGGTTTTAAACTGGTTTCATGTTTCTGTGAAGTAAAGAGACCCACAGAACAAAAACAAACACATCCAGGGCAGTGTTTTGTTTTTAAAATGAATCTGATTGGTTCTGAGGAGTTTTAGACACACAGTAATGACAGCTTAGACCACCGTGAAAAGCTCCCAGTACTGTGGTTATAAGGAGCCAGACAACCAGGAAGTGTGGAGATCACAGCAGAATTACAGCTACTTCAAAGCAAAAACGAACAATAAGGACATGAAACCAGTACTGCAGTAAGGTAAAGGAAGCTATTTAGCTAAAAAAAAAAATTCCTTTAGCGACCCTTTAAGTAATTGGGTTTACATACACATGAATGTTATTCAATCTAGGATATATTATTACTAAAGCCTGGTACACGTGGACCAAATATTGTCCGGAATCGGCCAGTTCAACAGCCGTCATTTGGCTCGCATGTACATCAGCCTGTCTGACAGAAGCCGGCCGAACAGCAATGCTGGAAAACCAGCACTTCATCGGCATCTGATCAGTTCTGGCAGCCAATGGCTGTGAGCGCCAACCAGTGGGGGGGGGAGCTATAGCATAATCCAGCAGGTTGATTATACCCAAGTTCCTAATGAACCAGCCGAGAAGTCGAACCATCTATGGCAGGCCTAACATTGCATAGTTAGTACAGTGAGCTCCCCCTGAGCTCCTCAATTTTTTTTTTGTTCAGGCCGCTGGGTTGAATGAAAAAAGAAATGAAAGGTGTTTAAAAGGCTTAGGATGGAATAATTGTAAAGTTGTGAGTTGCACTGCTAGGGGCTTTACAGTAACACTTATATACTTGTAATTTGAAAATGTCAGCGCTCACTAAGACTCCTTTCCCACTGAAGGAAGGCATTTTTCAGGCGCTTTAGCGCTGTAAAGTGCCTAAAAAGGGCCTCGTTTGCAATCCTAGTGTAAAAGCTTGAGTACTTTCACACTGGGTCGCTGCGCTGGAAGGACGTCAAAAAAAGTCCTGCAAGCAGCTTCTTTGAGGTGCTTTAGGAGCGGTGCCCCTGCCCATTGAAATCAATGGTCAGCATTGCCGAAATGCCTGCAAAGTGCCTCGGCAGCGGCGGTTTCCGGGCACTTTGCAGGGACTTTTAACCCTGTATTCGCCCGCTAGCGGGGGTTAAAAGCACCCCTCTTACCGCAAAAAGCGCCTCTAAAATGATGGTAAAGCTTTAATGCGACGCTCCCACGCTGTCAGTGTGAGAGGGCTCTTAGAGCTCACAATCAAGGGATAATATGTCTACCACCAGGAAGTGGAAATGTTCTTCCCTCTCAACAGCATCAGTGGGGTATGTTCACAGCTGGACAACCTGGTTATACAGTTAAAACCAAAGCAAACCGAGATTTACAAAAAAAGTTTTTTTTTTTTACCCTGTATCGATCTTATACAAAGATGGACATAGAACCATGAGGTTATGGGGTCATAGACAGTTTAAAACAAGAAAGCCACATCCTGTTTTCCCATGGGCCAACTGTCAGAAATCAGCATGGCACCCCAGAGCATGAAGCATATAGGGGCAGTTAGAAAAAGGGGATGCATGTATTTACTTAGATGCTCAGTACTTATGTGATTGGAGGGTGCGGATATAATACATATTTATTTGTATTTGTTTGGTTTATGAATCTAAAAAAAAATTCTCACTAAAGGAAAAGCTTAGTTAGATTCCTGTGAATAATGATGTTTAGTGCTATTTTCTATAGTTGAAGAATAGATTACCTGCTGTGCACTTATCTGCCATTAATTTTGGGTTATAATATTCTGGGCCACTGCTTTGTCAAAATTCACATTTATAAATGTACTTTATAACATAGCAAATCTTCACTTTTTTGAGTTCAGTTCACTTCACTTTAAGGACAAGAGCAGATGAGAAGCTACCACATTTATCTTTACACAGCCCACGGCATAATACACGGACCCCCTGCATAGTACATGGACGCCCTACATAATGCACAGACCCCCTGCATAGTACATGGACCCCCTGTATAGCACACGGACCCTCTGCTTAATACACAGACCCCCTGCATAGCACACGGACCCCCTGCATAATACACAGATCTTTTGATCAAAGATTGTATGGCTCAGAACAAAATGTTACTCTGGAAGTTTGCAGTCAGGGTGTCAAAGCTGAGGTGTCCTCCCACACACCAATAGACAAACGGTTATTGAGTAAAAGAAGCAGCTGGCAACTCCCAGTGCTGGGACAGGGACAGTGCTGCCAACATAGTCTAACGTTGAGAAAACTCCACACTGTCAGCCTATCAACCCCTTTTCATACACCGCTTCTTCTGTGTCTCTCATTATAAAGCAAAGCTTCTAAATACCTCCATTAACGCCGCTTTGTTTCGTGGACCGGGTTAGGTGACTGTTCTTATCTCTTTCATTGACGGTCACATGACCGCTCTCCTCCTCCAATCAAAAGCTACACATGATAAGGAGGTGGACCGGGAGGAGGAGAGCAGCCACAATGAGCAGTGTTAATTAAGGAATTCAGAGGCTAATGCCGCGTACGCACGACCATTTTCCGGGTTGTAAAAAATTACGTTTTTTTAATGTCATTAAAAACTATCGTGTGTGGGCTCCAGAGCATTTTTCACGATGTAAAAAATGGCTATTAAAAATTTCGAACATGCTCTAATTTTTCACGTCGTTTTTAACGTTGTCGTTTTTTATGTCATAAAAAATGGTTGTGTGTGGGCTTTAACGACGCGAAAAAAACGTGCATGCTCAGAAGCAAGTTATGAGATGGGAGCGCTCGTTCTGGTAAAACTAGTGTTCGTAATGGAGTAAGCACATTCATCACGCTGTAACAGACTGAAAAGCGCAAGTCGTCTTTTACTAACACTAAATCAGCAAAAGCAGCCCAAAGGGTGGCGCAATCCACATGGAACGTCCCCTTTATAGTGCCATCGTACGTGTTGTACGTCACCGCGCTTTGCTAGAGCATTTTTTTTTTACTAACGTGTGTAGGCAAGGTTGTTTTAATGATCGGGTTGAAAAAAAAATTAGTTTTTTATATTACCTTAAAAACGTAATTTTTTACAACCCGAAAAACGGTTGTGTGCATTAGATTTACATTGAGAGTTACACAGGAGGAACGGTATATGACAAAGGGCTGGCAGCAATGTTTTCTGAACTTTAAAGTTTACCGCCAGTGCTGTCCCATGGGCAGGAGAGGCGGAGCGGCCGGCTTGACACCCTCCCAAAAGATGGCACTCAGGGTAGACTGCCTGATCCTTGGCCCCTGATGGTAAAAAATCAAATATCGGCGTATAACATGCAGGCATGGTTTACCTTCTATTTTGAGGATAAAATAGTGCGTGTTATATGCCGATAAATACGGTAATTATTTTATAGGAAAGTTAAGAATATGTTAACACTTTATACATTTTAACATTTACTATGTTAATAAAGAGAGTGGTTTTGACTGCAATACTTTATTACAAGTTTCAATATTGTGGAGAATGTTATGCTCTGTCATGCATGTGATTGCACATGGTCCTATTATATAGAGATTTGTGCTTTGGACCACCTGAAAAACTGAACAAATTTAGTACTGACAATTCTCAATAACGTTTTCTCAATGGATCTACCCTAAAACATCCACTCCACATATTTACTTATCTGAGTTTATTTTTTAATAAATAATATATGTTACAGTACTTATTTTATAATAATTGTATGTTGTTTCAAAATTTGCTAGTGAAAGTAGTTGGTTCTTTGGAGTCAAGTGTATGTGAGATATCTACCTGAGCTCACATCAAGCTGATGATGAAAGCCTAATTAGAATACAATAAACAAAGAAAGGTCATTGTGGTGGGGTTTTCCCTAAAGCCTGCAGCTGTTCATTATCTGTTATTGATATCTGCTGTGTACTACACACAAATGCTCTGAATTAAAGACCATCTTGTCAGTAGTTAGAAAACTGGTAATTGGATCCTTTACTCAAGCACACTTTTTTTCCCCATTCAGTTTCATCTGAAATAAGTGTAAAGCTGTCCGATGCTGGGTAAAATTTAAAATAAAAATTCTTAGGAAAATAATGTTTTAAGAGAGTTTGTTCATTAAAAAAAATATATATATTTATATACATATATATATATATATATATATATATATATATATATATATATATATATATATATACTCCCGCTGGGAAGCCACGGCTGGGCGCCCACACTTGCAATGCCGGCACCGCAGAGAGGAGGGGGAGAGAAGCAATGCTTTGGGCCACCGCATCACTGGATCATTGGACAGGTAGGTGTTTGTTTATTAAAAGTCAGCAGCTACACTTTTTGTGTTATAGTGGTGTGTCAACAAAACAAGGGTCTTCAAAAGCAGCAAAATGTGGGTCTGGTTGAAAGAAGTGCAGTAGATACTGCAACTGTGGGCACAGTGGGCACAGTGGCGACAATTGATGTGGGCACAGTGGCGACAATTGATGTGGGCACAGTGGTAACAAATTTATGTGCATTTGAAAGGGGCACAAAAAAACATGGCGCTTTAAATAAGTCCTTGTCACATCTTTGTCTTTGATATATATATATATATGCCAAAGTATAAAGACATATTATGCTTTCATTTTGTTATGATTTGACGGATGATTTAGGAGTATTGTGGACCTATTATGTCACCTTTGTTTTTGTGTGACAATGTAAATGGCAGTAATTTGTATGGGAGAAAGATTATGACTCATATGTTCATTTCAGGTCTGACATGTTTTGCGGAGGTACAGAAAGCTACAAACTATTAGATATGAACAAAAATATAGGCAATGTAAAACAAAATACAGTCTAAAGATTGCACTTATTTTTTTTTTTCTTGAGCTTCCTTACCAAAAAAAAAAAATACAAGCAGAAAGTATTTCTGTTACTTACTGTTCTACAAAATTATTTGTTAGGTGTAAATAAATGATGTCCTTGATGTGCTCTTCTGGTCCTGAAGCTATGTCTGACTGCTGACCAATGTCACATCCTGTTAGGTGCACCTCAGGAAACTACATGGGTCTGTCAATCCAATGCTAATGTTGGGTGCGTCATACCAGCAACTGGGTTCTCTCACTACACAGTGCGTGAGTTAGACTAGAATTTGTTTCTGTCCACTAGGCTGCAAACAAATTACACGGTGGGCTGGTCAGGCCAGAACCCAGGTCCTCCTACTACACAGTGAATGAGGCTACATAGGGATGTTACAAGGCCAATGACTGGGACAGCGGGGATAGTGGCCATCAGTCTTATGAAGCAGAAATAAAGGGAAAGACCTCTTATTTTGCAGGAGTAAAAATGTGATTAGTAAGCGGGTGAAATACTGTTATGGAAGACATAAATAAAATGTTTATATGTAAGGACTCACTTATTAAAGTGTTTTGTTTATTTTTTATTTGTTACTATATAAAAGAAACAAGACCAAAAACATATCATTTAAAAAATACCAGGACAGTACGAAAACTCACAAAATTATCCCTTTTTTTGAAAGTAGACACACTAAGGTGATCTAATTTTCTACCACAATTTTTGGGAAATGAAGAATCATGCTGGTATTGAGGTGGTAAAACATGGATCTTGGTAACTGTATACAGTAAAACCTTGGATTGCGAGCATAATTTGTTCTGTAAACATGCTTGTAATCCAAAGCACTTGTATATCAAAGCAAATTTCCCCATAAGAAATAATGGAAACTTAAATGATTTGTTCCACAACCATCTATTCATAAGTCCCTCAGTTTATAGTCCATATAAAAAGATTACAGCAATGTGACCAGGATGTGTAACCATAAAATGTCCATCCACAAATGGAAGCCTCCACAAGGGGATTGGAAGCAAAATACAGCAGGAGCTAAAGAGTATAAAAGAGAAGAGAGGCGCCTCTAAGTGTAGCAATGTGGTTACATTTAATGAAGGTACAACATTTAGCAAGGGATGACGTTGATGGAAGTGCGGAGGGCAGTCTATGTGAACAGCTTTACCCCGGATCCCTGTTGAGTTATTTTGAGGGGACAGCAAATTTACACTGGTATACATATATTCTACTTTACATTGTAGAAAAGTGTAATTTCTTCAATGTTGTCACATAAAAAGATATAATAAAATGTTTACAAAAATGTGAGGGGTGTATTCACTTTTGTGAGATACTGTATAGATATAGATATATATATATATATATATATATATATATATATATATATATATATATATATATATATATATATGTGTGTGTGTGTGATCCTGCACAGCATGGCCGCCCTGTAACAGTAAATGTGCTATAGGATGGTCGGCAATTGGTTATTTGACATTTCCTACAGCTTTTAAACAAAAAAGAGATACAGAGGTACAGGAATAAAGCTGTAGCAAATATCTGCAGGGTCCTGATATTGCACCCACAAGCCACTGGTCGTGGGTGTAATGCATTGCAGGTTCCTGAGAAAAAATAAATAAATGCACATATTTTTACCTGTACAAATATGTGATTTTTTTTTGTAAAGTGAATTTATCTTTTAAACCTTAATGCTAGGCACATATGAAACCACAAAGTAAAGAGTATTTGTATATGTAAAATAATTTATTAATTTCCACATTGAATTTCAGTTATTTTTAGCCTACTCCTAATAATCTGATTGATCTTGAAGTTTGTAAACTTACTTTGTGAACATCCCCATGTATTTACTTTAATAAATTCTGTGACACGTATTCACTATACCCTGTGAGTAGGCAGTACTGTGTCACACGTTTCACACAGCATTGCTGGAAGGAGTTTCTGGATGCGGAGTCAGTACAGGAATTATTGCTTGCAGGCAGCAAAGTACCAGGGGTTAAGGCAGTTGTTACCCTGTAACAGAAAGTGTCAGAGCAAGTGTGCAGTGATTTTGCACAGGGAGGCCCAATCCTTCTTATCTCAGGTCCCTGGGTGGAGTTCCTGGCCCCTCTTTTGTTTTGAGTGCCCCCACAGCAATGGTTATTCCAGCTGTCGTTATTTTCCAGCAGTTACATAGTTAGTCAGGTTGAAAAAAGACACAAGTCCATCTAGTCAGGCGTAGGCAACCTGGGGTCCTCCAGCTGTTGCAGAACTACAAGTCCCATCATGCCTCTGGAAGTAATTGTAACTGCCAGTCTTGCAATGCCTCATTGGAAATGTAGCTCCACAACAGCTGGAGGGCCCCAGGTTGACTAACCCTGATCTAGTTCAACCAGTTAATAAACTGAAGCAGGCATCTGAGCATTTGTGCATTTGTGAGCAACACCTATGAATCCCTTCACTGTGTTTTTTTTACTTCATTCATGGTGTCCTCTATTGTAATATGTAAGAAAGTGCCAAGAAATGGCCCACATACAATCAGAATACAGGCACAAAGGGCAATATCCCTATCACTTTCACAAGCCCCTGCTTTGAACTTTCAGAGCTGTTCAGACTTCCCTGTTTGAACTGCTTTGAAAATACAGACAATTGATCGAACTGTAAAAACATAGGGTAGTCACTCATTATACAATAATTTTTCTGAATGATCGTTATTGATCTTTCATAGAATATTAGCTTTCTTGTAACGAAACAGAAATGAAAATCCTAATGAATGGTTGTGCTGATGGATGATTAAATGGTAAACCAGAACAAAATAAGTAATATATTTCCAGATTTTGGTACATATTTATATGAAATTGTATAGCCAAGAGCATTTCTAATGTTTTGGATAGAGAATTGATTTATTATGAAAAGTCCAGGTTTGATTTCTTCAGATTATTATATCATAAATATCCAACACTTTTTGGGGGTCAAAAAGGGTCTCCTTTTTTCAGGGCTTGATGATACTGTTGAAAAAGTGTGTGCTGGACTGACAGGTGAGATCCTGAGGGGTAATTAGTTTGATGATTGTTCCAGGTAGGTCTTCAGCCACCACTCCTGGAAGAACTGCCTAAGAAGAATCAATCCTTCTATTCAGCTTAAGATCTGACTGGAAACACCTGCTCTTTTATGACATCCAGCCCCCTGTCTCTTTTTTCTATTTTCCAACTGATGTCACCGAGACAGAATGTAATGTAAAATCCAAAATTTGAGTTGACACCATAACAAAAGTTGAGGATACATCTTTAACCACTTCAGCCCTGGAAGATTTTACCCCCTTAATGACCAAGCCATTTTTTTGCAATACGGCACTGCGTCCAGTTATAGTGTCTACAAACTATAGGGACAGATCAGATACCTAGCTGACACTTTTGACACTTTTTTGGGGACCAGTAACATCATTACATTTATCAGTGCTAAAAATATGCACTGTTACTGTACTAATGACACTGGCAGGGAAGGGATTAATATCAGGGGTGATCAAAGGGTTAAGTGTGTGCCTAGCTGGTGCTTGCTGACTAAGGAGGAGTTGCTCTGACTGGGTGAAGACTGGATGAAGGAACACAAGATCTCCATATTCTCCCCTGTCAGAATGGCGATCTGCCTTGTTTACATAGGAAGATTGCCATTCAGCCTCTTCCGGGAACGATCGCAGATTGCCGGTGGACATCGGGTCCACCGGACGCGCTGATTGGCATATCCCCTGTGTTCAATCAGCCCCTCAGTGGCTATTGCACGAAATTACATACATGTATGTAATTCTGTGCAATAGAGCCGACCTGCAACAGTAATTATGTGGTAGGTGGTCTGCAAGTGGTTAAATGGGGATATGATGTTCCAATGACAGCTGTCTAAGAAGGGAAGTATATATAAATGTCCTGTCTCTCTTTCTGTGTCTTCAGAACAGGAAGCATAGGGAAGTTTCACCAATGGGGTGCAGATAGCAAAAAATGTATCTAACAGAGGATTAACATTTCTCTACTCTATCTAAAACTAAAAATGTTTTTGGGCTTTGCATACATAAAGATGAGCTCCAGGTTCCAACTTCTGTAGCTGCTGACTTTTAATATTAGGGCTCTTACCTGTGCAGGAATCCAGCGGTGTCCTCACCCGGAACAATTTTTCATTCGGCTATCGGGTGCTGGCACCGCCATCTTGACTAAGGTAAACCGTCAGTGAAGCCTTGCAGCTTCACTGCCAGTTTTCTACTGCACATGTGCGAAGCACGCTGTGCTTTGTGAATGGCTTGGCTGCAGGGAAGTGGGTACCTGTCAAAACCAGGCATCCACTCTCCCCCAAAAGGTGCCAAATGTGGCAGTGTAGGGGTGGAGGAGGCAGACACGTGGAGCTTCCCCTTTTGGGTGGAGCTCTGCTTTAAGTACTTCTGCTACAATGGATGCAAACATTTGAATATGTTTTACCTGAAGACAGTTTTAAAAATAATAATGCCCTCTAAATACATTGTAATCTTATTGTCAGATGTAGTATATTTATATTCAAGCTTTTTGTAGAATTCTCTTGTTAATGGTAAGGTAAAAGTAAATTGGCAATTAAATTAAAGAAAACGGGAATGAAATGTTCACTGAAACATATTAGATTATACATAAACATACTGGATTTGATTTACAGAAGAGGGAGCCAATGGCTGTGCTGCTATCAATCTATCCAATTAGGACCTGAGACACCGCCTGGAGCTGGTGTGCTCGCCCCCATCGCTGGAAAGATTTGGTTAAAGGGGGGCTCTGGGGAGCTACTGCATCACAGGAGTTTTTTCACCTTAATGCATAGAATGCATTAAAGTGAAAAACCTTGAGGGTTTACAACCCCTTTAATGTGTCAAAACATTCTTCCTTATTTAAACACATAAACCAATAGAAAAAATATAAACATGTTAGCCTTTTCCAAAACATCCCATTCTAAAATCCATTTTAATATAGTTTTCTTTATAAAGAAAGCACATTTTATTATAGCTCAATTTCCTGTTTTTTTTCTGGAGCATTTTAGAGCTCTTATTTCTATTTTTTTTGTTTTTTATTTTTATTAATAATGCTATTTAAAGATGGACTTCAGCTAAATATAAAAGACACAATTAATGCTTAGAATAGTTAATATACCATTACATTTATTTTTAAAGCAGTGTAAGTATCTGAATTTGACTTGGTATCAGCTTCTTGCAGTCCCTGAACAGAAGGACTAGAGAGCAAGAGAAAGAAGAAGTACCAGGAACCAAAGAAAGCACAGTGAAAGAGAAATTAGCTCATAATTGTGCCTATTGTATTTTCACACACTTACAGGCAGGGGCTGGTCCAGTGTGACATGGGACTAAAGGAAATGGGTTGAATGATGCTGGCCATTAGACTAGTAACCGAAAAAGAAAAACTTTGGGGAAATCTCTGAACTGAAGCTGAAAATTGAAGCAAAAGCTGGTTTTGTTCATTTAGCCTTTAAGGGGCTATTCATTTTCTATCCTGTTATTTCAGGCCAGAGTTGTGTTTAAAGAATTATATTGAAATTTGTATTTTATTGTGAAGACTGAGGGCCAGATCCACAGAAGAATTACGCCGGCGTATCTATTGATACGCGCGTAATTTCAAAGTATCTTTGTTTTGTATCTACAAAACAAGATACAACTGCATCTGGGCTCGATCCGACTGGCGTTCGCCTTAGTACGCCGTCGGATCGTAGGTGCATTTTTCCGCCGGCCGCTAGGTGGCGTTTCTGTCGAATTCCGCGTTGAGTATGCAAATTAGCTAGATACGGCGATCCACGAATGTACGTCCGGCCGGCGCTTTTTTTTACGTCGTTTGCGTTCGGCTTTTTCCGGCGTATAGTTACCACTGCTATATAAGGTGTACTCAATGTTAAGTATGGCCGTTGTTCCCGCGTCTAATTTTGATTTTTTTATGTCGTTTGCGTAAGTCGTTTGCGAATAGGGATTTGCATAGAATGACGTCACCGTCGTAAGCATTGGCTTGTTCCAGGTTAATTTCGAGCATGCGCACTGGGATACCCCCACGGACGGCGCATGCGCCGTTAAAAAAACGTCATTTACGTCGGGTCACGACGTATTTACATAAAACACGCCCCCATCACATTGATTTGAATTGCGCGCCCTTACGCCGCCAAAGATACACTACGCGGCCGTAACTTACGGCGCAAATTCTTTGAGGATAAGGAAATTACGCTGTAAGTTACGGCGGCTTAGTGTTTTAGAGATACGCTACGCCGGCCGCAACAATGCGCCGCGCTACGTGGATCTGGCCCTATGTCAGTCTGGAGATGCATATAAATATGAAAACTACCTGCCATTGGTGTAGGAGAAGCTGCACCCCACAAGAAGTAGTAAACCCGGTGCATACAAAACTAAAATACCCCAGCCATGTTAAAGCAACTGTCATCACTTGAGGCTATTTTTTCCTGATTTGTGATCAAATACAATGGCAACTTTGGTGAACACACTGGCAAATGTCTAATACTACTGTAAGTCACATGTCCAGAATGTACAAACAATGTCACTTTTTTCTTCAGTATTGTATTTGATCGTTGTCACCCATAATGCCCTGACAACCACCATAGCACCCTCCCCTGGTTACAATAATGTTTTAATTTGCTTTAATTATTAATGCTTAAGTTGCTTAAAGTTGTTCTATTTTTTTCAGTTTCCAATTATTATTAGTACATATATTACCAATTAAAAAAACATTCACAACATAAAAAGTGCATGTCACTTTGTAAAGACTGATACCAGAAGGGTTTCCTTTACGTGGTAAACTATAAAGGAAGCTGCGATAGAGAATAGAAATAATACAAATTAAATTTGAATAAATTACAATGAACAAGTGATCGAAGTGCACAAAAAATTCCAATTTGTGTACCACTGAGGATGTATATGAGTGAACAGTCTTCAAGAAATCATAAAGAAATTATCTGAATGTCCCATAAAGTAGAAATAAAGACACCACTGATTGTTGTGTGCAGATAAAAACTGAACTCTTGATAGGAACACCACCAACAAAACGTGCACCTCCACCACATAGATTGTGCGCTTACCAAAAGGCAAGCTTAAACAACCCTCTATAGTTGTTTATGATCCGCATATGAGTCCAACAGCAAGCTCGCAGAGGTTAGACAGAAGGTGAACCAGGTAGGCTCAATTCATCAGAAATGCATGAATTAAACATCAAACCTGGTCTGTGTATCAGCCTTATTCCACGTACACACGATCGGAAATTCCGACAAGAAAACCGTGGATTTATTTCAGACGGATTGTTGGCTCAAACTTGTGTTGCATACAAACGGTCACACAAAATTCCGACTGTCAAGAACGCGGTGACGTACAACACTACAATGAGCCGAGAAAAATGAAGTCCAATGATTCTGAGCATGCGTCAAATTGATTGCAAACATGCATGTTTTTTTGCCCGTCGGAATTGCATACAGACGATCGGAATTTCCGACAATAATTTTTCTTGTCGGAAAAATTGAGAACCAGCTCTCAAATTTTTGTTGTCGTAAATTCCGACAGAAAAAGTCTGATGGAGCCTACACACGGTCAGATTTTCCAACCAAAAGCTCACATAGAACTTTTCTTGTCGAAATTTCCGGTCGTGTGTACGTGGCATAAGGCTGATACACAGACCAGGTTCTATATTTATTCCGTGCATGTCTGGTGAATTGAGCCTACCTGGTTCATCTTTTGTCTAACCTCTGTGAGCTGCTGTTGGACTCATATCCGGATGGTGATCAACTATACAGGCTTTTTTAAGCTTGCCTTTCGGTAAGTGGTGGAGGTGCACGTTTTGTTGGTGGTGTTCCTATCAAGAGTTCAGTTTTTATCTGCACGCAACAATCAGTGGTGTCTTTATTTCTACTTTATGGGTCATTTGGATCATTTCTTTATGGTTTCTTGAAGACTGTTTACTCATATACATCCTCAGTGGTACACACATTGGAATTTTTTGTGCACTTTGATCACTTGTTCATTGTAATTTATTCACATTTGATTTTTATTATTGCTATTCTCTAGTGCAGCTTCCTTTATCGTTTGCAATTTGTTTATGTGTGTATCTCACATTTGAGCTGCTGCTTGTTTTTGGTATTTTTATTATTTGGTTATAGGTACAGCGCAGTATTTTCAATTTTTATTTTTATTACATGGTACCAAATCCTTGGAGGGCAATAACGAGCTGTGATTATCTGACTTGGTCAGACATGTAGCATGGACACCTGTCCACATGAAATAGAACACTAACTGCAGCATCCATTAGAATGCTAACCACTATGACAGACATGGCAGACTGCATGCATTTAGCAGGGCAAATGGCAGGGCCAAAGGTTAACATGTGACTCAATGCTATAAGGACCAGCTGCTCTGCTCACTTACTGAATTTTTAATGCTGAATATTCTTCCACTTGATGCATCCATTTTCTCTAATAGGATGAAAGAACAAATCATGTCAGGCAATTGTGACATTTTAAACATAAAAGAGAAGCCACTTAATGTAGGAGCGGTGCACACAGCACCAATCCACTTGTTATCTGAGGACCAATCTTGCAATACACATTACGTTTTTAAGCATTTATAATTCAAATTAATACAATTGTTTTATTTTTAGGTAACTGTGATTTTTCTTCCAGCTGTGCATCGCATATCTAATTTATCTTGTTTTTGATTCTGCACATATCTTGGTTTTCTTTCTTTCTTTGTTATTGACAGGACCAAAAAAATATATATATGTTTTTTTATTTTTTTAAACACAACTTGGAAGCTTGAATGAGAATCTAATACTCTCATATCAGCCCAGCCCCCCCCCCATACACTGTCTAATCAAAAACACTGCTCGGGGATCAAGAGTGATGTTGACCAGTGTTCAATGAGGAGTGTAAGGCCACATGAGAGCTTATGTGTGAGAGCTGTGGGTCTGACATTCTAAAATGCTGGCAGCACAAGGAATGTTTTACCCTTGTTGCAGCATTTTGAAAAAAAAAAAAAAAAAACGAAAAAAAAAAACAGCAGGTTTATTACAGTATAAGCAGCCTGACTGCAGTAATAAATTAAAAGGATTCACTTTGGCTTTAAAGCTGTTGTAAACTCTTTTTTTTACTAAAATAATAAATATGTTACACTTAAGGGCTTTGCACCCCCACTGGCTGTCTTGTCTCCTCCTCTTCTCTGTGGCCCACCATAGGAAGCCACTTCTTGTGGTGGCACACGTGCGGGTTCACTCCCAAGCTGGGCTGCGTGTCTGTAGATACACATAGCACAGCTAGACCCGACTCCTTGTTCCCTCCTCACAAGATTTGAGAGACATCAGCGGGAACCAATAGTTCCCACTGCTATCAATCTGCCCTGTGAGACTAGGGAGAAAGCTGCACTGCTGCAGATTGACACAGTACTGGATCGATAGAGGACTCAGCTACTGAAAGGTTTGTTTACCTTAATGCATATAATTCATTAAAGCAGAGCTCCAGCCAAAAGAGGAAGCTTCACTTAACTGCCTCCACCCCCCCTCCGCTGCCACATTTGTCACCTTTTGGGGGGGAGTGGGTACCTGGTTTTGACAGGTTCTCACCTCCTTGCATCATACCCAGGCTCATTTACAAAGAACAGCGCGCTTCACGCAATCCTCACTAAGTTTCCCTTAAAAATCCCTTTGATTTTCCCTTTGATTTTCCTTACAAATGTCAGTTTTGCTGCAGTAGATTCTATACATGGTACAGACATGCCACTTTACAGGCAGACTAAGGGGACCCCCCGAGCAATATATTTAAAGGATTTTTTTATTTCTATTGTTTCACTTTAAGAATCATTAAAATCACTGTAAAAATAATCCTTGGAAAAAAATGCATTGATACATGTCCCCCAGGGCAGTATCTGGATCCCCATACCCTTTATAGACAATTACTTTGATATAAGCCTTCAAAATGGGGACTTTTGATTTTTCAAGTTTGGGTCCCATAGACTTTAATAGGGTTCTCCGAGAGGGTCAGAACTTTTTCTCTTTTTGGGAGTTCTGGTGTAAACAGAACAGGGGGGGGTGTTTGGTCCATCTCTACTGCTAGTTTTACCCTTACCCTCATAAATCCTGTATATTATTAATAATACATGGCATAAGAGGAATTTAGGAATGGTTAATTTTGACAATGTTTTTATTGTTAACTTTGCCTTTCTGTCCTGATGACAAATCGGCAGGGAACAGAAAGTGAGGAGAAATCTTCCCAGTGGGCTCACAAACTGATGTAAAAACATGAGACATGTTATCTTTTCCCTTCGTTAACAAAAGCTAAACATTTGCCTAGATTTAGAATTGAATAAAGACAGTATGGCTGCAAGATATTAGCTTTCTGACCAAATGCTCTGATCTGGTCCAGCTGGTTTCTTTTGTGACCACATACTTCATAATAAAGTGAACTTCTCAGGATATAGATATGGGTGCTGCCATTGATGACTTGTTTTAGAATGTTTATGTTCAGAGTGTGTCATCCTTATCCTCTGACCTCCTGCCTATGAAGGGTGGGATTAAAAGTTTATAATTGATCGGTATGCAGTTTGGTACCAAATATTTTACTTTATTATTAGCATAGCAAGCACTAAATATGTCATTCTGGCTAGTGCCTACAGTGCCTTGCAAAGTATTCATACTCCTTGAAATTTTCCACATTTTGTCATGTTACAACCAAAAACATAACATTTATATAATTGGGAATTTATGTGATAGACAAACACAAAGTGGCAACATGATAAATGGTTTTCAAAATGTTTTACAAACAATTATGTGAAAAGTGTGGTGTGCATTTGTATTCAGCCCCCTTTACTCTGATACCCCTAACTAAAATCTAGTGGAACCAATTGCCCCCAGAAGTCACCTAATTAGTAAAAAGTATCCACCTGTGTGTAATTTAATCTCAGTATAAATATGTCACTGTTGCACAGTCATATTGCAAACTGTTGAACAACCGAAAACTAAAGGCTAAAGGACTAAAGTGACATTATAACAACCCCCAAGCGTATAGAAATATAAAAAACACATCAGTATTCTTGTAATATTTATAGTTTAAACAATGCTATTGTACACAACTATCTCAAAACGCATTCCTCTTTAGATTGAATTGCACCAATTTGAACAAAATTGCAATGTCTTTATGTGCATTTTCCTCAAAATGAACTGAATAATTTGGTTAACGGCTCTTCATCATTCAATCCAGACTTTTGATTAGCAAACAAAGCAGAAACTTTGCATATCTGGCAAGTGAAACACCAGTGCAAGCAAATTAGTGTTTAAATGATAATTTGCAAGATGATCAGTAAGCATCAATTACAATTTATCCGTAAAACTGAAACATTATATATATATATATATATATATATATATATATATATATATATATATATATATATATATATATATATATATATATATATATATATATATATATATATATATATATATATATGTATTTTACAACACTGAAGAAATGACACTTTGCTACAATGTAAAGTAGTGAGTGTACAGCTTGTATAACAGTGTAAATTTGATGTCCCCTCAAAATAACTCAACGCACAGCCATTAATGTCTAAACCGCAGGCAACAAAAGTGAGTGCACCTCTAAGTGAAAATGTTTATATAGGGCCCAAAGTTTCAATATTTTGTGTGGCCACCATTATTTTCAAGCACTACCTTAACCCTATTGGGCATGGAGTTCACCAGAGCTTTGCAGGTTGTGATTGGAGTCCTCTTCCACACCTCCATGATGACATCACAGAGCTGGTGGATGTTGGAGACATTATGCTCCTCCAGCTTCCCTTTGAGGATGCCCCACAGTTGCTCAATAGGGTTTAGGTCTGGAGACATGCTTGGCCAGTCCATCACCTTTACCCTTAGCTTCTTTAGCAAGGCAGTGGTCAGCTTGGAGGTGTGTTTGGGGTCGTTATCATGTTGGAATACAGCCCTGCGGCCCAGTCTCGGAAGGGAGGGAATCATGCTCGGCTTCAGTATGTCACAGTACATGGCATTCATGGTTCCCTCAATGAACTGTAGCTCCCCAGTGCAGCCCCAAACCATGACACTCCCATTACCATGCTTGACTGTAGGCAAGACACACTTGTCTTTGTACTCCTCACCTGGTTGCCGCCACACACGCTTGACACCATCTGAACCAAATAAGTTTATCTTGGTCTCATCAAACCACAGGACATGGTTCAATTAATCCATGTCCTTAGTCTGCTTGTCTTCAGCAAATTGTTTGCAGGCTTTCTTGTGCATCATATTTAGAAGAGGCTTCCTTCTGGGACGACAGCCATGTAGCCTAATTTGATGCAGTGTGCGGCGTATGGTCTGAGCACTGACAGGCTGACCCTCCACCCCTTCAACCTCTGTAGCAATGCTGGCAGCACTCATACGTCTATTTCACAAAGACAACCTTTGGATATGACGCTGAGCACATGCACTCAACTTCTTTGGTCGACCTTTGCAATGCCTGTTTGGAGTGGAACCGGTCCTGTTAAATTGCAGCATGGTCTTGGCCAACATGCTGCAGCTCAGTTTCAGGGTCTTGGAAATCTTCTTATAGCCTAGGCCATCTTTATGTAGAGCAAAAAAAATATTTTCAGATCCTCAGAGAGTTCTTTGCCCTGAGGTGCAATGTTGAACTACCATAGTTACATAGTTACATAGTTACATACATAGTTAGTCAGGTTGAAAAAAGACACAAGTCCATCCAGTTCAACCACACAAAAATAAACAAACAAAATAAAAAACACAATACAATCCCATACACCCAACTCCATACCCACAGTTGATCCAGAGGAAGGCAAAAAACCCCAGCAGAGCATGATCCAATTTGCTACAGCAGGGGAAAAAATTCCTTCCTGATCCTCCGAGAGGCAATCGGATTTACCCTGGATCAACTTTACCTACAAATCTTAGTACTCAGTTATTTTATGTACATTTAGGAAAGAATCCAGGCCTTTCTTAAAGCAATCTACTGAGCTGGCCAGAACCACCTCTGGAGGGAGTCTGTTCCACATTTTCACAGCTCTTACTGTGAAAAAACCTTTCCGTATTTGGAGGTGAAATCTCTTTTCCTCTAGACGTAAAGAGTGCCCCCTTGTCCTCAGTGTTGACCGTAAAGTGAATAACTCAACACCAAGTACACTGTATGGACCTCTTATATATTTGTACATGTTGATCATATCCCCCCTAATTCTCCTCTTCTCAAGAGTGAATAGATTTAGTTCTTCTAATCTTTCCTCATAGCTGAGCTCCTCCATGCCTCTTATCAGTTTGGTTGCTCTTCTCTGCACTTTCTCCAGTTCTCCGATATCCTTTTTGAGAACTGGTGCCCAAAACTGAACTGCATATTCCAGATGAGGTCTTACTAATGATTTGTACAGGGGCAAAATTATATCTCTGTCTCTGGAGTCCATACCTCTCTTAATACAAGAAAGGACTTTGCTCGCTTTGAAAACCGCAGCTTGGCATTGCATGCCATTATTGAGCTTATGATCAACTAAAACCCCCAGATCCTTCTCCACTACAGATCCCCCCAGTTGTACTCCCCCTAGTATGTATGATGCATGCATATTCTTAGCCCCCAAGTGCATAACTTTACATTTATCAACATTAAACCTCATCTGCCACTCAGTCGCCCAATTAGACAGAGCATTGAGGTCGGCTTGTAAATTGGAGACATCCTGCAAGGACGTTATTCCACTGCATAGCTTGGTGTCATCTGCAAAGACAGAAATGTTACTTTTGATCCCAGACCCAATATCATTTATAAATATATTGAAAAGTAAGGGTCCCAGCACTGAACCTTGGGGTACACCACTGATAACATTGGACCATTCAGAGTAAGAATCATTAACCACGACTCTCTGAATTCTGGCTTTCAGCCAATTTTCTATCCATTTACAAACTGATATATCCAATCCTGTAGACCTTACCAGTGACCAGTATGAGAGAGTGAGAGCGATAATACCAAATTTAACACACCTGCTTCCCATTCACACCTGAGACCTTGTAACACTAATGAGTCACATGACACAGGGGAGGGAAAATGGCTAATTTTACCCAATTTAGACATTTTCACTTAGGGATGCACTCACTTTGTTGCCAGTGGTTTAGACATTAATGGCTGTGTTGAGTTATTTTGCAGGGACAGCAAATTTACACTGTTATACAAGCTGTACACTTCTTTATATTGTAGCAAAGTGTCGTTTCTTCAGTGTTGTAACACGCAAAGAAATAATAAAATATTTACAAAATGTGAGGGGTGTACTCACTTTTGAGAGATTCTATACTATGTACATATTATATATATACATATATATGATTGGGGGGATGTGCATTCAGAACCATTTGACTTAATGTACAGTAATTCCATATAAACAAATATCCAAAGCCAAACTTTTTTTCATTTGAGACAGAGTAGGGGAGTGTTAAAACTCCTGCCCCCCCCCCCATTCCCCCATTTGTTTGTCATTAGTAAACGTGTCCTTCACTTCCTGTCCTGTAGACTTAATAGAAGGTGAGATAATATTGTTTTAATGTAAGGGATATACCCTTTAAGGCAGCTGCCACAGGAACAAATATCCATATTGGAAGACTTCCCCTCAATTTCTGTTCTGGTTGCAACTCAAAATTTTGGACTTAACCATACCTGGTAACTTTGGTGATCTAAACAAATCAAGAGTGTGAATTTCCCTTAAGGGGACAGGTGCAGCAAAGCAGGGAAGAGAGTAAAATAATGAAGGAAGTAAGGAAAAAAAGGAAAATGAAAGAAGAAAGATAGAAAGAAAAAGAAGAGAGGAGTGAAGGGCCTTGTTTTTGAGGAAGATAACAAAACACAATTAATATGAGCAAATCTTTCAATATATTTTCATCATGATTCATGCCTCCATATAAATATGAATCTGAAATCTCAGAGAAAAGATTAATCATCCATTAGGAGCCAACTGACTTGTGGTTAAACTTTAAATTTTGCTTAAATTATTTTCAGCTAGCAAAACTCTTCTAGCCAGACATATTTTGCTTCTGTATAGTTTGATGTGGTCAATCTTTAAAAGTCGTGCATTTTGGATTGAAAGTTATTGATATGTCTGGCAGTGGGGGTGTCCAATTTATTATGGATGAAGCTGACATGCTCAAGGACTTGTCTGCATAACTGTGTCTGAAAATCTTGATGATCTATAGCTTACTGCTAATATATACAGTATAACCAGATAAACAATTTAGAGGGTAATGTTTATGAGAAAGGAGGAGGAACAAGGAGTGCTAACCAGTCTCTTCAATATCAGGGGAGGGGGTATTGTTATAAAAGCCTCATCGAACGCAGATGCCTTGTATGCTGATGCATTTTAAGGTATCTACAAAATTGTATTACAATATCAATCTAAATACTGAATTTGAGTATTTTTATTAACTCAGATTACCTTTTATCCAGTACCTTTATTTAATATTAAGCCTATACTGAATGGCATATTACCCATTCAACAATTCCTAAGAAGTATGAACCCATATAGAATGTCTGCTATGTGGAAAAATTTGAATTAATGTTATATGTTAAAAAATGCGGGGAAACTGATACTGTGCCAGGCTACACATCCAGGAATTCCAATTGCCTTTTATTGTTCAAAGTAATGACACCAACATGAGGTCACGTAGACGCATTTCACACAAACATCTTGGGCTTAATCATTGATGGTTAAGCATAAGATGTTTGTGTGAAACGCATCTATGTGACCTTGTGTTGGTGTCTTTGGTGTTATCACTTTGAACAATAAAAGGCAATGGGAATTCCTGGATGTGCAGCTATTTGTTTTCTTACAAGTTTCCCACGGAGGCGGGCCAGGGCTGGCACTCTACGAGATATTCCACTTCAGGTTATCATCATACACCTGGAGCAGCCAGCGGCTCTTTTTCTTTGAATACTGTGCCTAGGTAAAGAAGTCCATACACAAACTATTATATGTGAACCTGTACAGGATAATCTATAAGCTCAAAAATAAAAAAGTGCAGCGCTATTGGACTTTTTTATTTTTTATTTCAATTGAGTTTTTGTAATGACTTTAGTGCCAGCTGCTCCTTCACATTATATTCACTTATCACTCACAATTATTTAGCGCAGCATCAGCCTTAGGGCTTCTTTTTTTCTCCTAATCTATAAGCATACCAATATTTTTTTTTCTCACGTATTATACTATTAATAAGAGCAAATACAGTATATAAAGACAAAAAAATGAAAATACTGAGATGTATTCAAACATAGTCTTTGTGGGGTAAGTCTCTTGTCCTTCTTGATTTTCTACTTACAAATCATATTTACCAACAGTTGATGCATTGAACCCAATTGGTATGCATAGTTCATGGTTTGCCTTATTTGTTACAGTAAATAATAATTTAGCCAATGCAAAATGTGCTTACATGTTAGACATTTCCAGTCATGGTTGAGGCTAGATATTCTTTGTGATGTATATTATACAGTCATAATGCAGTATTTTTAGAAATATTTCACAGTGCCCTCATTTATTTGATAACCATCTACTATATCAATATGAGACCTTTTTTTCACTGCATTTCAAGATTTTCTTTCAATTACAAATGTAAGGTATGAAGGCCAAGTGCTGATATTTAAGACAGGATTTCTTTCCATTATATAGTAATTCAGTTGAAGACCGCCAGATAACAATGTTTGGATTTTTAAAAAGAATAGCCTATACTATTGTAGCAGGACATTTAAGTGCATTAGAGACATTAATATGACCACAGAAGACAATCTACCTAAATAAATGAATTATGCTGTACTCCATCAGACTACTATCTGACATTCACCCCACCAGATGTCATGGCTATTTACCCCATCCCAGCATCTGTGCCTCTCTCCCTTGCATTAGCACTAAAGCTATTAAGCAATCCATGGGGAAAAGATTTGAGGGCTCATGGGACTGACCTAAGCGACTTCTTCCTACACAAGTCTTGACTAATGATAAACAGGTCACTGTTCATACTGGAAAAGAAATTTCCCTAAATGAGCTCATCATCATTTCATGCCACTATCGATCCTCTTCCTGCAAATATATGAGAAGAATACATTTATAAGAAGGTTAAATATGACAGGTGAATAATAGAACACTGCCTCACTTGACTAAAGCAAGGAAAGCACTATTAGCATAATCTACATAATGAGAAACAAAATAAGTATTATATTCCAAGGAAGTACAGATAGCAGTGTAGTCGATCAAAGTGCAGTAAGCCACCAACAGCCAATCAGAGGTCACAGACATGATTTTAGAATGCTTGCTCTAAGTTACACTACCATATACAGTACATCATTATTTCTCCTTTGAACTGACTTGATTGCAAAAATCTAAATGTGCTATAATGAGCAAAAAAAAAACAAAGTTTTTCCCAACGTGATTCCTCTCCAGCCTGACTTGCATACACATGTTCATGCAAAAAAAACGTCCGACCAAAGCGAGGTGATGTACAACACATACGATGGCACTATAAAGGGGAAGTTCCTTTCAAATGGCACCACCCTTTGGGCTGCATACTTGATTCTGAGCATGCATGTTTTTATTCCCCTCGGAAAAGCATACACAATTGGTTTGCGGGTAGTTTTTTCGTCGAGAAAACGGCTCGGGAGCATACACACGACCGGTTTTCACGACCAATATAAAAAATGGCAGTTTTCTCATGGTGTACACCGGCCGTGTGTACAAGGCATTAGCCATAAAAACTGATGCAAATGATTAAGAGAAAAAAGTTCCATTACAATAACATCCAGGTGTACATATTTCTGCAAAACCTTCTAAATAGCTGACCGTTTAAACTACAATGAGAATGCCATTAATTTGACATCATGAACAATGCAAGTGTCAAAAGCCAAAATCCAAATGCATTTATTGTGGATATAGCACGATGATGTCAACAATCTGCACAAGAAAATTATCAAATTTACAAGGCAAAGCTGCATCCTCTGTGTACGTTGGGATGAGTGCAATAGGATCCCTCACAGTAGGGCAACAAAAATCCTCCATAAGAACAGCAATAAAAAGCAAAGACTGCAGTTATAATGGAATATAGGATTACCTGTCACGTCCAGGCCTGTAATGCTAGATAACAGCTATCCTAGGTAGGTTATGGGATCATTAGCCTCCATAAGAATGAGAATAACAGGTAGAATCTACTGATCCCATTCCCATAACATACATATGATAGCAGCTATCTAGCACTAAAGGCCTGGACTTGACCACTAATTCTATTTTCCATTATATTGTCAAAATCTTAGGGAGAGATATATATGGAACATCTCTAAATGGTATTAAAAATGTATTGTTGAAGGTAAATCCTTTTAATTTAGTATACTACAATTTTCTCTAACCCAAATAATTTTTTTTATAGTAATTTTTATAACTTTCCGTTTATTAAATCTTCTGCCCTTACTGTTTTAACTTTGGATAGTAAAACATTTTTTTTCTGCCAGAAAATACCTTATACGGCCCACTTCCTATTTCTTGTCTAGTCATTAGCCTAGGCTTATGACATCATGTTCAGCACTCTCTCTCTCTCTCTCTCTCTCTCTCTCTCACTCTGTGAATCATAAGGGGGCCAATGAGAGCTGCAGAGCTGGAGGTGTGCCCCTGTGTGTACTCAGTACTCAGTGAAGGGAGATTTCTGCAGCATATTTGGCAAGTACAGAATAACAGTATATATAAAATAATATGCACAGTGTTTGTAGGGAAGCTTCACAATGGCAGGGATGTTGTTATTACAAATTATGTGAGCAGACTTCAGTTCCTCTTTAAAGAGGAGCTCTAGGCACATATACAAAATACAAACTGCAGCTCTGTATTGACATACATAATTAAATGCCCTAGACAAATACAAGCAGTGTAAGTTCCTGGGTTAAATTTGGATTTGCAGTCCCTGTACAGCAGAACACAGAATAAAGGAGGAAGAAGCAGCACAAGAATCATTCAGGTATGCTGCTCCAATAACAGGCTTGGGAAGAGACAATACCTGTAAGTATCAATGAATTGTACTACCAGACAGGGATGTGTTGTGTGTCAGAGCTGTACTGTTCTTACAACTAGTTAAGGAAAAATCAAAATCCTTTTGGCAGTGAAAAAGCTCCAACTATGTACAGTATTTAGCTATTTGCCCAGATTTCAGCTTGAAGGTATAATGAGCATCAGCTTCAAAGTGACTTACGTTATAAGACCTATTCTATTCTATTCTATTCTTTCACTCTAATGATCGCAGTGTGATACCTCACATGTGTGGTTTGAGGTCCGTTTACATATGTGGGCACGACTTACGGTACTTATGTGTTCGCTTCTGCCTGGGAGCACAGAGGAATGGGCATGCTTTAATTAATTGTTTTTCTTATTTATTAAACTTTTTTTTTTACACTGTCCCTTTATGTTTTTTTTTCTTTTGATCACTTTTATTCCTATTACAAGAAATGAAAACATCTCTTTTAATGGAAATAAGCATGACATGTCCTCTTTATTTAGAGATCTGGGGTCAAAAAGACTCCAGATCTTTAATTTATCATTAAAAGCAAAAGAAAAAATATACATTGTTGACATAACTTAAAAAAAATCATGTATTTATGGCTGAGAACCGGAATTGACATTGGAGGTCGTTCCAAAGGCATAGAGCCAAGTAGGGCAATATTACACCCACTTGTATTCCTGGCCAGCAAACGGCCACACTGGATCACTTCCAGGTTTACTGATGGCTCCGGTAAGCTAGGAAATGACGGGAAGCGGCGGGAGGGGGGTACCTCTCCTGCTACCCATAAAAGTGATTCCACGGTGAATGCGCCCAAGGGGACCACTTTTATTTTGTAGAGAATCGCTCACAGTAAAAAATGATACCGGGTTATGGCAGCTAGCTGCTGCCATAACTCCAGTATTTAATGTCAAACTGATAACAAATATTTACTGTGGACGGTAAATCAAGGCTAAAATAGTTAGATAATATACTGCAAAATAGTATGAACAATACTGTACCTTTAAAAAAAAATGGCCTATACAGGACAAATGTAGTGCTTTTATCCTCAAATTCACTTTACTTGCTTGGTAGGATGGGAGCCTACCCAAAGCTGAGAAAGGGGTGGGATCTGTGTTAGACTGACCATTATTCACTACAAGACAGTATGACTCAGCTCCTGCATTCCCCCCTTTAGTGTTTAGTAAGCACCTGCCCCATACTAAGCATTTACAAAAAATTGTAACACCTGAAACAACCTTATGCATGCCAGGAAGTGGCATGCAGTGTTTATAGACAAACAACATGAGGACCGTATTTTTCAATATGCCCTTTAACCATTACTAAGGGAAAGACAATAGCATTTTGCTGTTGTTACTACAGCATATTTCCCTGCAGATGACAGCTGTAGAAAATCTAATTGCCCGTACACACGATCTGAAAATCATACAAAACAGACTTTTGAAGTGATCGCACGATAATATGATCGTTAGTACACAGCTTTCTATAGTCAATCACAACAGTTCATCTGATATTATCTGATAGGGCAAGCAGGAAAATATCTTTCTCGTACGATACCAGATCATACGATTTGCATGTAATCAGTACAGTTGTGCTAATTACAATACAAATATACTACAACACATTACATCACTTCCAAATTTTTATTTTGTCGTTCGAGAATTTTTGTAACCTTAAAAAAGTCTGACGATCTATTGTCCGATTTTCGGATCGTGGGTATGAGGCATTAAATTTTCTACGAAACACCATGAATTGTGTTTGGACAAATACAAATTTGTGGTAGCAATTATAAATATAATGACCATTATGGGGAAGCAGCATCTAAAAAAAAACACTATAATATGTCTGCTTGCTACTAAGATGGGGCATCTACACACTGCTGTTTTGCATTCAGTATCCATGGAAAATACATTTCTTCTCTTATCTGATTAAGCGTGATCAATGACATGCTCATTATGGACCAAAAGACATTTTGGACCATAATCAAATAGCATTCAGGACTGCTTCTTTTGTATATTCACAAATGACCCTTCCTATTACTGATGTCTAAAGCCACTTTTAATGTTTATGATTTGCGGTACATTGCGGATCCAGCCAAATACTTTATTTTGGCCTATTACATTTGTAGCATACAGCATCATGTAATGGAATTGGATGCAGTCAGTTACCCAAAATGTCATGAGTCATTTCATTTCCTGCTATAATTATTCAGAAGACAGATAATCAAAACCATTGAAAATATTGCACGAGTGCCAATAATAAAGCATCTGGCTCATAAAAATAAAAAGCAGCTATTGGCTAAAGCATACTGCGTTCTGGAGCAACGTTTCATCTAATGGTATTAGATACACACACAAACACACTTTTATTCTCTATAAAGTGTGTCATGGGATAGTGCGCTAGTAACATTATTCACAGTTTTACAAATCATGAAAGCACCCCATAAATAGACACAAAAAAAGGTTAACATTTTAGTATTAGTTTGGAATACCGCTACTTTAGCATTATGCCACCTGCTTGGCAGTAGACACGCTTCATCTTCACGCAATGGCCCAGACAATATTGTGTCTCTCTTACAAATGTTCCGGATGACTATGCAACCTGTAAAGAATTCCAGTGGTCTGTATAAAGTATTGAGACTCCCGAGACTGTTTTCCGTGACAAACAAACAAGTGAATGCCCAGGAGCTTCGGCATCAGAGTTTCTACCCAATTTGAGTAAGAGCTTGTAGTTTTTAATTGCTCTCTTTGAAGATGCAGAAAGAGGATTTTCAGTGGGATTCATTAAACTCAAGAAATGGACTGTGTAAGATTAGGAAGAAGCAGATGGATACAAGAATGCAGGGTTTTTCTGTAAAAGAAAAAGCACATGCAAGGGGAAAAGACGGAAAGGCATAAAAAAAAAGCATTAAAGAGTAGAGGAAAGAGAGATATTGAGGAAAGTGTGATGCTCCACAGATAGCAAATGGGATATAAAACACGTGTTAAAACTTCCATAGCTCTATAATTTCTCAATTAAAATTCAAAGGTGCTGGGAAGCAGGGAAGACGCTTGGAGCTATTAGCAGAATGGTTAAAGTTACTTAACATTATATAGAATAAACTGCAGCCGCTTCTGCATAATAATAGAGTCATTTTGGTATAGCTTTCAGATAATATCCTAAAGGTTTTTACTAAAATCTGGGCAGCAGAGTTTAAATTACACCTTCTTACAGGTCTTTTCTACTCTAATTTCAATATGTTAAGCTTCAATCTTTTTCCCTCGCACTCAAAGTAGAAGTACATTAGGTCCCATTGGAGAAAGACTTGTCACCAAGTGTCACGTAATTAAGGTTACTTTGTTTACACGGGGCACAGTGATGGACTGTCTTTTAAAACTCAACTTTAAGCCTAGTCCACACTAGTTGTTGTTGTTTTTTATTCAACCCAGCAGGGCTGAACGAAGAAAAAACTGACAGCTCAGGAGGAGCCAATGTACTAACAATTCTGCATTAGTACAGTGATCTTCCCTGCTGTTCTATTGTGTTCTTACAGAAGGACTTCCTCCCTCCGTCAGACCACTCCAGTCAGTGAGCTCAGCCATTGGCTGAGATCGGCAGACCATTTTTGGTCATGCCCCTTCGACAGAGAACTGACGAATGGCCGGCTTCTGTCTAACTGACAAATTTTGGCCAGTTTATATTGAACTGGCCGATGCCACCCGACATTCAGCCCATGTGTACTAGGTTTTAATCACCTTCACAATGCTCCCCTGTAACTCATTGATGTGTGTAAACAGTCTAATGAGATTGCCAAACAAATGTCCAAAATGTCTAAATGATAACATTGGTTTAGAGCAGAAAAACACAAAACAGTCAACATATTTCAGGGGGTCACAGAAATCCCCCTTCTTGACCATTAAAAACAGACATAAAAATGTATATAAATAATAGGTACACAGGCACAAAGTAAGTTGTGATTTACCACATCTAATGCCGCATACACACGATCGGAATTTCTGAACTTTTTTCCATCGGTGTTTAGAAATGTTCCTATGGTCTGTGTGCAAATCCGACAGAGAAAAAACCCACACATGCTTAGAATTAAGTCGACGCATGCTTGGAAGCATTGAACTTCATTTTTCTTGGCTTGCCGTAGTGTTTTACGTCACTGCTTTTTGGACTGTCGGAATTTGGTGTGACAGTGTGTATGCAAGACAGCTTGAATGAAATTCCGCCGAAAAATTCCATCGGATTTTAGGCCATTGGAAATTGCAATCGTGTGTACAGGGCATAAGCGTATATCTATCTAAATAAAATGAAAATTTATTTAACCACTTGCCGACGGCGCACCGTCATTATACGTCCACAAGGTGGCTCTGCTGGGCGAGAGCACGTAATATGACGTTCTCTCTCCCAGCCGCCACTAGGGGAATCGCAAAAAGTACTCTGGTCTTTGGGCAGCAATATGGTCCGGGGGGTAAGTGGTTAACACAGAATTTACTTAAACATTTTTATTTGATCAAGACTACTCTTAACTAAATTTTAAGAATAGATTTATCAAAATGACATGGTTTTAAAGCATATTCTATGCTAAACAGATGTTATTTAGCTATGTATACACTTAAAGGGTCACTAAAGGATTTTTTTTTAGATAAATAGCTTCCTTTACCTTACTGCAGTCCTGGTTTCATGTCCTCATTGTTCGTTTTTGCTTTGATGTTGCTGTAATTCCTCTCTGTTCTGGGCACTTCCTGGTTGTCTGTTTCCTGATCACCACAGTACTGGGAGATTTCTCACTGTGGTGACTAATCAAGGAGGTGTGTCTAAAACCTCTCAGCACCAATCCAGTTTCGTTTTGCAAAACCTTCCCTGCCCTCTATTGGCTCTCTGGCTCTGTACATCAGAGAACCAGGAAACAACAGCAAAAACGAAACTAAACTGCAGGTACATTATATGATTGTTTTTTATCTATTTTTAATCATTTTTAAAAGGAATCCGTTAACTATTATGTCTCTATACCCTGTAAACAGTCATTTCAGCAAAAAACGTTTTTCCTTTAGTGACCCTTTAAGCAATATAGTGTGTTGCCTTACAAATCATATATGCGCAAGCTCAAAATTCCATTAGGAATATTTGAAAAAAAAAACTCATAAAACATACAGTGCCTTGAAAAAGTATTCATACCCCTTTCAAATTTTCACATGTTGTCATGTTACAACCAAAAACATAAGAATATTTTATTAGGATTTTATGTGATAGACCAACACAAAGTGGCACATAATTGTGAAGTGGAAGGAAAATGATAAATGGTTTTCAATTTGTTTTACAAATAAATATGTGAGAAGTATGGTGTGCATTTGTATTCAGAGTCAATACTTTGTAGAAAATGATAAATGGTTTTCAATTTTTTTTTTTACAATGCATTTGTATTGAGTCAATACTTTGTAGAACCACCTTTCACTGCAATTACAGCTGCAAGTCTTTTTGGGTATAACTCTACCAGCTTTGCACATCTAGAGAGTGCCATTTTTGCTTATTGCAAAGGAAAAATAGCTCAAGCTCTGTTAGATTGGACAGCAATTTTCAAGTCTTGCCACATATTCTCAATTGGATTTAGGTCTGGACTTTGACTGGGCCATTCTAACACATGAATATGCTTTAATCTAAACCATTCCATTGTAGCTCTGGTTGTATGTTTAGGGTTGTTGTCCTGCTGCAAGGTGAATCTCCGCCCCCAGTCTCAAGTCTTTTGCAGACTCCAACCGGTATTCTTCTAAGTTTGCCCTGTATTTGGATACACCCATCATCTCATCAACTCTGACCAGCTTCCCTGTCTCTGCTGAAGAAAAGCAACCCCACAACATGATGTTTCCACCACCATGTTTCACGGTGGGGGTGGTGTGTTCAGAGTGATGTGTAGTGTTAGTTTTCTGTCACACATAGCATTTGCTTTTAGGCCAAAAAGTTCAATTTTGGTCTCATCTGACCAGAGGACATTCTTCCACATGGCTTCTCACAAACTGCAAACAGGACTTCTTATGGATTTCTTTCAACAATGGCTTTCTTCTTGCCACTCTTCCATAAAGGCCGGATTTGTGGAGAGCATGACTAATAGTTGTACTGTGGACAGATTCTCCCACCTGAGCTGTGGATCTCTGCAGCTCCTCCAAAGTTACAATGGGTCTCTTGCTTCTCTGATTAATGCTCTCCTTACCTGTACTGTCAGTTTAGGTGGAAAGCCACGTCTTGGTAGGTTTTCAGTTGTGCCATACTCTTTTCATTTTTCAGATGATGAATTGAACAGTTCTCCATGAGATGTTCAAAAATTGGGATATTTTTTTAGAACCTAACCCTGCTTTAAAATTCTTCACAACTTTATTCCTGACCTGTCTGGTGTGTTCCTTAGCCTTCGTTATGCTGTTTGTTCACTAAGGTTTCACTAAGGTAAAAAACCTCTGAAGACTTCACAGAACAGCTGTATTTATACTGAGATTCAATTACACACAGGTGGACTTTTTACTAATTATCTGTCTTCTGAAGGCAATTGGTTCCACTAGATTTCAGTTAGGGGCATCAGAGTAAAGGCTGAATACAAATGTACTCCACACTTTTCAGATATTTTTTAGTTTTTTACATGACAACCATGCCTTTATCTCCTCTGTCCTGACAGAAACCAGAAGTAATGATGATTTTGTCACTTTCAGTTTCAGATCCCCCATTCCCTGGCTGGTACAAACAGCGTAGTATCTAACTACGTAGATCTGTGCCCCCTAATGTCTCCAAAAAGTGCACCTGTCACCTGCCCAATGCTATAACATGGGGAATTTTTCACCCATTGTGATAGCAAAACAGGTAAAATAAAATAAAATAAAAATAAACAATAAAATTATAATAAAATGCGTTTAAAAAAAATTGCCTCACATACACCCATAAATGTAAAGTCACAGGGTGCACATGTGTATGTACACCGCAGAAACACCACATATGTGACATATTGCTGTAAACGTCAGAGTGAAAGCAAAAATTCTAGTACAGTAGCTAGTGGTTAACTCTAAATTTATGAGCTGTAAAGGCTTTTAAAGCGTCACCTAAGGAGATTTTAGGGTAGATTTTTGTGATATTACAGTTTCATGCAATATTAGGACTTGACATGTGTGGTATATATTTACTCGATACAACTTCATCTTTTATATTTTACCAAATAATGGGTATTATATTGTGTGTAATAAAGTAAAACCACTTATGGTCTAACAAAGTAAGTAGTCAAAGGAATTGCACCATCAACAATACAGGAAGCTGCCGCCACTACAAATTGTGTCCTGCTATTTGTGTCCTTGGTAGAGCCTGCGCGGATAAAAGCTTTTTTTATATGTAAGTTACTACTTTACTTTATAAATAATGTTTTAGAAAGTACTTTACTATGGTGATCTTTTCTATTACATATTACACTCTCTGAAGAGGAGGAATTTCTGCCTGAAGCGATATCTTGTGGAGGATAACTGAGGAAACCTTTTATATCAATTGCTGTTTGACCTATATGAAAATATAGGTCTCTGTTTCAGGTGAGCTGCTAAATTGCAGGGTGGTGGAGCACAGCTTTTTACTGGATTGGGATCACATCATGCAAAAAGCTGCTATCTTTTTGTGTAACCATCATTGGACTTCATAACTTTTTTCACTATATTTTATCACTATATGGAGTTGTTTCTACTAATGACAGCACTGGAAACTGGTTATCCCACTTAGGAGGACTATTACTTATATTTATGGGTTTATTTTATTGACACTTACTGTATATCACTTGTTTTGTTTGTTCATTTATATTAACATAATTTGAATATTTTTGAATATTGTATAAAGCACTGAAAATTGTGAATACATAATTATATTTTGTTTTCAGAAAATTAGCTTTTGATAAACAGTTGCACAAATATCATTTGACATAAAATACATAAATATTATAATTTTTGTTCAAAAGGGTGTATGCTTTTAGAGAATATATAATATTCTGGGGGTTTAAATAATTCTATGGGCAAAAATTAAGATTTTAACGTGTGTGCAGATTTATTAATTTTTTTAATGCTGAACTAGGTAATATAATTTCCTCATCAAGATATAAGCTTTATCACCATACATACTGCTGTACGGTAAAGCATCTCTGTTCTTTCCATTTATATACAGTAATGTGCATGTTTGTTTGTTAAATGGCCTGGTAAAAATAATCTACGCATTTGAATTGTTGTTCCATTTATTGAAATGAAATTGTAGAAAGATACTCTGATGCTGAGTGACTGCTGATTGGCTATGATGTAAAGGGAACTATTGATTGATAGTTACTCTTTACTCCTCCTACCATGGATTTAAGCTAAATAAGGCAGTTGTGTGTGACAATATGTCATTGTGTATTTATGGTACATTTACTGAATGTCATTACTGTCTAACCTGTAGAGAACTATTCTGAAGCATATAACATGATGATGCCTTATAAATAAATGATGATGCTATTGCATGTTAAGAATTGTTTTTGGTTCTGTTTTCCGTAGTATCCTATTTAACAGAAAGCAGGTATTTATTTTCTGAAAACTAGGGATATGTAAATTGGGCAAAATTCAGTTTGCAGAATGTTTGGCAAACCCAAGCGTAATGTCTATAAACCTCATAGTGTTGAACCCTACTGATGTCTATGGGAGCAGCATAGAATTAAAAACAAATACTTTAAATAACTTGTTGGGGAATGCCTTGAAGCAGGGGTGTCAAACTCAATTTTGTTGTGGGCCGCATCAACAATATGGTTGCCCTCGATGGGCCAGTTGAATCTCACATGTGCTACGTACAGAGTGCAGGGTTCAAGAGTGCATTACACACTCTGGCCCAGATTCAAGAAGCACTTGCGCCCGCGCAACCATAGTTGCTTACTTGCTCCGGTGTAACGAGTGCTCCTGATTCAGGAACCTCGTTACACCGACTGCAGCCTAGGATGTGACAAACATAAGCCTTCTTATGCCTTCACATCCCAGGCTGCATTCTTGCGTTGGCCGCTAGGGGGCGCGGCCTTTGTGATCGGCGTATAGTATGCAAATTGCATACTACCACCGATTCACAAAAGTTGCGCGGGCCCTGCGTACGCAAGGTACGGAGTTTCCGTACGGCGCCTTTAGCATAAGGCTGCTCCTGCTAATAGCAGGCGCAGCCAATGCTAAAGTATAGCTGCGCCTCCCGTCCGTGAAATTTAAATTTCACGTCGTTTACGTAAGTGAACCGTGAATGGCGCTGGACGCCATTCACGTTCACTTAGAAGCAAATGACGTCCTTGCGACGTCATTTGCCACAATGCACGTCGGGAAAGTTTCCCGACTGAGCATGCGCTGTTCGCTCGGCGCGGGAGCGCGCCTAATTTAAATGATTCCCGCCCCCGGCGGGATCATTTACATTAGGCAGCCTTGCGCCCGGCTGTTTAGCATATTGCCCGCGCAATTTATGGAGCAACTGCTCCGTGAATCGCGGGCAAAGCGCAATATTTGCGTGGGCGCAGAGAAAAAAATTTGCTCTTTGCCCACGCAAATATTGCGCGATTCTACTTGAATCTGGGCCTCAGTGTAGAGCTCAGGAGAGCGTTACGCACAGAGTGCAGATTTCAGGAATCAGCTACACACAGAGTTCAGAGTTCAGGAGTGCGTTACATACAGAGTGCAGAGTTCAGGAATGCGCTATGCACAGTGAGCAACCCCACCCCCAAGCTTCCCCTTGCATCTCTACTCTCTCCTACCTTGCCTGGCTCTAGTAGGTGGCTCTGGGAGCTGCCAAGAATAAAGCTGCTCCTTGTGAACACAGAAGGCTTCTGTGTTTACAAGTGACATCGGCAAATGGAAGTGGAGGGTAAGAGCTGGAATGGAGTTCTGCAAAATTACAGCTTCAAAAGGGTACGAGAGCCACATTACAATGCCTGGTGGGCTGGATTGGCCCTGCGGACCATGTGTTTGATGTAGGTGCCTTAACCACCTCCCGACCGCCTCATGTAGATATACGTCGGCAGAATGGCACGGACAGGCACATCAACGTACCTGTACGTGCCTGCCTAGACGTGGGTCGGGGGTCCGATCGGGACCCCCCCGCTACACGCGGCGGTCGGGTTCCCTCGGGGAGCGATCAGGGACGACGGCGCGGCTATTTGTTTATAGCCGCTCCGTCGCGATCGCTCCCCGGAGCTGAAGAACGGGGAGAGCCGTATGTAAACACGGCTTCCCCGTGCTTCACTATGGCGCTGCATCGATCAAGTGATCCCCTTTATAGGGGAGACTCGATCGATGACGTCATTCCTACAGCCACACCCCCCTACAGTTGTAAACACACACTAAGTGTACACTAAATCCTACAGCGCCACCTGTGGTTAAATCCCAAACTGCAACTGTCATTTTCACAATAAAGAATGCAATTTAAATGCATTTTTTGCTGTGAAAATGACAATGGTCCCAAAAATGTGTCAAAATTGTCCGAAGTGTCCGCCATAATGTCGCAGTCGCGAAAAAAATCGCTGATCGCCACCATTAGTAGTAAAAAAAATTTTTATTATAAAAATGCAATAAAACTATCCCCTATTTTGTAAACGCTATAAATTTTGCGCAAACCAATCGATAAACGCTTATTGCGATTTATTTTACCAAAAATAGGTAGAAGAATACGTATCGGCCTAAACTGAGGACAATTTTTTGTATATATGTTTTTGGGGGATATTTATTATAGCAAAAAGTAAAAAATATTGAATTTTTTTCAAAATTGTCTCTCTATTTTTGTTTATAGCGCAAAAAATAAAAACCGCAGAGGTGATCAAATACCACCAAAAGAAAGCTCTATTTGTGGGGGAAAAAAGGACGCCAATTTTGTTTGGGAGCCATGTCGCACGACCGCGCAATTGTCTGTTAAAGCAACGAAGTCCCGAACTGTAAAAACACCTTGGGTCTTTAGGCTGCATATTGGTCCGGGGCTTAAGTGGTTAAAGGATACATTACACCTATTCATATTTAGGGTGTACCATGTTACTAACTGAGGAGCCCCCCCAGTCTCCATTGTGACAGAGGGCTGGGGATATTCTCCCTGCACCCGTTGTCACAATTTAAAAAAATGTGGCACTGCAGGGCCCACCTCAACACATCCTACATTCACAGAGTTCTGTGAACAGGACAACTGCAACTACCACTATTGCAGCTGATGGCTTATGGTTCTCGATGAACTACCAGGGCACTGATGAGCACTCTTTGTAGTCCATGGATTCTTCATGTCATTCAGTAACTGTTGGTCCATTCCTTGATGTGCATTTTTTTTAAATAAAAGGTGAACTTATTCTTAAAGCTACCCCATCAAGTTATAAAACAGTACAATTAGGAGGTACCTTGCAAAGCAGGAGTGACTAAGCCTCCCTTGCAAGTCACTTTGCCCGCCATGTTTGTGGACAGGGCCTTATCCCCACATCTTGTGGGAAATAAATAAGAAGGAAATTGGTACCCCTTATTACAAAATTTTCAAGTAAAATGTAAATAAATGCACATACTGTAAAAAAGACCATTAATAAAAACTTTAAAAAAAAAAACTCAATGTAAATATATTGTAAATCATGTCATCCAGCACCATTCACAAAGATCCACTTGCCTGATGCTGTTTCCCCACCTCCTGATGATCTCTTCTGCTACAATAAGCAATCATATCCCCAGCTTCTTTTTGTACCAAAACACCTGACAATCCTGAGTGACGTCATTTAGCAAGATTGTTAGGAACATATTTGCTCAATGATATCAAACAGGAGCCTTTCAACACTGCAGGGGGGCACCTTGCAATGTGGCAGGGGTCCAACAAATACTCCACCCCATGCAAGGCACTTGGTTCACATATTAAGAAGACAAAGGCTTCAACCTCCCCAGCTCGTTGTTTGATTGAGGGCTTATCAGAAGCTAAAAGCTCCCCCTAGATATCTTCTCCCCTGTTGGAATGAGTATGAAGTACATTGGTATTCCTTATTACTGTTGTCCTGAGAAACTTCAAAAATATATAAACCCACCTCCTAATAAAGTCTTAAATTGCAAAAAAAAATAATAATAATAAAGAGAGAGAGAGAAAGAGAGAGAGAGAGAGAGAGAGTAGAGAGAGAGAGATAAACAATGTCCCACAATGTAAATTAATCACCAATCAAGTTGTCAAGCAATGTAGATCCAGTGTCAGTTTATAATGTAATATATTTCCTCACCTCATTTCCACCACAAAATGACAGATCCCCGGCCACTTGGCCAGCTTCTGTTTGTTAACAAGCCAGTTGGGAATGATGGGTGACGTCATTGACCACATATGGTCATGACCATATTTGGTCAAAGTCATTACCCAAAATTCCTGCCTGGTTTGTTTATTGGCAGACACTTGATGGGGATCTTCCATTTAGCAGTACAATCAGCAGCCAGGGACTTACATGGGTAAACTGGCCAATAAGGCCAGTTTGCACATTTGGTATCTTAAGGCTCCATGCACACTGAAGCTGATAAACTGTAGTTTATTGGCCTTTTGGCTTTTTTTTTTTTAAAGCCCATAAACTGAACTCTATGTTAGCCTATGTGCCCATGGACTCCTGGGCGTTTTTTAGTGTTCATGAGCATTGGAGTTTATTGTCTTTTTTCTGAACGCCCAAAATTTGCTTTTAAAGTGCAGTTTTTCGGCAGGAAAAAATGCTAAAAAACGCAAAACTCTCAAACACCAGCATTTTTTTGCGTTTTTTTATCCATAAAAAAAAAAGCTACACTGAAAAACGCTGATTAAAGCTATTGCAAACACGCTAAAAAATGTTGAAAGTCTCCCTGCAAAGCTACTGGCGTGTTTTTTATAGCTTTTTTTAGCTTCAGTGTGCATGGAGCCTAACTGCGAAGAAGCTGGGGTCAGGTTGAACTCATGTTTGACCCGAAGCCATCCTTACCGGAAACGAAGAATGAGCATGTATCATCGTTTTCTTTTAGTATGTGTGTGCATTGTTACACCATTTTAAAATTTTACTGCAAGGAATCTCTGATTACAACTTAGATGTTTTACTTTTAATCAAGTTTGCTTAACTCCAGCAATGAGAGCGTTACAGGGGTCGGTGAGCTAAACAATTCAGATATGATTGCTCTTAGCAGGAGGTTTAGTTACTTCAAGAAAAAACAAGATTAGTTTGCATATCTTGTCTCGCTTTATAATAAGAAAAGGAGCTGTAAGGTAGTGCAAGAAAAGACAAAAAAAGGTAAGCAATACTTATACCTTATTATAGTTATACTGGGCCAGATTCTCGTACAATTGCGGCCGTGTAACGTAACCCGTTTACGTTACACCGCCGCAAGTTTTCAGTGTAAGTGCCTGATCCACAAAGCACTTACCTGTAAACTTGCGGCGGTGTATCGTAAACACGTCCGGCGCAAGCCCGCCCAATTCAAATGAGGCGTGTACCATATAAATTAGGCGCGCTGCCGCGCCGGACGTACTGCGCATGCTCAGTTTAGAAATTCCCGCCGCGCTTTGCGCGATGTGACGTCATTTTTTAGAACAGCGACGTGCGTATCGTCCATTCCTATTCCCGGACGTCTTACGCCAAAGCAAAAAAAAAATAGAAATTCGACCCGGGAACGGCGGCCATACTTTAACATGGCTCGACTAAAGTTAAGGCATGTTAAAGCAGGTGTAAATTTGCGACGGTAAAAAATTACTAGCGACGACGTAATGAACGCGAAAACCGTCGTGGATCGCCGTAAATGCTCATTAGCATACCCGACGCAGGAAAATGACGCAAACTCCACCCAGCGGCGGCCAAAGTATTGCATCCTAAGATCCGACAGTGTAAGTCAATTACACCTGTCGGATCTTAGGGCTATCTATGCGGAAATGATTCTATGAATCAGCCGCATAGATAGGACAAGAGATACGACGGTGTATCAGGAGATACGCCGTCGTATCTCTTCTGTGAATCTGGCCCTCTGAGCCTACATACTAAAAATGCCTTACTATAAAAATGAAAACTTCAATTACCATGTATTATGCTTACTTTACTGCAAAATAGGTCTACATTTCCATAAACACAGTACTCTATGTGTAATTAGATATATTTTTATCTGCTAACCAGGAAAATAAATTATATATTGCTAAAATTCACCACACACCTATGTAAATTTGAATAATTAATTGAAGAGAAAAACAGATCAATATGATTATTTTTCGTCATGATTAAACGAGTAAAAAAATTTGAAAAAGGGTCTGCACATACAGTGTTCACTTTTTCCACATTTTGTTATGTTACAGCCTTATTCCAAAATTTATTAAATTCATTATTTTCCTCAAAATTCTGCAAACAATGCCCCATAATGACAACCTGAAAGGTGTTTGTTTGAAATCTTTGCAAATGTGTATATATATATATATATATATATATATATATATAAATAAATACATGTACACAAGTAATCACAGCATGTGCTGTGACACAAAATATTTTGCTCAGGTGCATATTGTTTCCACTGATCATCCTTGAGATGTTTCTACAACTTGATTGGAGTCCACCTGTGGTAAATTCAGTTGATTGGACATGATTTGGAAAGGCACACACCTGTTTATATAAGGCCCCACTATTAACCGTGCATGTCAGAGCACAAACAAGCCATGAACTCCAAGGAACTGTCTGTAGACCTTTGAGACAGGATTGTATCAAGGCACATATCTGAGGAAGGGTACATAAAATGTTCTGCAGCATTGAAGGTCCCAATGAGCACAGTGGCCTCCATGATCTGTAAATGGAAGAAGTTTGGAACCACCAGGGCCTGCCCAGCCAAACTGAAAAATCAAGGGAGGTGACCAAGAACCCGATGGTCACTCTGACAGAGCTCCAGCATTTCTCTGTGGAGAGAGGAGAACCTTCCAAAAGAACAATCATCTCTGCAGCACTCCACCAATCAAGCCTGTATGGTAGAGTGGCCAGATGTAAGCCCCTCCTCAGTAAAAGGCACATGACAGCCCACCTGGAGTTTACCAAAAGGCACTTGAAGGCACTTAAGCCCCATACACACTATTAAGTTTTTTGTCTTTAGATTTACCAAAACCATGTAGTGCAAAGGGCCTGCCTGATTGCATACAAATTTAAACTCTTAAGGTTTGACCTCATATATGGTTTGGGTAAATCTGAAGACAAACATCTGCAGAAAATCTAAAAATGTTCCAGCATAAATGATTACCTTATAAATTGCACCCCTACGCCACTGGCTCCAAAACTCAGAAGAGATATTATGGACAGATATAGAAACTGCACTTACTAGTGCTAGAAAACTTTACCATATCTTACTAGCAGACTCCTGGAAACCTTTAAACATTAAATCCTTTCCCCTACCCACCAGTGCATCTGTGCTAGCATGGAGAGAGTTAACCTCCTAATCTCTCCAGGACCCCCTCCCACACCACATCCACCTCTCACTAAGATCATTGGAACTCCTTATTCCCTGTACATCTCATCAGCAATGGGATGAAGTATGTATCCACTCGATAGATAAACTCTACCAAACTAACCTACTGACATTTTTTTAATCCCTATGAGCGGAGTATGACCCCCAGATCTACTATTTACTCATGCATGAGAGTATCTAGCTTCCTAACTGAACACCCACCTCCCCTGACCTTCTCCAAAACACTCCCTATGCTTAAATGGGAAGAGGATCTTCACACATCTTTCCTTGAGAGCCAATGGATAAGAGCTGTTCGCTGTAACTACTCACTGATACACTGTATAGCCCACTGGGAACAATCACAAAAGCTGCTAACTCAGTGGTATCCAACACCATTCCAAACGTCTAAGGGACAGATTCACAAAGGAGATACGACGGAGTATCTCAGATACTCCGTCGTATCTCTCAGAGTATCTATGCGACTGATTCATAGAATCAGTTACGCATAGATATCCCTAAGATCCGACAGGTGTAATTGTTTTACACTGTCGGATCTTAGGATGCAGTACCGCGGCCGCCGCTGGGGGGAGTTCGCGTCGTAAACCAGCGTCGGGTATGCAAATTAGGAGTTACTGCGATCCACGGCGGATTTTCGTGTTCGCTACGTCGCCGCTAGTCTAGTTTCCCGTCGCAAAGTTAGTCGTCGTTTTGGGTGCCTTAACTTTGCACAGCAATCGTATTGCTGTATAAAGTATGGCCGTCGTTCCTGCGTCGAAATTTAAAAATTAACGTTGTTTGCGTAAGCCGTCCGGGAATACGGAATTACGCTACGCGCGTCGCCGTTCGAAAAAATGATGTCACTGCGCGCAAAGCACGGCGGGAATTCTGAAACGGAGCATGAGCAGTAGGTCTGGCGCGGGAGCACGCCTAATTTAAATGGCACACAACCATTTAAATTACGCGGGCTTACGCCGGAGGCCGCCGGCGTAGTTTTCATCGCAAGTGCTTTATGAATCAGGCACTTGCGATGAAAACTTGCGGCGGTGTAACGTATCTACGATACGTTACGCTGCCGCTAGTCTACGTGAATCTGGCCCTAAGTTCTCCAAGACATACTCTCCTCTTTGTTGGAAGGGATGTGGACAGGTGGGTAATCTCATTCACACCTTTTGGTCATGTAAAAACCGGGGTATTAACCAACCCCAACCTCGTTCTCGCAATCCTACACTTGGGAATAGATAGCTTCCATCATTGTCTAAGGACTGTTGTATTACATATTTTAGTTAGCAGCAAAAACTGTTATAGCTAGGCATTGGACTAACAATCTGGCACCCAACCCTTCAGAAGTTGTAGATCTAACCAATAAACAATTTTCATATGAAAGAATTTACTCCCACACGATCTCTAAATGCGCATTATTCAACATAATGTGTAATCCTTGGATGGATAGTAAATACCATGTTGATGCTTTTTGATAAAATATACTGTAAAACCTATTCTTCTCTTTGCTTGATCTATTCTAATTGCGATTGTTTCTGTGATTGTGTTATTATTATCAGCCTTTTCCTCCTCTCTTTCTAATGTAACTATACCACCACAGTTCTCTGGTTGTAATTTTGAAAATCAGTAAAAACTACTGAAAAAAATTCCTGCAACTGCAGAAGCCAAGGATGGGGAAAACACCATTATCCATTATGCCGCGTACACACCATCACTTTATGTGATGAAAAAAAACGTCATTTTCTGTGAAATAAAAAACAAAGTTTTTAAAACTTCAATTTTCAAAAACGATGTTGCCTACACACCATAGTTTTTTCACAATGCTCTAGCAAAGCGAGGTTACGTTCACCATGTTTTTGCATTGAAGCTCGCTTCATAACCAGCTTCTGGGCATGCGCGGGTGTAAAAACGTCATTTTAAACGTCGTTTTTTTGCTACACACGGTCAATTTCTGTGAAGTAAAAAACGACGTTTTGAAAAACGACACATAAAATTGAAGCATGCTTCAATTTTTTTTGTCGTTTTTCACAAGACATAAAACAACGTTTTCCCCCACACACGGTCATTTAAAGTGATGTTTTTAAAAACGTCGTTTTTTTTCATCACATAAAGTGATGGTGTGTATGCGGCATTAGAGCTTTGGAGCTAATTAATTTTTACTGTGCAAATTGCCAAAAATAATTTTTGCCCGCATTTCAACTTTAAAATATATGTGATTTTTGTTGGTCAGGTTTATGGTACTATACAGACCAATAGCAGACCTAAACAATTAAAATGTGTATCTTATATAGAACATTTAGAGTTGTTAATTGTGCGTAAGCAGTGACTTTGAGGATTTATGTGTCTGCAATAACTCCTGCAAAGTAGCCCTTTCTGTGCCTAGGCACTTCGCCAACTCATCGTTGTACAGTGTTTGTGAAGTTAGGGCACTACTATAATTAACTGCTAGTTTCATAAGATTTGGAGTGGGATTTGGTGATATCACTACTGTGGTGCTCATTGTATTTCCCGCAGGAGAGAAAGCTGTAGTGCAAGCATCTACCTGCTTCTGCCTTGTTCTGTGCTTCCAGTAGCTCTCCTGTTGGTTTTTGAATATACCCCCACCAGCCATCAGTTCACCAGTCATCAAGGAGACACCTCTTGTATACGAAAGCAAGGCTCTGTGCCTCTAGCACGAATGTCTGCTTTCACATAGAAACACAGGGCAGAACATAGCATGGTAAGTCAATAATGGAGAAAAAGATCAGTTGCTTACATGGAGTCCACAAGTAATACTGGTGACTAGTCCTTTGCCCTCTACTTTCCATTTTTTGGACACTTATTCTGCACTTGGCTTACTAATCTTGGTATTAGTGTGCTCATGATTGGTCAAATTCAGACACTTGATTCAGACAACTACAGTTGGTTGTGACAAAAATCAAATACCATTCTCTGACTTTACCAGACAACCCCTATTTGAAATGCACATCTCAGTCTATATTTATTGTTTTCCCTTGAGATAAGCCAGCAAACTGGTATTCGTCCTTCCTTTTCCATAGACTTAAACATGCATATTGGCTAAACAAAATACAAGTTCTATTGAATAAAAGATCTTACAGCATTTGAATCATGATAGCACATTTAACCTCCATCCAAATTCTACAGGTAATATTATTTAAAAACAATTTCAGTTACCTTATTTCAATCCACAAATAACATTTAGAGGTGTTACCCTTTAGCTCAACTGACCTCCATACTGACATCAACTTATTTTATCTCTATTCCTATACAAGTTCCTAGTAAGGAAAGCTACAGTCTGAGAACCAAAGTAAAACTATCACAAGCTTCCAGGTTTGTTTACTATATATCAGCGAACTGCAAAGAAAGTTGATTGTTTTATTATAGACAATTTATTACTTAGTATAACAAAGATCATCAATCAACAAACTGCACATAATTTCTATTAACATCACCAAAAACTATTAAATATCTATGGGGTCAGTTCATTTAAGCATAACTTCCGAGATACTTTCATTACCATGCTTAATTTTAATTATAAAAATGGTTAATTTTATAAAGATAAAATATTCTTTCATGAGAATAAAATATCAGTTTAACAGTAATAAAGAACTTCAAAAGTTATACGACTTTTTCAATTAAAAAAAATACCCATTCCATATCTATGTAAAATTTCTGTAGGCAAATTAAAATTAAAGTAAAATAAAGTAACAAACCCAGATTTGACCCCTGTCTATACTTCACTGCTTTATAACTACAGTTACAGAGTTATGTAACTATTACATACATAGAGACATTATAGTAACCCCATCAGTTTTTAGGTCTCAACAATTTGACACTTTGTTCCACCTTGTCACATTTTATACCTAAGGAGTTTCTATAAAGGAAATCCGTTTAACTATAAATTGTGACCTTTAAAGTGTAGCATTTTTTTTTAATGTGTTTGACTAGTGCCCTTTTCTTTAATACCCTTCATCTTATGCACATGTCCTTGTTGCAAACTACGTTTGTTTTAAATGGAGACTTAATTCCATGGTTAACCAACTGAATGCTTTCCTTAAAACCTAACCCAATCAAACTGTTTTCTTTGGTTTTGAATAGAGTAGGTAAGGGTTAGAACCTCTGATGATACTCAGTTGCTGTTTGTGTCCTTATTATGAGATTTACCATTATCAGTGACTATAGAAACAGTGAGGAGAATATTTCCCAACAGAAATAATTCCTAACTCTCCCCCAATCTATTTAAAAGGTGCTTTTGCTATCTATGTTCTAACCTTTCTCTGTCTAAAACTAAAAAAAAACAATGCCTTAACCACTTAAGCCCCGGACCTTTAGGCAGCTAAATGCCCAGGCCAGGTTTTGCGATTCAGCACTGTGTCGCTTTAACAGACAATTGCGCGGTCGTGCGACGTGGCTCCCAAACAAAATTGACGTCCTTTTTTCCCCACAAATAGAGCTTTCTTTTGGTGGTATTTGATCACCTCTGCGGTTTTTATTTTTTGCGCTATAAACAAAAATAGAGCGACCATTTTGAAAAAAATGCAATATTTTTTACTTTTTGCTATAATAAATATCCCCCAAAAACATATATAAAAATCGCAATAAGCGTTTATCGGTTGGTTTGTGCAAAATGTATAGTGTTTACAAAATTGGGGATAGTTTTATTGCATTTTTATTATTATTATTTTTTTACTACTAATGGCGGCGATCAGCGATTTTTTTCGTGACTGCGACATTATGGCGGACACTCCGGACAATTATGACACATTTTTGGGACCATTGTCATTTTCACAGCAAAAAATGCATTTAAATTGCATTGTTTATTGTGAAAATGACAGTTGCAGTTTGGGAGTTAACCACAGGGGGCACTGAAGGAGTTTTGTTTCACCTAGTGTGTGTTTACAACTGTAGGGGGGTGTGGCTGTAGGTCTGACGTCATCGATCGTGTCTCCCTATAAAAGGGATCACACGATCGATGCAGCCGCCACAGTGAAGCACAGGGAAGACACGTGTTTACATACGACTCTCCCCGTTCTTCAGCTCCGGGAAGCGATCGCGAGGGGGCGGCTAGAAATGAATAGCCGCACCCTCATCCCGGATCGCTCCCTGAGGCTTACCGACCGCCACATGTACCGGGGGGGTCCCGATCGGACCCCCGACCTGCGGAAAGGCAGCGACGTGCGGGCACGTCGTTCTGCCTGTCCGTGCCATTTTGCCGATGTATATGTACATGCGGTGGTCGTTAAGCGGTTAAATTAACTTTAACGTTAGAAAATTCACAGTTGGAAATCTTGATTGGTAAAAGGTAAAGTTCCTTTACGTCCAAGAATGGTACATAATGACCATAATTATTGAGAATTTCATCATCAACACTGGCAGGAGTAGGATCTGCGTAAGCTGGATTTCATTGTTGTCCAACAGGTAGAATAAAGCAAAAACAGGAACAAAAACAGCATATGAGCAGAGCAATTGTACACAGGGGGGATTAATTACTAAAGGCAAATCCACTTTGCACTACAAGTGCACTGAAAGTGTACTTGGAAGTGCAGTCTCTGTAGATCCGAGGGGGAAATGCAAGGCAATTAAAAAACAGAATTTTTGATTGTACATGATTGTATGATAAAATCAGCAGAGCTTCCCTTATTTCAGATCTACCCCTCAGATTTACAGCGACTGTACTTCCAAGGGCACCTGCAGTGTACTTGTAGTGCAAAGTGGATTTGCCTTTAGTAAATCAACCCCATAGTGAATATTGTCGAACATGGTGGTCTATGGATCCCTTAAAAACAATGGAGAAGATCTTTATTGTGCATGGTTTGAATGGCCACAGTGAATCTGTACAAAGTAAGGGTCAGGAAACAGGCGCTTAGTCCTGAAAACAGTTTATGTATTACCTAAAGCACACTTACAAATTTTAAATAAAATGCACAGAGAACATGCCATTTAATATATATTTACATAGTGGTTAGAATCTGTTAAACATGGAATAAATAAAAGGAGAATACTTAGATTCTCAAAGTTCTGAGAAGGCCATACATAGTATGAATTCAGGGGTTCTTGACTGTGATTTGATCAATTTGTTGAATCAAAATGGCTGAATGAAATTATTCGTAGATGTGATAATAAAAAATAAACAATAAACAAAATTAGTAATAAAAATCACTCAAACTGATAAGGTGTATGCATAAGTCCAGTTACATAAGGATCAGACATCAATATTATTCTCCAAGATAGATTACTCCAAATTCAAAGTTAACCTAGACAAATAAATTTCAACAAATGTTCCTAGTCTGTAATTGCCCCTTTTGTCTCTTGTACTTCAGTACTGTGCAGTAAGAGCTATGGGGACCTGGGGCCCACTGTAATTCAACTGCAGTTCTGGTAGCGTCTGGCAGATTGCTTCAAGGATAAACCAATTCTTAATTGCCCTTTCGCTCAATAAATCAAAAACACATGCTTGGCCAACACAAATCTTCAAAGGGCTTTAACAGATCAAATGTGTGTTCCCATTTAGCAGTATTCTGAAGTTTGTAGGTAGATACTGTATAATTATCATCCCTAAGGCCCCTTTCACACATGTGGACCGTTTGTCCATTTTTCATCCATCCGTTGACATCAATGGATCTCTATGGAAAAAAAAAGAAAGTAAATGGATGATCATCCATTTACATTACTTTACATCTGCATCCGTCATCGTCCGTTTTCTGAAACTGATCTAAGCTCTATTTTCTTCCATTAAAAAAAACGATCGGATGAAAAAACGGATGTAAAGCCTCGTACACACACATCGGACTTCCTGCAGACTTTTCCGCTGATATTGGTTTAAAGGGCGTTGGCCGTGAACTTGTTCTGCATACAGACGGCACAACATTTTCAGCCAACAAAACCTAAATATGTGTTTTTTTCTGCTCTTTAGTGCCACCCTTTGGGTAACTTCTGCTAATGTTGTCTTAATGTTTGTCTTTCAATAGTTTTTTATTGATAAATCAGCAAGAATAAATTGACACAGATACAGGCAGAACAATCTTTCAACATCAAACTAAGCAATATTTCAAATTACACATTACATACTTAAGAGGAGAAAGAGCTGATTAACCTCAGCAAATGACTGCAGAAGCTCCAAACTCCTGAAGGAGGGAGGGACTCCCCATCCCCAACACCCCCTCGCGGGATCTTGCGGAGTGTAGTAATGTGTACAAGAATATGCAAAAGGCAAGAGGAACAGAAAAAATTAAAAGATCAGAGATAAATGAAAAGAAAACAACCTTGCTGAGATTGAAATATCTTGTAGGACTGCTTTGTACAGGCAATTGGGTGGACTGTCAGTAGCGACGACAAAGGATATACATGTGGATGTCCACTGCGCAGGAGGTATTAGGTAAAAGAAGACCAATAGATTTTCCAACTGCTTATATGAAGAGACATGAAAACCTTTCTTTTGCAATGTGGGATTAGCTAGAAATAGTGTCCCAGAGGGGAAAGCCTGCAGTTGTACCTGTGTTATGACAGTGAGAAGAAGCGGGAGAGAAAGGAAGCGAGGAAATAAGAAAGGATAGGAGAGAAAAAAACAGAAAAAAAGGAAGAAGCATAAGCTTAATAGTAGACGGTGTGGAACTTGCTCATCTACATGAACATGAGTCAGCTTGGGGTGGCAGACGTCTGAGATAGGTATCTGGTCCAGGGCTCCCAGATGGCCTCATGTTTGTCGACAGTATCCAAGAGGATGCTAACTGTTTTCTCCTGGATCATGATCCATGATATCTTCCTTTTGACCAAGAGAAAGGAAACCGTGGGTTGCTTCCAGGCCCAATCGATTGTTATCTTGGTCCCAAGGAAAATAAACATGATCAGGCGTTGGACTAGTTTAGGGGTCTTGGGGTAGGTAAATTTAAGAGGGCATATATGTTGTCTTAAAGTTTAACATTGGTTCTGAGCATGCGTTGCACTTTGGATTTTAGTTGGACGGATTTGTGTACACACGATCGGATAAACCGACGTAACAGATTTATTGCCAGACAGTTGGTGAGCATGAACAGCCAACATTTGTTGTTGTTAATCCAGCCAACAATTGTCTGATGCAACATACACATGGTCGGATTAACCGTCACAACGCGTCCATCAGACAATTATGGCCATAAAATTGGATCGTGTGTACGAGCCTTAAACTGACAAACGGTCTGTTTTTCCATCCGTTTTTGCATTGGTAGTGGATGTAGAAAAACTGATGAGAAACTGATGAGCAGCTGGTGAAGAACTGATGAAAAACTGATGAGCAGCTGATAAAAAAACTGATGAAAACTTCATCCGTCTTTTGTTTTGAAAAGACGCGACTGAACTGATGAAATAAACAGAATCAATGTGTAAAAGGGGCCTTATGCCGCATACACACGACCATTTTTCATGACGAGAAAACTGCCATTTTTTAGATTGGACGTGATAACCAGTCGTGTGTATGCTCGTGTGTATGCTTTCTCGACGAGAAAACTGCCTGCAAAAAAATTAGAACCTGCTCTATTTTTTCTCGTCGTTATTCCCGTTGTACTTTTTCCTTGTCGCGAAAACCGCTCGTGTGTATGCTTTTCCGAGGGGGGAAAAAAAACACGCATGCTCAGTAATTAGCAAAAGTGTCCCAAAGGGTAGCCCCATTAGAATGGAAATCCCCCTTTATAGTGCCGTTGTACGTGTTGTACGTCACCACTAGTGTTGCTCACGAATATTCGCATTGCGAATATTCGACTCGAATATAGCATATTCGAGAAATCGCGCTATATTTCGAATTTCACGGTGAATATTCGCAATTCCGAATATTCGCATTTTTTCAATTTGATTTTTAAAACAGATCACATCCTATCGACGTCTAAAAGCATTGCTGGTATGATTAGAGACCCTGGGCCGAGTAGCTAAGCTGAGGCGATCCTTTTATGTTGCCAAATTGAAAAAAAAAAAATTGCGATTTTTCGCTATTGCGAATGCGAAAATGATTGCGAATTTTCAAAAACTGTGGTAGGAGAACTCTGATTGTCTCTGATGCAAAAGGGGGGGGGCTTTGTGTATGTGTATGTTATGAATATTTGTATGTTTGATATTATTATTTTTTGTAAGAAGGAAAAAATTGCGCATACCTTAAAAAAGGGGAGAATACAGCAGCAACTCAAAAATGTTATACAACATAAATTAATACAAGACAGAAAATGGAGTCGCTCTACAAGAATAAAAAATATGTCTAGTGACAAGACATGTGGGCAAATTATAAAATAAGCAAGCGCAAATAACTTGTGAAATACACAGTGAAACAAATATATAAAGAAATATAGTCCCAATAATAGAAAAATAATCTTTCATAAAAATGTCTTTGATATGTGAAGTGAAAAAAAGTCCAAAGCATGCTGCATGAACGTGTTCAATCTTCAAGGTGTTTGATTGACAAACGGCTGTGACAGATGGATAGAGTAAAGAATCACCACCAATGCAAAACACTTTTTATTTTCTATTGTAAAATATCAAGAATATTCTGAGCCAATCAGAGTGCTCCTTCCGCATTTGCCGAATATTCGCAATTATTTTGTATTGTAAAATATCAAGAATATTCTGAGCCAATCAGAGTGCTCCTTCTGCATTTGCCGAATATTCGCAATTATTTTGTATTGTAAAATATCAAGAATATTCTGAGCCAATCAGAGTGCTCCTTCCGCATTTGCCGAATATTCGCAATTATTTTGTATTGTAAAATATCACGAATATTCTGAGCCAATCAGAGTGCTCCTACAGCATTTCTCGAAATTGCGCAATAAATATCGCATTCGCATGTTGCGATATTTCGATAAAATATCACGAATATTCTGAGCCAATCAGAGCGCTCCTCCAGCATTTCTCGAAATTGCGCAATAAATATCGCATTCGCATGTTGCGATATTTCGATAAAATATCACGAATATTCTGAGCCAATCAGAGTGCTCCTACCGCAGTTATCAAAAAATCGCAATTATTTTCGCATTCGCAATAGCGAAAAATCGCAATCATTTACTTTCGATAAAATATCACGAATATTCGAATTTAGCGAATATATCTCGAATATTCGAATATATATTCGAGATATATCGCGAAATCGAATATGGCATATTCTGCTCAACACTAGTCACCACGCTTTGCTGGAGCATTTTTTTTCATGGACGTTTGTATGCAAGACAGGCTTCAGAGGAATCACAACAAATCACTTCAAGAGAAACATAGTTTTTTTTGCATGACAGGAAAAACGGTTGTGTGTGTGTGAAATAATTTACAAAATGATGAAAATCATGATGACCAATCAATCATATTTTTATTGGAGTTGTTGTTAAATTATTGATCGCATTAATTAAACTGCCATCAAAGTATAAAAAAAATGTTGAATGTTTGGGAACAGATGATCTACACAGGGATCTCATAGTGACATTGTACAGACAAGATTACATAAAGTTGTTCAACTCTGAGAAAGGCATCAGTATGCAATGTTTTAAAACAAAAGATACCTTCATTTGTTGAAGTTAATGTTGCGTTTAAAGCCTATGAAACACAATTTCTTACACACAGCTGGATTGAACTAGTAGCGTGTTGAGGGCTAATTACAGAAACCGAGTGCATATGCTGCTGTGCAGGTATACACATCAAGGTTGAGCAATAAAGAACAGCAATAGACAGACCACACTCTCATTAAACCGTTTCTAAATAGATTTAATTATAACATTTTCTAGCTGGAACACTGAATTTGACACTGCACTATGTACATGTCATATCTCTGTTGTAGACACACAACAACCATGCAGTCATAGCTTGTATGGTTGATGCAGCTGATTTTGCAGCACTAGAATGCTGAAACATCGAGCATCTATTGAAGAAAAAAAAAACATGACGTTTGTATCCTACCCTTTATATCTCATGTTTATTTTCATCAATAATTAAAATACTGTTCTCTTTATTTCTCTCTGCTCATCTGCCTTTTGCTTGAGGCCATGTTCCCATTCTTGTGCTGGCAAATGCTACACTGTATGATCAGATCTTGAATTTGAGCAGATTTTGGCACAGTTAAAAACACATACCCATGAACTCCTTTTATGTCATTCAGTGGGAAACAAACCAAAATTCTAGCTTGCAGACTAGATCATTAATGCACTGGCAAAAATGGCGTTAAAGCAGTATTAAACTCAAAAACACACATTTATGATATTGCGACTTATCAATTCTTACAATTTTATTTTGTTAGGCTTTCTTCTATTTTCCTTTGGTGATCTGCCCAGTAAGTCTGTTGTTTTTCAAAAGAACAAGCTCTCTTGCAGTTAGATGGATTAGAAAAATCATTTACCACTGACAGGGGTGTTTACAGCTTTCATTTATTTATGGAAGAATTTATGGAAAACAAACTGTTTGCTGTAACTGCTTATAAAAGTGTTAGCTGGAGTTAAAGGGGTTGTAAAAGTGTGTTTTTTATTTTTAAATAGGTTCCTTTAAGCTAGTGCATTGTTGGTTCACTAACCTTTTCCTTCGATTTCCCTTCTAAATGTTTTTTTTCTTTGTCTGAATTTCTCACATCCTGTTCCTCCTCAGTAAGCTTGCCCCCATCATCCGAGCCATTCTGGCTGAGGGTTATTCAGCGTGCTCGCCCCCTCCCTTGGGACTACATCCCTGCGGGGAGATGCTGTGAACATTCCTAAAATAAAAGATCCTTTACAACTCCTTTAAGCTTCCATTTGTAAGTGTATTTAAATGTTCTAGTGCTTCTAACACTCCCTTCCCCCTAGACTGACATGCTGCTATCCAAATGTACCCCCTGAACTCCTCCATCCAGAGTGGGGGCACTGTAAGAAGGAATATGCATTACTGGCCAAATCACCAGATAAAAACAGAGAGAAAAAAGCCTGACTAAAAACGAATGTAGCCACCACATAAAAATTGGTAAGCTGCACTATATTACATTTTTGGTTTTGGGTTTAATATCACTTTAACTAGTTGCCGACCAGCCGCCGTCATTCTACGGCGGCAGGTCGGCTCTCCTGGGCGAGAGCCCGTAGCTATACGTCGGCTCTTTTAGTGGCCACTAGGCTCGCCCGTGACTCCCGTGCGGGTGCCCGGCGGGCGCGATCGCCGCCGAGCACCCGCGATTGCTCGTTACAGAGCTGGGAACGGGAGCTGTGTGTGTAAACACACAGCTCCCGGTCCTGTCAGGGGGGGAAACGCTGATCCTCTGTTCATACAATGTATGAACAGAAGATCAGTGTTTCCCCTAGTGAGGCCACCCCCCCACAGTAAGAACACACCCAGGAAACATACTTAACCCCTTCCCCGCCCCCTAGTGTTAACCCCTTCACTGCCAGTGGCATTTTTATAGTAATCCAATGCATTTTTATAGCACTGATCGCTATAAAAATGCCAATGGTCCCAAAAATGTGTCAAAAGTGTCCGAAGTGTCCGCCATAATGTCGCAGTACCAAAAAAAATCGCTGATCGCCGCCATTACTAGTAAAAAAAATATATTAATAAAAATGACATAAAAATACCCCCTATTTTGTAAACGCTATAACTTTTGCGCAAACCAATCAATAAACGCTTATTGCAATTTTTTTTTTACAAAAAATATGTAGAAGAATACGTATTGTCCTAAACTGAGGAAAAAAAAGTTTTTTTATATATTTTTGGGGGATATTTATTACAGCAAAAAGTAAAAAATATTAATTTTTTTCAAAATTGTCGCTCTATTTTTGTTTATAGCGCAAAAAATAAAAACCACAGAGGTGATCAAATACCACCAAAAGAAAGCTCTATTTTGGGGAAAAAAGGACGCCAATTTTGTTTGGGAGCCACGTCGCACGACCGCGCAATTGTCAGTTAAAGCGACGCAGTCCCGAATCGCAAAAAGTGCTCTGGTCTTTGGGCAGCAATATGGTCCGGGGGTTAAGTGGTTAAAGTGCATCTATGGTCAAAATGTAAGATCATATATGCATTTGCACATTGTATTCCAACTATCTCTAGCCTATTCCTAATAATCTGAACAATCGTGAAGCTTGTAAACTTACTTTGTGAAGAGACAAGCACAGAAGAAGAGCATTTTCTGGAGGTGGAGTCAGTACAGGAATCACTGCCTTCAGACAGCAAGTTACCATGTGATATGTAGTCCATAGAAATCAAAAGTAAACAGCAGAGGGAGACACTGCCAAGCACGCCGGGAATCCAGGAAGTTGTGAAAAAAAGATGGTCAGCAGACAGGCAGCTTTCACATCATGAAAGAACATTTTTCAAGTAAGCTTATATTGGATTGCCAGATATAACGATTTATTGTATTGCTATTACAATACTGATATTAAAAATGAACAAATATGCTGTGACCATAGAACTTTTTCAACTGCAATGAATAGATTTCATAAATCTTAATTATATTAAGAAAAATGTATAAATGCCATCACAATGCACACTGTTGTCACACGAATCACTTAATATTTGCAAAGAAAAACTCCACCAAATTGAAATCTCTCTAGAACTAGAGTAAATGTAAGCATCAAGCTTAAAGTGTTACTAAAACCACAACAGTAAAATCAGACTTTATATGCAGTAAAGGATGCTTGTTATATTCACTATGGAACCTAATGGGTTAATCCTCTGCATTGTGTAAAAAGGCTGCTTGATCCTGTATGCACAGATCCTCCCCTCCCTGCACATCCAGGTAAGACAGAGTTAGTGGAGTCATGCTGCACATGCTCAGTTTGGTGTTTATTGCTAGAGAGGTTTTTTTTTCTTGGGAGAGTTCATGTGATCAGCACAGGGCCAATCAGCACTGTCCAGACAAAGGACCAAGAGCCCTGCAGCCTCATAGGACATCGCAGTGCAATATGAAAACTCCTCCTACAAGCTTCACCAGGAACTGATAGAAATCACAAGACTTCTATATACTGCTGATGAGAAAAGGAATTTAGCAGTTGTTATTTGCTAAAATAATTGCATTTCCATGTTCTGTGTACTGCGGGAGACCAGATATAGTGAATGCAGGGTCCTGGGTTTAGTAACACATTAAACTTACATCCATGGCTAGGAATACATAAAAATGGTAGACATTGTTTAGATGTCAGTCCTCCTCACTGCACTTCTTGCTTGAGCCTGATTCATATGGGTGGGCAGAGCCTGGTGGGAAGTTTAGAGACTAGTTACCCATCAGGCCTACTTTGTTGTTGATTGACAGGGCATGGCAGTGGGTGGATCCATAGATGCTATGCCATCCATTAGTGGCTTTTCTTCACAGTCCAGCGGTGTTTTTTCTTCACAAAATTGACTTGCTCTTTCCCTCTTATTACTGGTTACTGAGCATGATGGGTGGTTTCAATATAAAATAAGTGAGTTTTTATATCGTTCAACTTTAAAATTGGAGAAGGGAGTAAGAGGCCAGGAAAATTATATACAGCACATGCAGCATGCCAAAAAGTGGCCATGGCTACACTGTGCTAAATGTTGGGTCTGGTTTAAAATAATGGATCTGAGCCTACTCTTTGTTTCCAATGCATGCATATGCCGCATTCCTTGTATCCACAAGTGAGAGTCTTACAGACACACTTACATTTTAAAACAAAGGATCATCATAATTTTCTGTGTACAGAATATACACATAGAGTAAACTACCTGATCCTACTGTAGAGGAGAACTTCATTAGAACAGAACAGTTGGGGAATGTGTTTCAACCAGCAACTGCTGAGACAACAAACACTTTTGTCCAGAGGTGGTATCACATCCGGTATTTGTCAGAAACAGCATGGGTGTCCCCCCAAAATAGCTGGTTGCTGAGGAGTGGGTCGGAGAAGTTGGCCACCGTGTCCTTAACCACTTCAATAATGGCCACTTCCCCCCTTCCTCCCCAGGACAATTTCCAGCTTTCAGTGCTGTTGCATTTTAAATGACAATTGCATGGTCATACAACACTGTACCCAAACTACATTTTTATAATTTTTCTTCCCACAAATAGAGCTTTATTTTTGTGGTATTTGAACACCTCTGCAGTTTTTAACTTTTTGCTAAACTAAAAAAGTCCAAACATTTTTAAAACAATAAAAAAAGTTTTTCTTAGTTTTTGTTATAAAACTTAGTTTTCTCCTTCACTGATGAGCACTGATGAGGCGGCACTGATGGGCACTGATAGGCAGCAATGATGGGCACTGATAGATGGCACTGGATAGGCAGCACTGATGAGGAACTACTGACAGGCATTACTGATTGTCATCTGAAGGGCACTGACAGGAATTACTGAAGAAGGGAAACCAATTGGCACATTTATGGGCACTGATTGGCTCATTTATGGGCACTGATAGGCACTTTGATGGGCACTAACAGGTGTAACTGATGGGGCACAGACTAGCAGCTGATGGGCACTGATTGGCATCTGAAGGGCACCTCTCATCGGGGCTGTGCTCATAATCAGTGTGCTGATTATCAGCGCAGACCCCCTCTGACACACAGCACCACCGATCACTGCGTTGCATGCCCCTGCAGACGCGGTTATCCTGCTGGACATCATATGGCACCCAGTCAGGATAATAGAACCACTGCCCGACCATCATTCTGCTATAGGCCAGGTGGGAAGTGGTTAACAATGGATGATTCATCAGCTGTCAGCGTGTTCCCCTTTCTTTATGAAAAAGAAACAGTGTGGGCCCTTTGGGTTTGGTATGGATAGTAAGGGGAACCCCACATAAAAAAAAAATGGCACGGGGTCCCCCCAAAATCTATACCAAATACTTACACGAGCTTGAAGTCCGAAAGGTAAGGATGAGCGAGCACCCCCCTCCTGAACCATACCAGACCACATGCCCTCAAAATGGGGGGTTCTTTGGGGTTGTAAAGGGTGCAGCTTCCCCCACAGCACCCCCTAATACTTAACCAAGCCTGATTCAACAATGTGCACAAGAGCACTGGCTCTCTTGGGTCTCTCTCTCCTCACTGGCTGTCAATCACAGCCAGTGAGGAAGGACCAGTGGGAGGTACTAAACCATGCTCTGTGTGTTCCATAGACACACATTGGCAGCACAAGAGAGAGCATGCACATGTGCCCCCATAGCAAGCAGTTTGCTATGTGGGCACTCTGCAAAGAGAATGGACTAGAAGCACAGGCATGGGACCTAAAGAGAGGTGGATCGAGGCTGCTCTGCGCAAAAACATTGCACAGAGCAGGTAAGCATCATGTGTTTATTATTTTTTTTAAAAGGGAATCTTTAGGACCACTTTAACTTATTGGCCCTGATTTATCATCCCAGTTACACAGTCTCTTTGAAAAGCACTGCTTCCTCAAGAACTAAAATACAATGATACATTTTACAGGCAAAAAAATAAATTAGGTATAATTATTACTCAATGTATGAAATAATAAATATATTTTAATAATGTTTGACAGCAATTCTTTCCTGGAAGAACAACTTACTTTAGTTATCCTATCTAGCCAGAGATCTTCAATAAGCATCAACTTCTGTCAGTCTTTTCAAAGCAGTGCCAGGCTTAGCTTCAACAATTATGAAAATATTAGAATCATTGCTTATGAACAGCTTGTCCTGTTGTATGAACAAGAACATTTTCATTACCTTTCTCTTCAACAGCGTAGAACCGCTCTCAAAGAGGTAATGTACCAAAGCAAAGCAGAAATATTGAAGAACGCATACTCTGATATATCTTGTATATAAAACATTGTCATAGTTGTAGTATTCTGTTTTTAATTTCAAGTTTTCAACTGTGATCTAAAATGCATAAACATAGGATTTTCTTTCTTTTGTTTCCATCAGCACATTTTTATGGTTGTATCAGCTTTTTATTTATTTTTTTCAGCACAAGCATAACACTAGAAATTCCAGGCTGCACAGTGCATAAGGCAATGTTACAGTGCTGTGCGCTGCACCTGCTCTTTCCATAATAAAAGGCATTTTGCACCACAGCATGTGCATGAGGTTGAAAAAATTCTTGTGAAGAGAAGAATAAGAAATAGAGAAACACGGCAGCAAGTACAATATGTCATCCATGAATGTTCAAGGACTCCAAAAATTCCTCCCATTTAATTGGAAATCAGCTAAGTGAATAATTGCTACAATTGCTGAATTACCACGCCAGCTCAATCCCTAAACAAGCCAGCCAATGAAGCAGAGGAAAAGCATGTTATTGAACATTAGAGCTTATCGCCCAATGTAGATGGTGACTGCTTTAAGCACAAGACAGTTATTTTATTACGTGCAGGCACACTGCATTATTATCAGCAGGTTGAAATGTTTTCTATGGACAGTTTACAACTGCACATGTGCACATTATTTCTGATTATTTGTCTATCAAGTTCTACCAATAGAAAAATGAATAAGTACATCTGAATCCTGCATTCATTAAAGCCTAAATCCACAGTCAAACCAGGTTAATGCAAAAAAGAAAAAACGTGGCTGGATGAACTTGAAGCTCCCCCGCACACCGTAAATAATCTGTCTGAGGGCTCCAGCCACCCTCCTGACCATGCTGTCTGGTGCCCGCCCCCTCCCTGCACTGTCAATAATGACCAGATGCAGGAGAGAGCCACCGCTGTTGAAGAAACTCGTGAGTTTCTTCCCAGGCCTCAGCAAAGGACCATAGCAAAATGGCAGTGGGACCTAATCTATGGTTGTCGCTGCCAGACCTGAGAACACCGCTGAGGCCCTGAAGGCCACAGCAGCTCTGGAGCATCTACTCCTTCTACAAGGACTCCAGGCTTCACAGAGACTTGACCCGGGCATCCAAACATGACCAGCATATGGAGGTAGGTGCACAGCCCTGCCTCTACCTGCTGTGCCTTCGGCTGATGACCCTATTAATGCATTCCCCATGTTGGGCCAGCCAGTCCTAGACATGCCATTGAAAGGCATGCTGCTCTTTGTGAGCTTCCCTACAGGCAGATTTATTCCCCTGCATCCACAAAGTGTCTGCATAAGTTCAAGATCTTGGGGATAGGCTGGGACACATAGAAAACAAGATGGGAGAATTTGACACCACATTTAACACCCTAGCAGATGTGTATGAGGTCCAAAAAGATTACTTCACCTTGGGGGGGAAATAAAATTGTGGACCTATAGGACAGGTCCTGACACAACAACAACAAACCATACGCTAATTTATATGCCCCAAATACAAAAAGCTTTGCGTTCTTTGCCAGGTGTTCAATAAATTGTCCAGAATTAAATATGATATTCTCCTTCTCTGCAGGGATTTCAATCTCACAGTTGACCCTCACTTGGACATATTCATGTCTCCTAAAGGTCGTGTTCCCACCTTGCGGACACTATTTCGGGAAGATGTCTATGATGTGTGGCGTTGTTTACATGCCAATGAGAAGGACTACACTTTGTTACTCAAAGCACCATTCTCACTCTTGTATAGACCTATCTGTAACCGATAAATGGCTGTTACAGCAAGTATACTCTTCCAACATCACAGATATCACATGGTCGGACCATGCTGCTATCAGTATTACTTTGGTGAAAAAGAATGCTTGCCCCCCTGTTAGTGTATGGTGATGCAATCATAAAATAATACAGGACCTGCACATCGGTGCTTTGCTCTCTCAGCATCTCAGGTAGTATTTCTCCACAAATGACACTGATGATGTTAATGCTTTTACAGTATGGAATGCCCATAAGGCACTTATGAGCGGTGTAATTCTGAAACTATGTTCCCATACTAAACACAAATTCAACACTTGTTATAATGCTCTGTTAGGTGAAATCCATTCACTAGAAACTAAAAATAATTCATAGCCTAGTCAAGACACCTCTACTTCTCTTCTCAGGTTGCAGACAGATCTTTGTGAAATCTTGCAACTTCAACACGATAAATGTTTACGCTTTCTAAAACTTCAATAATATGCTCATAAGATTAAAGCAGGGACATTTTTAGACAACAGGCTCAAAGCTCAGTGTACCAAAAGCAAGATCACTCATATTTTCCACCCTTCCACCAACCAGAAAATACTGGGCTCCCAACTCTCTGCATATACTTTCACAGATGTTTTCTCTCTCTACACATTAAAAGACAATTCAGCAATACATCAACCCTCAGATTCTGATATTGTAATGACATATATGAAAAAACACATGTGGTACTGTGTAAAAATAATACCATATAAAAGACATCAAATATATATAAAATGTGCAAATGATATGTGTATATATATATATATTATATTATATATATATATATATATATATATATATATATATATATATATATATATATATATATATATATATATATATATATATATATTTATAATAAAAGTGTGTGATTAAAGGATAGATTATCACCACTACCTACGTGTGCAATGCCTGCTCACCTCATCGATAGACCCCCTTGGGTCAAATCATGCTTTTTTAATATAAGTAATCACATTGCAATGGACCATTCACTGATGGATAATGAATCCTGTGTGTTTCCTCTCTGCACACCTTGGAACTCACTTTGTAGGCTTAAATGCGCAAAGCAAACAAAAGAGCATAATCACGCAAGATTGTAAAAGCAATGATGGTTTATTAAACATACAATATTCCACTCACATTTCCACTCACATTTGGTAAGTCTTGTCCAATGCCTTGTTACATAAAAACAATCCTAGACAGTTCTCCTCCTCACCATGCTTCCAATGTTAGTAGCCACCAGAAAGTAGCATCACCAGCTCCTCCCGGTGACGCTACTTTCTGTCGGCTCCTATCCTCGGAAGCATGGTGAGGAGGAGAGCTGTCTATGTCTATATTTTAGCTATTGAGATCTGTAAACAATAGGGCTTTCTGCTTTAGATGGGCTAAGGAGACTCGTGCAATGGCGGTATACCTACTTACTTTTCTGGGTAAGAAAACATTTTAAAGGCATTGCAAAGGGAAGGATAAAAGCAGTGAAGATTTTTAATGTAAGCAACTTATTTACAGTTATGTGTTTTTACAAATATAAAGTAATTAGTAAGATATTAACTCAACACAGATTTCATTCTTCATAGGGAACTTTGGGATTATATTGTGTTTGTAAATGCAATAATTACAATGCACATTTTTCAGTATTTTTGTATTAAAAATATCTTTATAATTAACATTCGCACAATTATTATTGGGCATGCAAAGCCAGTAACACTATATAAAAGACACTATAGGTTCACTTCTCATAAAATAGTAAACCTTCAAGTCTGTAATATGTTTTTACACCTTTGAAATCATGGTTTGGGCTTCTGTGATGCAAAATGAAAGGTAATGAGAGGTATCTCATCTCAATAAAGGATCCATTTCCAGAATAAACCTACATTCAAACTGAAGACAACAAGGTAAGAAAATGGCCACTAATATAGAGACACAGCCCTGAAGCACTGTAAAAATAATTTATTGCATGGTCTTTATACAACTTGTTCTTTCACACAGTAAATTATAAACTTTGATAATACTCTCACAATTTCAAATCTGCATCAGTCAATCATATTTGTATGAAAAGAAAAACAACCTAAGATGTGTGTTAGTACAACAGTAGAGACAGACCAAGAATCAATATTTAATATAAATGTAATCATGATCAATTTTGCATGCAGCCATTTTATAGCTGAATCGAAGAGACTTTACATATGATACAAATACTAATCTAGTGGGGAGACTTTTTTTTAAAGAATGATTATATTTATAGATCATGCTTACTTTTACAACAAGATCACATGTGTTCATCCCATACTATGAGGTACATTCATCTGAATCAGGTGTTTTTAAGGCAGCAGAACCACTAGCCACTAGACATGGTCACATAGGGCATGTATCCTAGTCTTTACTTGGGTGCCTTGGATCAGCGACGCTCAGCTTTCTGCAGGCCCCCTCCAGAAAAATGGTTTCTTGCCCAATAGGGCCTTCTTTTTTTCACTGCCAATGGCACTCGGAGTAAAAACTGATTTCAATGCTGTGGCTTTCTTCTTTACATTGATGTCAATCTGCCTCCCACATATTAGGAAAAATAGGGCCCCATGTAAGGTATCAACTTCCTTATCTCTTCAAGTGATAATTATTGCAAATTTACCCAAACCTATCCTGCCTTGTGGGTGATCCAGCTCTGAATTCTTCCTCCCACTGTAATCAATGTAGGGGCCAATCTGTATCTCAATTACTTATATTGGGAGTTCTTGCTACTTCAAGTAATCAATTCTTGGGGTGTTTCTGCTCCCGCTGACCACTAATTTATTGGGCAGACTTCTTTCTACTGATTACCAATTGCCATTCCTGCACCCACTGGCCAGTGGCCACTACTGCTGGGGCATACCTGTTCCTACTGATCACCAATGATGGTGCATTCCTCCTGCCACTGAACACCAATCCTGGTACATACGGTACTTGCTGACAATGAACAACAATGCTGGCACATTTCTGCTCCCACTGACCATCAACATATATGGTAGTCTTTCTCCTCCTGACATCTACCGTATGTAAAGGGAATTCTTACTTCCATTTACTCAAATGTAAGGGACTGTCTTCCTCCCAATGACCACCAATGCTGGGGCATTACTGCTCCCACTAACCACCAATCTAAGAAACATATTTCAACCTAAGCGTAACAATAAGTAGCAATAGTGCACCTTGTAACCTCATCCTCTATATGAAAACCCACTCCTTGTCATTAAAAGATAAGGATAGTGTTTTAGTAGAGGCTCTAGCAATTTACATGTTGGGGAAAAAAAAGAGCCTAATCTCAGCTTGGAGAGTACACATTATATACAACCTGGGGTAGGATCCAATGGGCATCTTAGAGATACAGGGATTGACTTGAAGAGTGACAAAGAACTGGCAAGTACTTCACTAGTGCTGTTACCTTAGACACATTTTAGTCAGGCCTAGTCCACGTTAACTCGCAGACATGCAGAGATATAAAAAAAAAAAAGATTACATATTAAAACCAGGCTACAAGCCTTTTTCAGAGCAGTTTTTTATTTATTCTTCTAGACTAGTTATGGGCTCAGGAATGCATTAAAGAAAATACATCCATAAAGTAGTGATAAGTGTTGGGGGTCCAGCCTCTAACAAACCTACAATTTCACAACTGATATAGCCTGTGAATAGCTGCAAAGATAGACAGTTACATAGATAGACAGATGGATCAAAGGTAATATTAATTGTATTTAATAAACTGCTAAGAAGTTATATTTGTATGTATTTTTAATCTGTAATCTCACAGTGACCATTATTTTGACTTACACTTCTAATTATATTATCCAAGACAATAATCCTCTCTAAATTTAGCTTGGGCTATACCACAATTTACATTAATATGAAAGGGTCAAGTGCTCTTAGTCTTTTATGCAAATTAAGAATTATAAAAGGAGTCCACAAATGACTACCATACTGTTGGTGCATTTTTTAGTAGGTGTTGCAGGACATTTCATGTTTGCTTACAAAGGCTATTCGCTTGGGGAGGATTTTACAGAGGCACTTGTTTGATAAACACATTAAGCACACTGAGATAATTACAGATAATCTACAGCCGGCAAGCTCTTTATCACAGCTCAACAGAGGAGGCTTGGGAGTAGACACTAGACTGGCGGGAAGCCTTGCAGAGAGGCAAATTATTTAGCATACGTCCAGGAAGTGTGCTTACAAAAGAGGATAATTTGGCTCAGAGTTTCTAGCACACAGAGAAGCACAACATAGGCTCATTGCTGCATGACTGATATTCCAAAGTTGGATCTTCATAGACTAGCAGAGGACAGGCCCAAGAGCGCTGCCAAGAGAAGATGCAAGCAAAGTAAAGCCAGAAACAGAGCAGAAAATATATTTAAAAGCAAGGAATTAAATCCATGCATTCTTACGTTACTGCACGGGGTGATGAAACAACGGGGACCAGGAGCAACAATTTCTCAACTTCCTGGAAATCCACTTTAAAGAGCATATTCACATTTATACTTTCTGAAAAGTACATCTTTCCAGTATATTATTAGTTCAAGTACAAGCAATTGCATAATCACCAAGCTTATTTATGATTGATTAATACAAACCTCAGTAAGGGAAGCTGAGTAAAGAGAATCTCTTTGTTAATGTATCCATGGAAACCAAATGCCCATTGTCTGACACCCATGGATTTAAAATGTTTGGCCTGCATTCTGGAATATAATTACTATTATTTGCTCCCTATATTTATATTGCATTAGTTTATTTTCAGGCACTTTGCAGAGTACAATGAGCTTATAACATCAGTCTATGCCTAATAGGAAGTTACAATCTATTGTCAAAAATTGTCAAACAAGCACATGTACAAATTTTAAGGCTAACTTGTTTGAATGCTGATTAAGAACACAGCTTGATTTTGGTCTGGGAGAGGAACTTGAAGCAGGCAGTAAACCCCCCCCCACCCCCAAGTAGGGTGACCATGTGTCCCGGATTGCCAGGGACATTCCCACATTTTGCAGGTCTGTCCCAGGCACCTTCATTCCAGGACAATACAGTGTCATCTTTGGAAGAGGTTTCCTTCTGGGACAAAAGCCATGCAGACCAATTTTATGCAGTGTGCAGCATGTGGTCTGAGCACTGACAGGCTGAGGCCTCATTCTTTCAACCTCTGCAGCAATGCTGGCAGCACTCATACATTTATTTTCCAAAGACAACCTTTGGATATGATGCTGAGCACATGCACTCAACTACTTTGGTCGACCATGGTGAGGCCTGTTCTGAGTTGACCTGACCTGTTAAATCACTTTATGGTCTTGGCCACCATGCTGTAGCTCAGTTTCAGGATCTTGGCAATATTCGTATAGCCTAGGCCAACTTTTTCCAGATACTCAGAGAGTTCTTTGCCATGAAGTGCCATGTTGAACTTCCAGTGACCAGTATGAGAGAGCAAAATGGATAACACCAAATTTAACACACCTGCTCCCCATTCACACATGAGATCTTGTAACACTAATGAGTCACATGACACTGGGAGGGAAAATGGCTAATTGGGCCCAATTTGAACATTTTCACTTGGGGTGTACTCACTTTTGTTGCCAGCAGTTTAGACATTAATGGCTGTGTGTTGAGTTATTTTGAGGGGAAAAACAATTTACACTGTTATACAAGCTGTACACTCACTACTTTACATTGTAGCAAAGTGACATTTATTCTGTGTTGTCACGTGAACAGATATAATAAAATGTTTACATAAATGTGAGGGGTGTACTTTTTCACAATGGCTAAATCTGTGTCTGTAGTGCATGTTCAACCCTTAATACCATATATATAACATGTTTTTAGCTTTTTACTCCAGAAGTATATAATGAGTTTGGAAATTCTAAAGACATGCTTAAATGATGCATTAAAATTTAACTGAAGCCATTAGATTTTAGACTACTAAAATGTACTGGAGAAACTAAAACAATTCAGATTAAAATATGACTCAAACTACAATGGCATCCTAGTTAAAACATGACTCAAACTACAATGGCAATCCTAGTTAAAAGACTAAAATACAACTCAAACTAAAATGGCATTTTAGTTAAAAGTCTATAAATAAAACTAAATCAACATTTGATATCAAAATGAATACTGGCATTCACTCCAGTGCACAACAATAGATCAATGGGGTCCAAATCTCTATACCAAACTCACGGGAACAAATGGCTACTGTTACAGCAGCATGTATGCCTTACAGCAAACATGGAAATCTCTCTGGATGTAAAACAGCACTATCCTTGCACTGCTCTAAGCAAAGTCCAATTGGGAATAAAGAGAGCTCACTAGAAGCCCAGATAGATTTTTCATAGTGTAGTAAGGTCTATTCATTCAATGGTATAAAACAGCATACAATTTAAGGTAAAATCACTCACATAAACCGTTGCTGGTGACCTGGAATCGCAGAGAAGCAAGATGTCAGCACCGAATCCCCTGAGCTGACGCATTTTGTCCAAAGGGACGAATGTAAGTGCAACAGACATTTACCGTTTTATTGAGTTAATTATCACAGTTATTTTGGTGCTACACTTTTTATATGTATAAGAGCCCTTTTACAGCCCTTTTACACTGGGGCGATGCGGGTGTCGGTGGTAAAGTGCTGCTATATCATTTTTGCGGCGCCATTCAGCCACTAGCGGGGTGCTTTTAACCCATGCTAGCGCGCGAGAAAGGGTTAAAACCACCCTTTGCTGGTGGTTCGGCGGCGCTGCCCATTGATTTAAATGGGCAGGGGCACTTTACGAGTGGTGTATACACCGCTCCTACAGCGCCTCAAATATGCGGCTAGCAGGACTTTTTTTTTACCATCCTGCCTGCGCACAGCTCCAGTGTGAAAGGCCTCAAGCATTCATACTGGAGTGAAATGAGTGACTCTTTCAGGGCACTTTGCAGGCGCTATTTTTAGCGTTATAGGCTTAGCGCTTGTAAAGCGCCTCAGTGTAAAAGTTTGTTTTTATACATATTATGATTACCTGCTATTACTTGTTTTTACACAGAGCAGACCCTTATCTCCTCTTCTGGGATCACATGTTAGCTCTATCTACTCCTCCTCTCCTACAAATGCCCCATAGAAAGCTGTGTGCTATGCCAGGTAAATGTTTAACAACTTAACCCCCTGGCCATATTGCTGGTCAAAGACCAGAGCACTTTCTGCGATTCGGCACTGCGTCGCTTTAACTGACAATTGCACGGTCGTGCGACATGTTTTCCAAACAAAATTGGCGTCCTTTTTTTCCCCACAAATAGAGCTTTCTTTTGGTGGTATTTCATCACCTCTGCAGTTTTTCGTTTTTGCGCTATAAACAAAAATAGAGTGATAATTTTGAAAAAAATGAATATTTTTTACTTTTTGCTATAATAAATATCCCCCAAAAATACATAAAAAAAAATTTCCTCAGTTTAGGCCGATACGTATTCTTCTACATATTTTTCGTAAAAAAAAATATTGCAATAAATGTTTATTGATTGGTTTGCGCAAAGGTTATAGCGTTTTCAAAATAGGGGGTAGTCTTATGGCATTTTTATTAATATTTTTTTTACTAGTGATGGCGGCGATCAGAGATTTTTTTTTGTTTTTTTTATGGCGGACACTTTTGACACATTTTTGAGACCATTGGCATTTTTATAGCGATCAGTGCTATAAAAATGCATTGGATTACTATAAAAATGCCACTGGCAGGGAAGGGGTTAACACTAGGGGGCGGGGAAGGGGTTAAGTATGTTCCCTGGGTGTGTTCTAACTGTAGGGGGGGTGGACTGACTTGGGGAAATGACTGATAGCTGTTCATACATTGTATGAACAGAAGATCAGGCATTTCTCCCCCTGACAGAACCGGGAGCTGTGTGTTTACACACACAGCTCCCGGTCCTCGCTCTGCAACAAGCGATCGGCGGGCACGCGCGTCAGGATCAGGGACGAACAGGGGGCGTGCGCCTCCAGCGGCGCGCATGTGCCCCTAGTGGCCGCTTTGCGAGGTGACGTATAGCTACGTGCTCTCGCGCAGGGGAGCCGACCTGCCGCCGTATAACTGCGGCGGCTGGTCGGCAAGTAGTTAAGGGGGCTGGGGGAGCTGGTTTTGGAAGTTTGTTTTACCTCAATGCAGAGAGTTAAAACCATGTTAGCTTTAATTTTTAAAACTTGTTTTGTTTGTTTTTTACAGTTAACTTGCTATCACAAGTTGGCTGACTGCATAAAACCTTTCAGCCCAAATCACAACACCTTTTGCAATTACATTGGCTAGATATGCTTATCACACGTGTTGAACAGTAGAAAAAGCTGTTATAGATTTGCATATGACTTGATAATACTGCCATTGAGCAATCACATCTTCGATCCCCTCTACATTTCTTTTTTTTTTTTAAGTAAAGTGTGTCCCATGCACACATGTAAGTACCTTTAAAATGTGTGTATATATATATATATATATATATATATATATATATATATATATATATATATATATATATATATATGTGTGTGTGTGTGTGTGTGTATATGTGTATATCTATCTATCTATCTATCTATCTATCTATCTATCTATCTATCTATCTATATATAGATATACATACTGTATATATGTTAATCTAAAGCCCTATTTTAGGCTAATAATCTGAGGTTTATTTGGCTTGATCCCTAGTTAAACTGTAGTGGTATGGTGAAATTGATATGCTTATTGATGCAGGTGTTAGCTTGATCAAAGATGATCAAAATGACTTTTAAATTCTTATTTTCCAAATCACAAATAGAGGATGGAAATGGTATTTGATCCTTCAAGAAATTCAGCGTCATTGAGTCATATATGTAAATGTTCAGAAATTATCAAAGAACCATCTGAATCTAGCTGAATTAATGTTTTGTAATTTGAGGCAATTAAACAAACCCTATTTAGATTATTCACAATTGTGATGATAATACTGTTCAAGGTTATTCAGTGCATAACAAAATGTTTCTGCTTTTATTTAATTATCTTTCTTCTCTTGACTACACAGTATACTACACTATAGTTTTAATTCTGCAGTTCATGAATACTGCTGGTTGAATAACCAGGAATAAATCTACATTGCATAAACACAAAAATGTAAAAAATGTCTAGACAAGATCTTAATTCAACAATACTAACATTTTCAGAATTATTAGCGGTATTGCATAAAAGTTATACATAATTTTTTCTGGAGAATATACCAAATTATAGAATTTTTTCCCTATCCATAAGTTAACGTTTTAAGTCTTTACCTTTGATGTGTGCTTCAAGTTAAATAGAACTATGACCTCCTTTGAGAAAATATGTGCTGCAGTCAGGGCTGGACTGGGACAGTAATTTGGCCCTGGACTTCATCCAGACTGGCCCACTTTGACAGGTTTCACCCATGGCAGCTGGGCAACTCCCACACCCCCCCTCCCCCCAAGCCCCCTCTCCCCCTTCACTAGCCGTTCTACTTTTATTAGAGTAGAACGGCTTGTACTGGTACTATTATAGGCAGTACCAATGGGGAAGCTAGACATTATTTCACCCGTGGCAAAGAATCAGTTCGGTGCCCCCCCTTATGGGACAAGATTAGGCAGAAGTGAGAAACTTCCAGGCCATAGCTGTTGAGTCAGCTGTCTGTCCCCTCCCCCATGCTCCTCTGTCACCCCCCTGCTCCTCTGGTCCTCCCCCTGCTTCTCTGTTCCCCCCAGGTGAACGCTGCGGGGTGGGAGAGGAGGTGAGCACTGTGGGAAGGGAGAGACAGAGGAGCAGAGGGGGGCAGCAGTCCGCTGTCACTGAAGCCTGGCCCACTGAGCCATCGGCCCACCGGGAAACTCTCTGTAGTCCCAATGGCCAGTCCATCCCTGGCTGCAGTATTTAATTAAATGTGCATATGCACTTACAGTTTTCATTTAGTCTCCCTGAAAAGTCCCACAAATAGTTAAAACTGCCAGTGAAGTCCACCTAAATGCTGTGATAGATTTTGTCTCTATTTTTTATAATATGTTTATTATTTTAAGAAAACAAAAACAAGCCTTTTATAACCGCTTGAATAAAATATATAAAAAAAATCACCCCCCAAATTTTTGAATGCCCCTGTCCCCATGCAGACACATATAAGATCATAAATGTGTGTGTTGTTGTTCTGCTTGTACTACAGTGGAATGAAAAAAAAATCACTGCTGATTCACAAGCCTGTGGCTCATCAATCATCACCTGACCACACCTTGTTCGGCCCACTACTTTCTGGATTGACAGCACTGCCTGCGATGTTGCAGTGTCTTGGAGGAAGAGCATTTGAGACACAAATGAAGTATAATTTGGCTCAATCAGGGAAGGTAAAGGAAGTTTGTTTTGTTTATTTGTGGCTTGTGCATTGCTTAGGTAACTGGATTAGTGGGGATGAGAGATGCCGCACACCACTACAGGTGGAAAAAAATTTGACTGGCCTTAGCCTAGAGGTCCTCCTGAGCCCTGTCTCTGATGCATTTCACCCCACCCATTGAGGCTTAATCATAGAGATCTATATGTTGATGATTGCCTCCATTAAGTTTTTAGCTGCCATAAGTGTAGTATGTCTAATAATTCATAAAAAAAATATTTGATTTGAACATATGATTTTTATGCTTCTAAGCCAGCCGCTGCTGCCATCGGATACCAAATACTAGAATACGTTTTCAGACTGATAAACCGGTAGATATAGCTGTGAAACTATATATTCAATATCGGGAACAATTTTTAGTACCTGTCTGTTTATATAGCAGAACATCAAAAGATACAGAGCCACAGAGACATAACTACATGTGACTTAGATTTTATTTTAATAATGTTGGCTAGTATAGGCAGACAGATTTACCGTTGAGATCTCAGAATGACACTCAAAAGCCTTTATCTTGAAAGGAAAACCAGTTATCCTACATACAGCTTTTAGTTCAGCCCATATATAGCTAATAGAATATATGAAATGTTGAATATTAATAGTATGCCTTTTCTTTGACAGTTAAGCAGGTAGTGCACTAGTTACCCATCAACATTTTTTATTTATTTTTTAACATTTGCTGATACCATGCTGAAAGGCCGCTGTTTACAGAACTTAATGAGGCTTATTTACTAAGCAGTTGAGATTTTTTTTACATTACTTATTCTATCATGTGAAAGTAAACTCCTGACTTATCAGCACATCATTGGGTATTTAAGTTGAACAGGAATTTCCTATTTACACGATTGGAGTTAATATTTACAGAATTGATGGTCTTAAGCATGGGCGTAGGAACCGGGGGGGACGGGGGGGACGAATCCCCCCCAGGAAATAATGCGGGGGGGACGGGTATGATAAAATCCCCCCCAGGTTAGGAGGACTTGGAGCCAGGGACGGGTCACTGCTCAGCAGCACAGCGGGTGGGTGCCGTTGCGCCGAAGTATCAGACACTCGCACTGGTCCCCTCCCTCCTCCTACACCCCTTGTTGTCTCAGGTGGTACTGGTAGCCGCGGCGCCGTTGCGTAAAGCGTGCGTGCGTGCGTAATGCATGCAGCTTCAAACTCTAACCGCGCCAGCCGGCAGGAGCAGAGGGGAATGGCTGACCGTGTTAAGCTGATGTCGCACAGCACAGAAGCCAGGATGGGACTGACACTCTGCCGTACTGAAGAAAAGGTAAGGTAAGGTCGCCTGTCCCCTCCCCCTTATCTAGCAGGCTGTCAGTTTTCACACCTCTCAGGGTCTTCACACCTGTAATTCCCTCCTCCCCCCTGGCCTGTACTCCAGATGTGAGCCTGGCACTGTGAAAAACGAAAAAAATAAAAAAAATAGATATGTTATATAGCAGAACGTACAATTTTTTTTTTTTTTAATTGGTCTTTTGTTAGAAAAAAATAAAACAAAAAAAATAATAAAACGCAGAGGTGATCAAATACCACCGCGCAGTTGTCAGCTTAAGTTACGCAGTGCACAGGCCATTTTTTGCGATGTGCACTCCCGTAAGTTAAGCTGACAACTGCGCGGTCATGCAACACTGTACACAAATAAAATTTGTATTTTTTTTTCTCGTGGTATTTGATCACCTCTGCGTTATTTTATTCTTTTTTTTTTTTTAAAGACCAAATTTGAAAAAAAATAAATAAAACATTTTACTTTCTGCTATATAATATATCCAATTTCTTTCTTTTTTTTTTTTTTTTTTTAAGTTTTTTCATAAATTTAAGCCAATGTTTTTGGTACAAAATATCCCAATACGCATCTACAAACTATGGGATATATTTATGGAATTTTTTATTTTTTTTCTAGTAATGGCGGAGATCAGCGACTTATAGCGGGGCTGCGATATTGCGTCATTGTGGGAACCAGTGACTCTAATACAGTGATCAGTGCTAAAAATATGCACTGTCACTGTACTAATGACACTGGCTGGCAAGGGGTTAATCATCTAGGGCAGGGGTCTCCAAACTTTCTAAACGAAGGGCCAGTTTACTGTCCTTCAGACTTTAGGGGGGCCGGACTGTGTGGCCACTGGAAATAGAAAAATGTTCCGGTATCAGCAGAAGTAAACAATGCCCCATTTTTTGGTGTCAGTGAGAGGAGTAATGACCCATCATTGGTGTAGTTGGGAGGAATTGTGCCCCTTTGTTGGTGTCATTGGGAGGAATTGTGCCCCTTTGTTGGTGTCATTGGGATAAATTGTGCCCCTTTGTTGGTGTCATTGGGAGAAATTGTGCCCCTTTGTTGGTGTCATTGGGAGGAATTGTGCCCCTTTGTTGGTGTCATTGGGAGAAATTGTGCCCCTTTGTTGGTGTTATTAGAAGGAATTTGTTCCTCATTGTTGGTGTCATTGGGAGGAATTGTGCCCCATTGTTGGTGTCATTGGGAGGAATTGTGCCCCATTGTTGGTGTAATTGGGAGGAATTGTGCCCCTTTGTTGGTGTTATTAGAAGGAATTTGTTCCTCATTGTTGGTGTCATTGGGAGGAATTGTGCCCCATTGTTGGTGTTATTAGAAGGAATTTGTTCCTCATTGTTGGTGTCATTGGGAGGAATTGTGCCCCTTTGTTGGTGTCATTAGGAGGAATTGTGCCACTTTGTTGGTGTCATTAGGAGGAATTGTGCCTCATTGTTGGTGTCATTGGGAGGAATTGTGCCTCATTGTTGGTGTCATTGGGAGGAATTGTGCCTCATTGTTGGTGTCATTGGGAGGAATTTTGCCACACTGTTGGTGTCATTGGGAGGAATTGTGCCTCATTGTTGGTGTCATTGGGAGGAATTTGTTCCTCATTGTTGGTGTCATTGGGAGGAATTGTGCCCCTTTGTTGGTGTCATTAGGAGGAATTGTGCCCCTTTGTTGGTGTCATTAGGAGGAATTGTGCCTCATTGTTGGTGTCATTGGGAGTAATTGTGCCTCATTGTTGGTGTCATTGGGAGGAATTGTGCCTCATTGTTGGTGTCATTGGGAGGAATTTTGCCACACTGTTGGTGTCATTGGGAGGAATTTTGCCCCATTGTTGGTGTCATTAGGAGGAATTGTGCCCCATTTTTTATGTCAGAAGATGAATTATTGCCCCAAGGGCCAGATAAAAGCAAGTAAAGGGCCACATCTGGCCCCCGGGCCACAGTTTGGAGACCCCTGATCTAGGGCAATTAAAGGCTTAACTGTGTTGCCTAACCAGTTATAAACAACTCCCAGTTTACTGAATAAGAATATACCTGGCGAGTAAAAATGCTGTCCCCCCCAGATTTGTAAGGGTTCCTACACCCATGGTCTTAAGAACAATGACCCAAACATTACTATAAGGTTTGCTGCAGGGTTTTAGTCAGGCAACATGATGAGCTACAAAGCAAGCAGTGACTGGTGTATTGTTTCTTTACATAAATATTGCATACAGATATAAAGCTACCACTTAACCACTTCAATACTGGGCATTTTCACCCCCTTTCTGCCCAGGCCAATTTTCAGCTTTCAACACTGTTACGATTTGAATGACAATCGCGCGGTCGTGCGACGTGGCTCCCAAACAAAATGTACGTCCTATTTTTCCCCCACAAATAGAGATTTCTTTTGGTGGTATTTTATCATCTATGCAGGTTTTATTTTTTGCGCTATAAACAAAAAAAGACTGTAAATTAAAAATATATATATATATATATATTTTTAACTTTTGCTATTATAAATATCCCAATTTTTTATTTTTATTTTTGAAAAAGCAATGTTTTTCTCAGTTTAGAGCGAAACGTATTCTTCTACATATTTTTGGTATAAAAAAAATCGCAATAAGCGTATATTGATTGGTTTGCGAAAAAGTTATAGTGCCTACAAAATAGGGGATATATTTATGACATTTATTTATTTATTATTTTTTTTACTAGTAATGGAGGTTATCTGTGATTTTGGTCAGGACTTTGATATTGCTGCGGACAGTTTTGACACTATTTTGGGACCATTCACATTTATACAGCGAACAGTGCTATAAATATACACTGATTGCTGTATAAGGGGTTAACACTAGGGGGCGATCAAGGGGTTAAATGTGTTCCCTAGGGAGTGATTCTAACTTTAGGGGCAGGGGACTGACTGGGGGAGGTGGCCGATCGGTGTTTCTGTACAAAGTGGTTAAAGTGGTTGTAAACCCTTTACAACCACTTTTACCTACAGGCAAGCCTAGATTAAGGCTTACCTGTAGGTGCTCAAAATATCTCCTAAACCTACACGGTTTAGGAGATACTTACAATAATGACGGGCGCCGATGACTACCCCGCAGCTGCACTTTAGGAACGGCACGATCACGCCGTTCCTAAAGGAGGCCATACTGTGACTGCCAACTCCCACGGCTCTGGCCAATCACAACGCAGGAGCCGCAATACCTGAAAGTAACCCCCAAGAGAGTTGTCGGCTGCCCGAGCGGTGTATGAGGACAGCTGCGGGGGCTTCGATATGGGGTATTACATAATGAACTAGTATGCTGTGCATACTAGCTCGTTATGCCTTTGTCTTGCAGGTGGTGAGTTTTTTTTTTTTTTTGAAAAGTGGGTTTACACCCACTTTAAAATTTTTAAATCTAAAAAAAAAACATTGCTTGCTTACAAGCATCAGTGTTTATTTATGACAGATGGAGCATGTCAACTAACAAGAAATATAACAATATGAGGACAGACTGAAAATGAGAACTTTTTTAATCAATTTACTATATCTTTCTACTGTTTGGTGCAGTTAATGGGGAATTACAGCTCTTTCAATATTATTTTTAGTTCCAAATAGCAGAAAATGCCTTTGTTACCACACACTAATGTATATAAGCTGGAATTCATTTATTATTATTACCTGTATCTCTGGGACACAAGCTAATCAGATCTACTGCACTTGATGGCTTTTAGGCAGCATGGCATGTTCCAAAGCTATGGAAGTCACTACCATCAAAAAAATATTGACAAAATTGACAGAAGAGTAAAGCCCCGTTCACACGATCGGTTTTTCTGATGAAAATGGTTTGTTTTCCATCGATGAAAAAACATAGAACATGTTTTAAAATTTTCCTATGGATAAAAAAACGATAGAAAAAAAACAATCGTCTGTGTGGAAAGACATCGGTCAAAAATCCACACATGCTCAGAATCAAGTCGACGCATGCTCGGAAGCATTGAACTTAATCTTTCTCAGCACGTCGTAGTGTTTTACGTTACCGCGTTTGGACACGGTCGGATTTTTGACTGATGGTGTGTAGGCAAGACTGATGAAAGTCAGCTTCATCAGATATCCAACAAAAAAAACCATTGGATTAGATTCCATCAGATATCCAATCGTGTGTACAGGACTTAACTGTGTTTGGCTAGTTTGTAGCTCTTCTATTTCACTGGAAGCAGGGCAGAGGCAGAGGAAGAACTCTGAATGGCTATATTCTATGAATTGCTGAGTTGGAGTTCTCCATCCACTATGATACATGTCTACAATGTCTACAAAAAGAAAATACAAATTAAAAGGGAAGTCAAGCTTTTTTTTTTTTTAAATCATACTTACCTAGGTGGATGCAGCATCGGTCCAATGCTGAATCTGTCCCCCACTGGCTCTAAGACTGAGAACGGAGTGATCAAACACAACTGATTACTTGGTTCTCAAAGCTCCATGATCAGAGAGCTGGTAATTGTCTGTCAGCACTGTCTGCTCTGCCCCCTCCCTGGGCATGTGGGTGGATCCCGACTTTATTGTTGCGATCTTACCTGAGCCTGGTACGGCTCTGTGACGTCAGCCAACAGCGGGCTTCAGCCTGCTGTCTGCTGAAAATGGATCACAGGAGTGCAGAACAAACTGCACTATTGTGATCCAAACAAGCTCTGGCTGCACCTCTCCGTTAAGGAATATTACTTATCAGTAAAAGAATGAATACTAGAATTCTGCAGGAATCCACATCCTTATCTTTAAACAGTTTGGAGATTCAATGGGCTGCTAAAAAGATCCATAGATAAAGTAAAAAAAAAAAACAAGCACTAGCAAGCTAATTACAACATATTTTAAGCACCAAATTCAGCTTCTTAGGTGACAGATCATATCTATATAGCATACACAAAACACTACATTAGTAGTTTATCGTGTCTAACAGTGACATATCTCACCAAGCGGCTTCACATAAAGGAAATCATGATATCTCTGGTTTGATTGTGTGACCATCTCCAAGCAAGGAGCATGCAGTCAGGAACATACAATGTAATCGTTTGTCTTTAACCAGAGACAGCTTTACTGCCTGTAGTCATGAGGAAAGCAATTCTTTCATTTCAAATTTAATCAAGAAGTATACTGTAAATTAAATCATTCAATAACTCTCAGTGTAATTAACTTGGTCATAGCAGCAGGATCATGGGAGTGTGGAAATGTACTCATTGTACATGTATAGAGTGCAATGAGATATGTCTCTCAGTACTTGGAGGATGACATACTGTATATTATTTGAGGCTTGTCACAGAAGAGTCCTCACCATTACGCTTGAGGGAAGACACAACGTAGTCACAGCACAAAGAAAAAAATATAATGTGATCTAATACTAAATCTAATCTTCTGTTAGTTTTACTAAGCATACATGTCGCCCATTCTGCAGCACTAGCAGTTAGGCCTCGTTCACACATGCAAATACATGCAAGCGGGTTCATAGTCTGTTTTCATAGGCTTCAATAAAAGGAGTTGAGAGGATTCAACCCCTTCCAGACTCCACATGAGGCTTCATATTTGAAGCGGACACAACGCAAATGCTTCATGTTTTCATAATGTGAACACCACTGTGCTCTCCATATTATCAATTGCAGACTTTTTTACTAGGAGTTTAAGGAGAGTTAAAAACGCACGCCAAACTCCTTATTTCTAACGCCAGTGTGAACAGGACCTTGAAGCCGTTGTAAACCCATCCAAGCAAGTCTCTTTAAAATGAATCAATGAAACCTATTGTACTGTGTACTCTGAGTTTTTGGCTTCCTATCCTACCTGCCTACTTTCTGTATAATCCTTCATTTTCTTTTCAACTATGTCACTGTTGCATGCGCTGTTAGTCCTATTTTTTTAGGCAAGCGATATGTGCCGGAAAAATGCTGTGGATATGCCGGGGCTGCAACATTTCCTGATGTCGGCATCAGCCCCGAGATCCCGCGACACTCCTTCCCTATTGAGAAGCTGGGGAGCAGCAGGATCAGCGGCTATTGGCTATACACGGTTGCCATAGTAAACTGAAATGGAAATGAGGCTTGGCTGCGGTGAATATTTCGCACTCGCAAGAATATGGCCATGGAGAGTGAGGGCGGAAATAAATTACAGTTGAGATGCAGAAGACAAGAGTTATACAATGGTGGCAGCTGCATACAAACTGGAGCCTTCACAAACAGTTTATTCTATCAAGTAAGAGGATTCTTTTTGCACATTGTATGCGGCACTTAGATTATAAACAAGATGTAAAATTTTGCTGATTTGGAGTAACATTGTCTGAGTTTACTATCACTTTAAAGAGTTCAACGATGAAAATTGTACACTGGCACGGCTGCAAGAAGGGGTCACTATTACAGGACTGAGAGCAACCAGTGTTAAGCCCACCCTCCATCCAATAGAAATACACCAGGTTGTGGACTACTAAGATTGAGGGAGATATAGTTTGATACAGATTGAGCTGGCTGGAAAGGCTGGAAGGAGAAAAGTGCATATCCCATAATGCACTGGGGGCAAAGGGGAGAGTTGGTTCTCTGCTGTTTTCTCCAGCTAAGGAGATGTGTGGTGGCTGTTCTGGGAGGACTGATTAAATGCCAGGCTACTAACAGTTGGCTCACTGCTGCCCCAGAAGGAGTGAGAGACACAGTGGTAGACATTCCAGTAGTTGGTGGGAGGCTGTCTGCCCAATTCAAATATACACACACACAGAATAAATATTTACAACCCAGCCAGGTGCGTTAGAGTTTGTGATGCTATTTTCAGGGTCATGGGTACAGAAACAGGGGACCCAACATCCAGAGGCTTCTTTTGAGGTGAGCGCTACATACATATTACTATGACTTTAGTCAAAGGCGATGTATTACCTAGCTGAAATACATTATGGGCCAGATCCACGTAGCCTGGCGCATTGTTGCGTTCGGTGTAGTGTATCTCAGATACACTACGCCGCCGTAACTTTCAGCGTATTTTCCTTATCCCCAAAGAATTTGAGCTGTAAGTTACGGTGGCATAGTGTAACTTTGGCGGCGTAAGGGCGCGCAATTCAACTGGATGTGATGGGGCGTGTTTTATGTAAATACGTCTTGACCCGACGTAAATGACGGGTTTTTTTTTAACGGCGCATGCGCCGTCCATGGGGGTATCCCAGTGCGCATGCTCAAAATTAACCCGTAACAAGCCAATGCTTACAACGTGAACGTCATTCTACGCAAAGCCCTATTCGAGAACGACTTACGCAAACGATGTAAAAAATTTGACGCAGGAACGACGGCCATACTTAACATAGGATACGCCTCATATAGCAGGGGTAACTATACACCGAAAAAAGCCTTACGAAAACTACGTAAAAAAATGCGCCGGCCGGACGTACGTTTGTGGATCGCCGTATCTAGCTAATGTGCATACTCGACGCGGAAATCTACGGAAACGCCACCTAGCGGCCAGCGGAAATATGCACCTTAGATCCGACGGCGTACTAAGACGTACGCCAGTCGGATCTAGCACAGCTTCAGGCGTATTTTGTTTTGTGGGTACAAAACAAAGATACGCCGGAGCAAACTAGAAGTTATGCGGCGTATCAATAGATACGCCAGCGTAACTTCTTTGTGGATCTGCCCCTTAGTTGCTAAAGTGGCATGTATCATAAACAAATACCATGTTGCATGGCATATCTTAATATGTGTTTCTGATGATAACATGCCAAATTGGGAGACAGGGACAGAGCGTCGTCATCCTATAAAAGTGTCTGAACAAGAATCTTTTATTGAATACTGCAGAATAATAAAAAGAAAAAATATATATTAAAAAAAGCCTTTTTTTAGAATGACTACTAACAAATTAAAGCTTATGTAAGATTGTATTGACTGGGTGTACAGATGCTTTAAGCATCTATGCATTTCTTATAGTAGACATCTCTTAGAGTGGGATTTAGTACTTATGGTACCATTAATTTTTCTCAGAAAGGTATTCTCTTTGTTTATGGGTTTACAAATGGTATACTTTAATGAGACCATAAAGTCAGGCATAATCGGTTAGTGCGACTTGCTAAAAAAGCTTTGATATACATCCTGCAAACATGACTCTAGCATTTTTATGACACAAACACTAATGAAGATCCAAAATGCACAAAAAATGAAGAATGTACTCAAAGTATTCCCTACTAGCAAACTGACTAGATTATTTCCAGGCTGGGATGTCAAAACATAACAGAAGAATGAATAAAGGCAAAGGTGTAAAGCTAAATGGAGGTTTAAGACCACGGTTAGAGGTTGGGAAGTGCTCCCTATGACATTCTTATCAGTGCTCTATTAAAGTCAACAGCACTAAGAAGAATTGCTTTTCTGTACACAAGATGATTTACAAAGTAAGTAGTACAAAGAATACAATTCCCAGCCTGCTCCAAACTTACTCAAGTAGTGATAAGCTATAAGTCTTCCAAAAAACATTTTACAACCCTTGCAAAAATATGAGTTTACTGCTATTTGTTGTTATTTATGTCATTTTTTTATTTGTGAATTGAACATAAACTTGAAGTCAATAAAGATTTTTTAGTCGTAAAGTGTAAAAAGTATACAATGAAGACAAAGAAATGCAATTAAGAAATTATGACTACTACTACTATTAAAGTTGGGTTGCAGGCATATATTTTTCTTTTTTGCAAGCTAAAATTAATCACATTAAATAGTCCCTAAAACATATTAATAGTTCCAGAAATCGTTGCAAACACTTGCCTTATATCCTCCAGCTCATGTTGTGGCCGTAGCCATCATATGTGTGGGCATGTGAATTCCAGTTCCTTTTTCTTCCTGGTTTTCAGGGAGAGGTGCATGCTGTGCGATTTTTAGGCACAGTAATGCCCAGAGACTCCTGGGAAATTAGTGTAATCATTTCCCAGGAGGCAATGGGGTCTTAGGACAGGAAGTTGAACCACCTAGGGCCAGGAACTAGGCAGATTACAAAATCTGCCTAGTAACAGCCAGATAGAAGTGAGTCATTTTTTATTTATTTTTTACATTAAAGGCAAGCTGTTAATAGAAAGTTCATTTTTAGGGTGGAACTCCACTTTAATAAAACCAGTATAACCATGTGCACAAATTGCTGTTTAAGGCCCCTCTCACACCTGTGCAACTTGTTCTGCGACTTGAGACTGCAAACTCGTACCCCATTATTTCCAATGAGTACTGTTCATATCTGTGTGACAGCGACTTTAAAGTAGTCCTTGTACTACTTTGGTCCGACTTTAATGCGACTTCAGGTTCATAGACCCCAAGATTACACAGGCTTCAAGTCACGTCAAAGTTGCGTTGAAGGTGTGTCAAAGTCGCATGGCAGAGTCTCCCGACTTTCAGGTCTTACAAGCTTGAAAGGGGCCTAACAGTGTGTGTTTAGGCAAGAGCAGAATAACAGAGAACTAAGCCCATCAGTATAGTGTTTCTTATTCCACTATCTAGTCAAATGTGTGGGGGGAGCTGACCTGTAAGTAAAAGTGAAACTGCAACATAGAATGATCAGGTGCCCGCCTCTTCCAGACAGGACTAGATGGACAGAAATACAAATTCTTTGACAGCTAAAACAGTCCATAGATATAGATATATTTCATCTGTGTATTTACCTTTTTGTCTTCAGTCCAGCCTTAAACAGACAGCTATTCTATCCTTTTATCTAATGGAAGAGTACTGCCAACTGTTACATTTTTAAAGTGGTTGTAAACCCACTTTGGACAAAAAAAAATAACACCTGCAAGACAAAGGCAAAATTAACTAGTATGCATAGCCGCAATGACGTCACTCCTACGCATGCGCATGGGAGCTGCCAGTAACAGCACACTCACTGAAAGCAACAGCACGTACGTGGCATTGCTCAGTGCACATGTGCCGATTACATTGGCACATGCAAATACAGTGGATATCTCCTAAACCGTTCAACACAGACATCTCCTTTAGCTGTACAAGCCAACAGAACCTATACTTATTTTTTTTATATATATCAGGATACCTCTCCTTTAGACCCCTTTCAGACTGGGGCAGTTTTCAGACATTTAACGCTGGAAATAGCCTCTGCTAAGCGCCTAAAAACCGCCTTCCATTCCAATGTTGTAAATTAAACCAAACATGTGGTGGCAGTTGCTGATGCTGCCTGTCTAGTCTGTAATCACTTAGAAGGGGAAGGGTTGTATTGGACTATCTTAGTACTGATAACATACACCATGGGTATCTTAAAAAATGTATTCCAATGTGACTTTTCACATAGGGGCAGTGCGCTTGTGGGAAGTTCCTGAAAACTCCTGCAAGTGGCAAAATTTGGGCGGGTAGGGAGCACTGTATTTAGTGCTCCCAAAATTCCCTGCCCATTGGAATGAATGGGCAGCGCTTCTGAAGCACCTGAAAAGCTCTTCGAAAGCGCTGTAACAGGAGTTTTTAACCCCTTCTTTTGAGTCAAAAGTGTCCCGCTAGCCGCCAAAAAGCGCCTCTTAAACAGCAGTAAAGCGCCACTAAAACGAGCGGTGCTTTACCGTGAACGCAGCCGCAGCCCCAGTGTGAAAGGGGTCTTAGGCATTTACAAAGACCACATATGCATACACTAAAACACAAATACACATTTTGAGTTTTCAGAATTTCATGTGTTTATTTATTGTATGTTATGTTATATTATAATATAAAAAAAAAAACTATGTATGCAGCACGTATGAAAATTCAAGGGTTGTCCCACATTATGTCACAGTGTAACATTATGTCATGAGTTATCTTAACAAAAGGATCACAAACACACTTTAAATAAATAAATACAAAAAAGGTGGTTATTTTGTAGTTTATAAGTCACCCCTTTGATATCTGTCTACAGTTCATGCATATTTTATATACTTACTTATTTATGCTATGGAAAAAAAAACAGCAGCAAGGAGGAAAGTTCAGGGGTTATCCCACATTATGTCACAGCAGAACATTCTATCTTGAGTTATCTTAGCAAGAGACAAAGTAGAAGTGAAAAAACAATTCTCTTGCTTGTCACTGCAGATTAATTAGAGTGAACTTGTGAACTTGTATGAACTCGGAAATGGCCCCATCTAAGAAGAGCAGAAGCTGAATAGCAGGTAATATCAAAAAATATGGCCCTTTATAAGTATATATTTCTCTGTAAATCTTCTGTTGTTATAGCATGGACATCTGTTTGTACAATTCTCATTTTGGTTAATTATAGCACAATATTTAGGGCACCTTAGATTTAGTCTGATGTAGTGTGGTGGTGCTGTGCATTTATGAAATGATGGGATCATGAGAATCAAGAAATGTGTCATCGTTGCCAAGTGTAGAGGGTGTTCATTCACCTTTCTGCCCACCGCAATCTGTTTCTATGTGTGTGTTTGTTACATGAATTGCATTCCAAAGCTTTGTAGCCTTGGTTACAAAAGAAAGACGTACGAGAATGCTGCAACAATTGCTTCATATCTCTACAGAGCATGATTTCTGTGTCTGGATAGCTAAATGAATAAATTCAATTTTTGGGAAGAAACGGGTTGTTAAAATTATTTTCTTAAGCCATTTCTGTTATACCACATTATCAATTCATGGCAATACAAGTTGGATAATTAGGTTACAGGAATGTATCCCCATTTGTTCAGGTAAATATATATGCAGCATTTTTTTTTCACCATTCTTTGCTGACTGAACTGGAAAAAAGGAGGAAATAAACAAATTGCTTGGTAAAAAGGTCTAATGCCACGTACACACGATCATTTTTCGGCATGTAAAAAACGACGTTTTTAAAAAATGTTATTTAAAACGATCGTGTGTGGGCTTCACATCATTTTTTGGGTTCTGAAAAATGACACAAAAAAAAATCCGAACATGCTACATTTTTTAACGACGTTTTAAATGATGTCCTGCTGAGAGGTGTATGCTATCAGAATGTGGGTCCCTTGCTGAACAGTAGGTTATTGGCTGAAATAAAAATGAACTCATGCTTTCTTAACTCCAGGCAAATAAAAGTAATTTACTGTAAATATATTCCTCAAAAGCTACATCAAGGGGTTGATTTACTAAGACTGGAGAGTGCAAAATGTGGTGCAGCCCTGCATAGAAACCAATCAGCTTCAAGGGTTTTCTTTGTCAAAGACTAATCAACAAGCTCTAGTTAGAAGCTGGTTGGCTACCATGCACAGCTGCATCAGATTTTGCACTCTCTGGTTTTAGTAAATTAACCAGTTCTAGACCACCCACCGCAAACGTGCAATAAAAACAATGGGCCAGATCCACAAAAGAGATACTCCGACTTAACTGCTGTTCAGTCTGTGTGTAACTTTGGAAACGATCCTCAAAAGGCTTTTTCCAAAGTTAGGCAGAAGATCCGGCATGTGTAATTGAATTACACTGCCGAATCTTAGGATGCAGTACCGCATCCGCCGCTGGGGGCATTTCGAGTCGAAATGCCGTTTCTAGTATGCAAATTAGCACTTAAGGCGATCCACAAAGCTTTCCAGCTTCCTTTTTGCGCCGTAAGTGTTATTTTGCAAGTGTAAAATTAGGGCTGGTTCTACAAAGTGTAAACTAGTCACACCATGTAAAAGCCCATTCCAGCGATGGCATTTGGTATGCTTTCCCGAGGGAGAACTCCACGGCAATTTGTAAAAACAAAACCGGCATGGGTTCCCCCCCAGGAGCATACCAGGCCCTTAGGTCTGGTATGGGTTGTAAGGGGACCCCCCCTACGCCGAAAAATCGACGTAGGGGGTCCCCCTACAATCCATACCAGACCCATATCCAAAGCACGCTACCCGGCCGGTCAGGAATGGGAGTGGGGACGAGCGAGCGCCCCCCCCCCTCCTGAGCCGTGCCAGGCCGCATGCCCTCAACATGGGGGGGTTGGGTGCTCTGGGGCAGGGGGGCGCACTGCGGGCCCCCCACCCCAGAGCACCCTGTCCCCATGTTGATGAGGACAGGACCTCTTCCCGACAACCCTTGCCATTGGTTGTCGGGGTCTGCGGGCGGAGGCTTATCGGAATCTGGGAGTCCCCTCAAATAAGGGGGCCCCCAGATACCGGCCCCCCACCCTAAGTGAATGGATATGGGGTACATCGTACCCCTATCCATTCACCTGTAGGCAAAAAGTAAGTTAGTAAACACACAACACAAGGCTTTTTAAAATATTTTATTATTCTGCTCCGGATGCCCCCCCTGTCTTCGTTATTAGCTCAATTAGCAGGGGGGGCTTCTTCTTCCGCTCTCCGGGGGTCTTCCACTCTCCGGGGGTCTTCCGCTCTCCGGGGGTCTTCTCCGCTCTCCGGGGGGGGCTTCTCCGGACTCCGGGGGGCTTCTTCCATCTTCTCCCCTCTTCCGCTGTTGACTCGGCGAACCCCGGTTCTTCTGCAGCTCTCCGGTGCCTTCTTCTTCAGCGCTGGCTGCCTGCTATGTTTGTGTGTTAGCTCGATTTCAAACAGGCAGCCAGCGCGGTCTTCTGTGACGTCAGGGTCTTGTCTTCTGTTCTTCCGATGTTGCCTCGTCGCCTGTTGTCGCTGTAATGATGGAAGCGCGCCTTGCATCCCATTTATATAGGCATCACCGTCCCACCATGCTCCGGCAGGTACCCACGTGGTGGGTGCCTACCCACGTGCACCCACCACGTGGGTACCTACCGGAGCATGATGGGACGGTGATGCCTATATAAATGGGATGCAAGGCGCGCTTCCATCATTACAGCGACAACAGGCGACGAGGCAACATCGGAAGAACAGAAGACAAGACCCTGACGTCACAGAAGACCGCGCTGGCTGCCTGTTTGAAATCGAGCTAACACACAAACATAGCAGGCAGCCAGCGCTGAAGAAGAAGGCACCGGAGAGCTGCAGAAGAACCGGGGTTCGCCGAGTCAACAGCGGAAGAGGGGAGAAGATGGAAGAAGCCCCCCGGAGTCCGGAGAAGCCCCCCCCGGAGAGCGGAGAAGACCCCCGGAGAGCGGAAGACCCCCGGAGAGTGGAAGACCCCCGGAGAGCGGAAGAAGAAGCCCCCCCTGCTAATTGAGCTAATAACGAAGACAGGGGGGGCATCCGGAGCAGAATAATAAAATATTTTAAAAAGCCTTGTGTTGTGTGTTTACTAACTTACTTTTTGCCTACAGGTGAATGGATAGGGGTACGATGTACCCCATATCCATTCACTTAGGGTGGGGGGCCGGTATCTGGGGGCCCCCTTATTTGAGGGGACTCCCAGATTCCGATAAGCCTCCGCCCGCAGACCCTGACAACCAATGGCAAGGGTTGTCGGGAAGAGGTCCTGTCCTCATCAACATGGGGACAGGGTGCTCTGGGGTGGGGGGGCCCGCAGTGCGCCCCCCTGCCCCAGAGCACCCAACCCCCCCATGTTGAGGGCACGCGGCCTGGCACGGCTCAGGAGGGGGGGGGGCGCTCGCTCGTCCCCACTCCTTTCCTGGCCGGCCGGGTAGCGTGCTTTGGATACGGGTCTGGTATGGATTGTAGGGGGACCCCCTACGTCAATTTTTCAGCGTGGGGGGGTCTCCTTACAACCCATGCCAGACCTAAGGGCCTGGTATGCTCCTGGGGGGGGAACCCATGCCGGTTTTTTCTTTGAAAATTGGCATGGAGTTCTCCCTCAGGAATGCATGCCGCTGTCATTTTTTTTTTTTCCCGACGCAACTTTTTTAAGCCGTCGCGATCCTCAAAACTCGGCGTAACGTAACTTTGCGCATGCGCAGTACGGCCGGCGCGGGAGCGCGCCTCATTTAAATGGGACTCGCCCCATTTGAATAGGAACGCCTTGCGCCGGCGGAATTTTAGTTACACAGCCTGAAATTTCTAGATAAGTGCTTTGTGGATCAGGCACTTAGGTAGAAACTTTAAGGCAGTGTAACTTAAATGGGATTTTTTAAGTTACGCCAGGTTTTTGTGGATCTGGCCCATAAAGATAAACTGTCAGCGCAAAAGACTAGTGCATAACAAATGTAAATGGATGTGGACAGAGGATAGATCTAAAAAACAGTCACAGTTCTTTAGTCCATATTCTAATATGTGGTAATAACCAGTCCTTTAAAGGAGGAGAGGAGAGGGATAGGAGGATGGTAGGCGGCAGCCTTCCTCAGAGAAAGCCGGCTCTGTAAGGGGAAGACAGGGGAACAAAACAGGAAGCGTCACCTAAGTGCAATATGTTGTTCACAATTTATTGGGTTAAAAAGGAAATGCACTTACAAACATGTATAAAAAACAGGCTCATCTGTGTGCTTGAATCACAGTGCGGTCCGGTCTCAGGTGCATCCAGGCTCCCGGGTAGTCAGAAGGGTGGAAAAAAATTCTTCCTGTAGTAATCAGGAAGCCAGCCAGAACTAGCGTGTAACACAGACGATGACGTCACAGGAAGCGGAACCAGAGAGAGCACCAGGGGAAGGACAGTATGAGGCAAACCACTGAGAATCTAGGCTACGCCCTCGGAGCCTTCTGCTCCTTCTAAAGGCTATTTTGTGCATTACCACGCATGAAGCTAAAAAAGCCTGACAATTGAAACATATCCATCATTTAGTACAGTTTTTTTTCATATAAGGAACATCTGTATTTTTTCTTACTAGACCTTTGAGATTGACCCTTTCTGGTCTTCAAATCTTCCAGCTTTTTCCTGCTATAGAACCCTGAATTTTCCAAACTCCTTTGAAGTCTGCCATTGGTTTTGTCTGATTCATTTGTTCTCTATAGAGCTATGCTTATATGGTAACCTGAATAGTTACATTTATGGCTTATTCCTTCTTTATGCCATGAATTTCAACAGAAAATGACTACTGACACCCTTAGCATACGTTTATCTCTAAGTAAAAGCTTTAATTACTACTTTCTGCTTTCCTGATGTCAGTCAATTCCCCAGCCCATTCACACATCTTCTCAATAAGACATGCATCTGACAGACTTTTTTCCAATTAAGAATGAGTAAAACTCCTTTCAACAAAGCCCATAAATGTTTTATCCACATTATTACCATTCTTAAATATGCTGCTGCTGGCATATCTACAATAAATGCATGGAGTGTCTTTTACAGTTAATGCAGAACCATGCTGTTTCATTGTAACCAAGTATTTCATAAAGTATATATTTAAAACTCTTAAAAATTAGGAGTGTTTGAAATTAAGCTTAGATAACTGTCCTAATACAGTTATCTATTATCTATAGCAAGCTGTAGTTATCTATAGTTATATATAGCAAGCTTTGGACACACTTGCTATACACATATGCAAAGTATATAAGTATTTGCAAAATGACTCATATTTTGTAATTTGTAAACCTATTTTTAGACAACACAGCCAGGATGGTGACATCACTTTCTGTTAAAGTTAAGAAATGCAGTTGTGCCCACATCCTGTTAAATGGACAAAGAAGTAGCAGGAACACAGTGATAAGTCTTCTTTGCTCTTCCTGTCCTGTGGTTTCCTGTCATCACATGTGCATACAGCAGAGCCTGGTCATCTCCTCCTTCTGACCCTCCCTCACTAAGATGAATAAATGTAAAAAGTAATACAAACTTGGAAGTTTAGACCACTTTAAGCAACACAAAGCTGTGTGTTTTCTGGGTATGCATAGTAATTTGTATATTTTTTATATTTAATACATAGTTAAAACATAGTTTCATTGTTTGACCAAGTAAATATGAAATAATTATTTTTTTAATCATAATATTAATCATATTTACATTTTCAGCGAGCAGGTGGAATGTCAGGCTCATTATCTCATGCTTAGCATTATAACCTTATATGTGTTACTGAAAATAAGCCAAACGTTTAAAGAGCTGAGAAGTTTATACATCAATGATCCACCTTTTCTCTCCCTGCCACTACTTGACTGCTCTGAACAGCTTGATATATTTTCAATCAGAAAGAGACAGTCTAAAGGCAAACAATATCTCTACTTAAAAGGTCCACAAAGTTTCATAACATAACTGACATGGGTGAACCCTTTGCTAAGTGTTTATTTTACAAATAGAGCTTTTTTAGAAAAAGTGGCCTAGGATGCTATAGCTGCCAGGAAAGGCACACATCCACTTACAAATCATGCTACTGTCCATTGCAGAGTAATGTGTATAGTGAAAAGTTCCAGACTGCTGCCTGTCAGTGCAATTCAGCTTGTTATTAGTTTCCTAAACAGTATGCCTACACCTAGGACAAAACTACTAGCAGACTAAAGCCCAGCACAGACGGGCTGAATGTTGGGAGACAACGACCGATTCAAGAAAAAACGCCCAACATTCGGCTCGTGTGTATGTCCGCCTGTCCGACAGAAGTCGGCTGTTCAGCCAGGTTCTGTTGGACGTGCATGCTGGACAACCAGCAGCCGACCGTCTCCCGCTCAGCGCTCTCAGCCAATGGCAGAGAGTGCTGATTGGAGTGTTCTGGCGGGCCGTTCCACTGTCAGAACACAACAGCTATGCGGGAGGATCGCTGGACTAACCTTGCATGGTTAGTACAGCGGCTAAGGCAAGATATATATTATTCAATTTTCTTTTCTTTAACCAAGAGTTGAAGGAAATAAAATAGCTTGATCTCCCACCGATGCAGTCAGTGTTGATGGAGGAATGTGCCCCACAGTGCTATTGAGTTCTGCCAGCATGGAGCGCAAGGTACCTTCCCCACCAGCAGAATACAGTGATCGCTGCCAGTCTAAGGCCAGCTTAAGTTTTAACAGTATGCCCTGCTCTTTCAGTAGTAGGTTTACTGATGTAAATTGTAAAAACTGTCTCTTTCATCCTCTCTACCTCAAACCTCAACTTGCCTTGTGTGGGTAAAAGGTCACATATAATTAGATTAATATCAGGGTTAGCATTCAACTGGGGTAAAAGAGAAGTGACATAGTATAGTTGGGCTGATGGGGCAGGAAAAAAAGATTTGGCCCTACACAGAGAACAATTTGTTACCTGTGCCTTCTCCACCCGTCATAGGATCACAGGGAGGCAGAAAGCAAAAAGGTGTGTTTGTTACTGATCTCCCCATTTCTGGCACAAAACAGGGAGCAACACCCATTTTTTTTAAACTATATCACATTCATGACTATTAAAGACATGAATATACCATACATATTTATTTTTCTTGATAGAAATAGCTTTTCTAGTTCTGAAACTGTACTGTACAAGGAATGCGGTCAGTTTAGATGCAGGCAGCGCATTAGTGTTTTTTCTTGAAATAACCCATCTAATCTGGCTTTTTGTGAAATTGTATTGACTTCATAATTAAGAGATAAATATAATTAAGCAATTGTCCCTGGAGTCAGAAACATTAGAATGGAAATATTTAGGCTTATATAAGCTGCTTTCTCTAGCTATTTGGTTGTGAACTTATCAAGCATCACTTTATAAATATTAGCTGACGACGCCGGCAGCATCCTAGCAGGGGGCAGATTTCCTGTGTAGCTGCTTCTTTTACTGAGGAATCTTTTCCTACTGAGCAGACACAAAGCGTAACAGACTAACACTTTAGTATATTTAAATGATATAATTCCATGCATTATACATGTATATGCACACAGAGGCTGACACAATGGTGGTGCGATATTAGTTATGGACGTTATTCCTTATCCATTTATTATCTAGTATTCATACTTTACATTCTAACCATTCTCTAAAATGACCCTAGTTACATTTAAAGGCACATGGAAGCTTTTTCCTTGGCTATTGCTTCCTAATACTGACACAGTGAATGTTTTAGAATTGTTGTGAGCTTTCAAAGCTAAGTAGATAGAGGTTTTCCTATAATAAAGGAAAGTTTTATATAATGTCTTACCTAAGTCTTCCTATTTAAAAAAGACGTGACGTGGGCTCGAAAAAAGAGAAATCACCTTTATCACGCCAACCTCATGGGGACTCAATATAAGGAAATGCATATTACTGTTAGCTTTAAAAACAGTTTTTTTTTTTTTACATCTAAGAATATGCATGTACAGATAAGCCAAGACACCAATCCTGGGAACAATTGTCACTGGAATAGGAGCCGGGGGGGGGGGGGGTAGTTAGGTCTTTCCGGTTTTTCTATAAAAGTAAAAAAAAACTCCTAAATCTGCTGAATGATACCTAGATGTGTGTAAGCTAGAATACCACAGATCAGATTGGGAGAAAAAAAAATTGTTCCTACAATAATCAATGGTGAAGAAGAATATGGGTGTATTGGTAGATCATAAGCTTAATAATAGCATGCAATACCAAGCTGTGAACAAAGTCCTTTCATGTATTAAGAGAGGTATGGACTCCAGAGAGAAAGAGAACATGTTTCCCCTGTACAAATCATTAGTAAGACCTCATCTGGAATATGCAGTTCAGTTTTGGGCATCAGTTCACAAAAAATGTATTGGGGAACTGGACAAAGTACAGAGAAGAGCAACCAAACTGATAAGAGGCATGGAGGAGCTCAGCTATGAGGAAAAATGTATGTATTCCCTCTTGAGAAGAAAAGATTAAGGGGGATATGATCAACATGTATAAATACATAAGGGGTCCATATAGTGAACTTGGTGTTGAGTTATTCACTTTAAGGTCATCGGAGAGGAAAAGGGGGGACTCTTTATGTCTGGAGGAAAAGAGATTTAATCTCCAAATACAGAAACATTTCTTCACAGTAAAAGCGGTGAAAATGTGGAATAGACTCCATCAAGAGTTGGTTCTGTCCAGCTCAGTACATTGGTTTAAAAATGACCTGGATTATTTTCTAAATGTACATAAAGACCTATACCTATATAATATATAGGTAAAGTTGATCCAGGGAATATCTGTTTGCCTCTCGGGGAATCAGGGAGGATTTTTTTTCCCTGCTGTAGAAAATTGGATCATGCTTTGCTGTTTTTTTTTGCCTTCCTCTTGATCAACTGTGCATATAGGATTGTTTATATCGGGTTGTATGATTTTTTCACTTTTATTGGTTGAACTAGATGGACTTGTGTCTTTTTTCAACCAGACTAACTATGTAATTATATCATGTATAATTATAAAATGAAAAAACTGACTTATAAACAAGAGGTATTGTTTTTTTTTTATGTAGTATTTTTATTATTTTTTTACACATTACTGTACAATTAATTAAAACTGGATGAACATACCAAAGGAATGCATTAAGTCAAAGGCTAAGGCACACAAGCCCTTGCAATCTGCAGGAAGGAAAGGGACAAATGAGACAAGAGCTGTCTCAGGGACTGGCCGGATGAATATTTCTGTTAGTGAAAATAACTAAGAGCTAAAATCTTACAATACATGAAAGAACCACATTAACAAATACAGACTTGTTAAAAAAAAGAGTGTGTGGAATATTTAGGAAAGAGTAACACCAATTAAGTCATTATCCCTATGCAGAAATTGAAGTGTGCTACCCTGTGCTAGAATACTGTATTGTCCATTTCTGGGTAAATGCAGTACCTTTCTGCAAAAGCCATAATCAATGTCAACTTATCACAGCAATAAAGAAGTCATGCTAATAGAACTAGATTGATGCCAGGCTTCTAGAGTTATTAGATTTTGCCATGTTACTAGAGTTAATTTAATTAAATGCTTTAATATGGAGAGTGAGCATGATGCCACGTTACTTAAATGCTGCCATGTACAGTAACTACTGTGATGCCATTTTACCAAAGCGGTAAACAAATGATGGCCCTTCACTTTTCTTGTCTGCAGTTGTCAGCTCAGCTAGTATATATGCTAAATGTAATGTATTATTTATTTCTAAACCACTTTGGATGCTCATACCTGTATACTCCCTGTGGACCAGAGCAATCATTACATTTATGTTATGTTCCCTTTTATTTATCAAAACAAACGTTAATATTACACAAAGATAATCCGAGTAAATACAAAATGCAATTTTTAAGTGATGATTTAATTTATTAAGGGAAAAGAGCTGTCTGAACCTACCTGGCCCTGTGTGAAAAAGAAATTGCCCCACCCCATGCTAAATCATGAATTAACTGTGATTATTACCCACATTTTTTGGAAAGCCAAGTTACATTTCACTTGCCACACCCAAGCTTGATTACTGCCAGACCTGTTGAGTCAAGAAATCACTGAAATAAAAACTATCTGACAAAGTGAAGCACGCTAAAAGATCTTAAAAAGTAACACTTAATTCCGCAATCTAAAAAAATTCAAAAACAGAAGAGAAAAAAAGTAATTGGCATGTATCAGCTGGAAACTGTTACAATGCCGTTTCTAAGGCTTTGGGAATCCAGTGAACCAAGTGCAAGCCATTATCCACGAATGGAGAAAACTTGGAACAGTGGTGAACCTTCTCAGGAGTGTCCGACCAAAATTACTCCAAAAGTACAACGATGACGACTTATCCAGGAGGTCATAAAAGAACCCAGAACAACATCTAAAGAACTGCAGGCCTCACTTGCCTCAGTTAGGCCCCTTTCACACTGGGGCAGGATGTGCGGTGGCATCGTAATTGGCACGGAATTGCAATTATATTGGTCCGCTAGCGGTGCAGTATTAACCCCCACTGACGGCCGAAAAAGGGTGAATACAGCTCAAAATGCGCCTCTGTAGAGCCGCATTGACAGCGGTATTACCGCGGTGTCCCATTGTTTTCAATGGGAAGGAGCGGTGAAGGAGCGGTATACACACCGCTCCTCTCACCGATCCAAAGATGCTGCTTGCAGGAGATTTTTTTTCTCCCGCCAGCGCATCCCCTCAGTGTGAAAGCCCTTGGGCTTTCACATTGCGAATGCTGGGGCAGGAGTATTTCAGGCGTTATTTATGCGCTATTGTTAGCGCTAAAACGCCTGAAATACGCCTCAGTGTGACAGGGGCCTCAAGATCAGTGTTCTTGATTCAACAATACGAAAGAAACTGTTCAAAAATGACATCCATGGAAGAGTTCCAAGGCGAAAGTCACTGCTGAGCAAAAAGAGCACAACGGCTTGTCTAACATTTGTCAAAAAACGTTTTAATGGTCCCAAAGACTATTGGGCAATTATTCTGTGGACTAATAAGACTAATATCACTGGTTATTATTATAACAGTACATTATAACAATATAAAGGTATGTTCTCATCTTTGAAGTTTGTCTTCTAAGGATTTTTCTGTGCAAATTATTCTGCCAGGTTAATTGACTTCTCAAATCACTCTATTGTACATGTGTCTGGCTATTATGGAAACATTAGATGGTTAGCTCCTTGAAGGGGAAATACAGATGTAAATGTTTTATGTACAATGTTGGTTGAAATTCATGTAAATAAAGGTAATAACGAAATTACTAGCACAAACTAATCATCTGTTATTTAGTCTTCAGCTTTTTAATTACATTAAATTATCCAAAATATAAACACGCAGTGCCGCAGAAACACACAATGTCACACTTTTATTAAAATAGATAAACATCCCAAAAAACAGCTGTCACCTGTAATGCAATGAAACAGCAATATAAATCTCAATTATTGGTCTGATAAATTACATATTAATGTTGTTTTTATTAAGAATAATTAGGATCTCAATCCAGCAACTCTCCACAGAATATCTTCATGATTATTACATTAGGTTTTCTATAATTTAATATAAATATATTGTAGCTTGGATTTGTATTTCTGATATTTCAGTCCTGATATTAACAAATATCTTCCAAAGAGCAATGCACTGTCTCTGTTTCAATCAAGTAACACTGGCAGGTATTGCCCCTCTCCAATCACAAACAAACAAATATTTCCCAGCACACTTACCAGCTAGCCTACAAACAGACAAAAGTGTCCCTGTCTCACAATTCACGTTAAAAACAGAGGGTTTTGTTGCACACATTTGCAAGTATATGTGGAAGCCACAATGCCCACGTCAAGGCTCCACTGTATACTGTGATCCTAACTCTATAGTGGATAAATTAAAGTGGTGGCAAAGGCAGAAGTTTTTTTATCTTAGCAGATAAAAAACCTTCTGTGTGCAGCAACCCCCCCCCCCCCTCAGACCCCCTAACACTTACCTGAGCCCCTCTCGATCCAGTGATGTTGCATGAGAGACTCAGCTTTCCGAGACTCTCCCTCCTCATTGGCTGAGACAGCACCATTAGCTCACACTGCTGTCAAAGTCAGTGAGCCAATGAGGATAGAGAAGGGGCGGGTCCGGGCCATGGCTCCATGTCTGAATGGACACACTAAGCTGCAGCACAGCTCAGGTGCCCCCAAAGTAAGCTGCTTGCTGTGGGGGGACTCAACAGGAGGGAGGGGCCAGGAGCGCCAAAGAGGAACTCTAGAAGAGAAGGATCTGGGCTGCTCTGTGCAAAACCATTGCACAGAGCAGGTAAGCATGACGTTAATTTTTTTAACAAAAAAAGGAGTGAGCCCACCAATCCTTAAAAGACACGTACTCATGTGACACCTAGAAAAAGCACAATGGCAGTGAATGCTTCCATTGCGTTGGGTGCAGGAATGGAGTGGCCTCCCTCCAGCCATAAACCTATCCATTGTTATATGTGCTCCTACTATGGAGATTTTGGAGATTTTAGAGTTAGGACCATTGTAAATAAAAGGCCCTTGTCATGTCACTGCGGCCTATGCAAATGTGTGCAAACAAGGACCTCTGTTTTTAACGTAAACTGTTAGACAGGATCAATTTGGTTGTTTTGCCGATTGGCTGGTTAGTGTGCTGGGAAATATTTTGTTTGTTTCTAACTTGGAGACTCTCAAAACTATAGTTAGAACCATATTATACAGACGAGCCTTTATGTGGGTACTGTGGCTTTCACATACAGTATATTTGCAAATGTGTGTAATGAAACTGTTTTTAATGTGAATTGTTAGACTAGGATCAATGTTGTCTGTTGGCAGGCTAGCTGGTAAGTGTGCTGGAAAATTTTTGTTTGTTTCCTATGTGCATTCCAAGCATGTGACTGACCAGTAAAAAGAGAGACAGCATATTGATGAGCTAATTTTTTGCCACTCTGATTTCTGCTCCCATCAGCATGCTTAAAGTTAGCATATGAGAACTGTAGCACACCTGATTAGCTCCGCACTGCTTCTTCCTTGTCCATTCAAAACTCTGATGTATATAGACAGAACGAGAATCATACCAATTTAGACCAAGTTGCTTGCAAGAAAAAAAACATTTATTTACCCATTCACAAATAAGGAACGGCATTACATTGTGTCTTTTGTACCTAATTTTTACTTACTGGTCTACAGATATTTCCTACATCTGCCCATTTTGCCTTTAGCCTGACTGCCCATCAGAAACTCTAAAGCCTCGTACACACGACCGATTTTCTCTGCAAAAAACAGCAAGAAACTTGCTGGGATTTTTTTTTAGCCAAGGAAACCGGTCGTGTATACATTTTTCGACAAGGAAACTGTCGAGGATCCCATTGAGCCAAAAAGAGAGCATGTCTTCTTTTTCCTCGACGGGTATGGAGAAACTTGCCTTGTCGAGTTCCTCGACAGCCTAGCAAGGAACTCGACAAGGAAAACGATGTGTTTCGCCCGTCGAGTTCCTCGGTCGTGTGTACGAGGCTTAATAGATGCAAGAAGCCAAAGATAGCTAGAAAATCATGTTACATTTGAAAACATGGTCTTGTACAAAATATACTAAACATTTTGTATTAACTCAAAGACATAAGTTTAAAATACATTTTCCTTAAAAAAAATGGTTCATTCTCTCATTATTGGCTTTATGATATCCAGTATTAGGAATTACAGCATACCTCTCGTATTTGTATACCAGACTGTTTATTTTATTAGTAAACCCTTTTTTGTGCATAGCCCCAATGTATTCTTGCTTGGCTTCAATGTATTTGTAAATCCAACTTAATCCATAATGCCTATCTGGAGGATCTCACTCAAAGCACTGCAGACTTATTTATATAAATCTATTTGAGATAAGTGAAGCACAATGGAATGTCAAACAGCATGGAGTGGTGAACAGCATACTTAAACGTGTTGGAAAACATTTCAGTTTTGATAGTAGTAAGGTTTGGGTGATCAATCAGACTGTGTAAATTAAAGTATTTCAAAGATGCAGTCAGGGTTATGATCACATCCCATGATTATGGTCTAATGCTTTGTACAGGGTTGTGTACATGAACACTGTCAGTCTGTGTTTCCTCTTTGAGAAACAGAGGAAATACTAAATAATATTAATTAAAATAAAAAAAATGTGTCTCAATAATTATATCTGAAAAAAAAAATAAACATTATAGGATTCTGCACTACTTGCTCGTTGTGTGCACGGGCAGTCTATTACCACATGCTCTGATCTTCTTTGTTTTACTCTCCCTTCTAGCTAACTTTTAAATTGTTTTTACATTAAACTGTAGAAATGAAACTTAGCCATTTGATGTTCAAAGTGAAATTTCTCTTTTATCACTTTTATAAGATGTGAATGGATGTGTGCAGGAAAACATACTAACAGTTCACATCCATCTTTCATAAGCCATCATTTTTAATTGCATTTCATAAAATGAAACACATTTGATCGATTGCCCTGCATTACAGAAAAACTATCCGCATGTATATAAAACCCTCCACTCTCAATTCAGGAACATGAACATCCAATTGCTTACCTCTATCTGTTCACCAGTGGCAAAAAAATGAAGACCTGGCATGTACAAAAAGTTTTCCCTACCATTGATACCTGTGCCTATAGCAATAATGTGTATCATAATAGTATGCCTACCCTATATTTGGATCCAGTGATCACATATTCTGTATATAGGCTGTAGTCTTTGCTATTTCATTGGAAAAGGTATACCAAAACTACTGGTAGAAAAAAAAGTTCAAGGACCAACAAATAAATACTATGTAGACATCCTTAGTAGTATTTATATTGTGCTAGGACCCCAATGGGTACGCCAGGGGGACCATTTTCTGATATTACTCCATCTAAAACATCATGCTAAATGTGTAACAAATTAATACAGGACTTTTATCAAAATATAAATTGGAGGGGGCGTTAAACCACTGTAATATTCTACTTTGCCATCCGTATCTCATTGCGGAGATTTCACTTTACTTCTTGTTGTGTAGTTAACAGAAAGTGAAAAGATAGCTTTCCAATGTGAGGTAAATATTTTAGACAGTATCTAGGGAACAATTGTCCCCATCAGAAGATTTCCTCTTATTCCTGTTCTGATGATAACTCAAATTTTGGACACAGCTGATCACAGAATGTGGAAAGGGACAATCACAGTGGTTCTTTACCATGTGATCATCTGTGTCCAATCACAGCTGATCACATGTAAATAGTCTTGCCAGTTAATGGCAGTCCTTTCCTCCCATGCTGTGGGAGGAAAGCAGAGCTATTATCAGGCAAGCCTGTGAACACATTGTACACTGATGATCAAGGCACTAATAATCAGTGCCCTGATTATCAGTGCAGCCCCATTAGTGCAGCCTATCAGTACCTATCAGTGCAGCCTGTCAGTGTCGCCTATCAGTGGCGCCTCATCAGTGCCCGTCAGTGCTGCCTCATCAGTGCCCATCAGTGCTGCCTCATCAGTGCCGCCTCATCAGCACACATCAGTGAAGAAGAAAAAATACTTATTTGCAACATTTAATAACAGTGACATTTTCATTTGTTTAGCACAAAATAACCCACTGGTGAATATCACCAAAATAAATCTCTATCTGTCTCAAAAAATGATAAAAATGTCACATGGGTACAGTGTTGCAAGACCGCGCACTTGTCATTCAAAGTGTGACATAACTGAAAGCTGAAAATTGGCCTGGAGAGGATATGGTGAAATTGCCCAGTATTAAAGTGGTTAAAGAGAATGAAGCTGATTTACTGAAGGCAAATAGGCTATTCACTTTGCAAGGGAATTTTCTCCTAATTGGTGAATATTATGGCCATTTATTTTGCAAAAACAATGTTGCTTCTTGCACGTGATTGTAAAATGACAGGCAGTAGAGCTTCACCTCTTTCACTAAGCTAAGTGAAAATCCCCTTGGAAAGAAAACAGCCATTTTCCTAGCAAACTCACCTCCATGAATCTCCCTAACTAAGACACAAAAAAAAAAAAAACTAACAGTGGTTCTAATGCCTCACCACTATTTCCAAATCTAAAACAAATGTTGCCTTCAGGAATAATGTAAGAGCCTGTTCACGCATAACTAACGTAGTGTCTTTCATTTTTCCACACTGGAAGAACACCAGTCTTTGCTAGGGCACATAGAAAACATATGTTTTCTATGTGCTCCATTCAGGCTTCATTGCAGCCTGGAGGTGTGCTGCAGTGAGGTGTGTTAAAATACAAATACACAAGAAGGATGTGTGACATGCATGTCATTGCAGTGGCATAAATAAAGTGTCACTTTCTGAACTTCAAATAAAGTTTCCAAAAAAGATACAAATTTAATAAAAGGGACATTTCTGATATGCTGAAACTGACTGCACACTAAGCTGCTCCGATTTAGTATTCAGGAAGGGTGAACGGGCCCTAAACCAAACCTATATGCCACCATGTCAGGACAAGTACCAGGTTTCCTGTATGGTCCGACCCTCTGCTTAGAATACTTGTCTTCTCCCTGTGAAATCCCCAGTGTCTTTGGGTTATTGGTGCATATGACTCCTCCTTTTGTTCTCACAGTAACTGGGTGTCTGAAGAGGCAATGGCCAAGCCCAAGCACTTTCACTTTGGGGCTGAAAGATATACTATATTACCAAAAGTATTGGGACGCCTGCCTTTGCACACACATGAACTTTAATGGCATCCCAGTCTTAGTCTGTAGGGTTCAATATTGATTTAGCCCACCCTTTGCAGCTATAACAGCTTTAACTCTTTTGGGAAGGCTGTCCACAAAGTGTTTCTATGGGAATGTTTGACCATTCTTCCAAAAGCGCACTTGTGAAGTGAGGCACTGATGTGGATGAGAAGGCCTAGCTCCAAGGTGTTCAGGTTAAGGGTCAGGACTCTGTAGAATACAGACTCTGTAGAATACATATCGGCCTAAACGGATGAACGTTTTATTTATTCTTTTAATTGGGATATTTATTATGGCAAAAAGTAAAAAATATTGGTGTTTATTTACTAAAGGCAAATCCACTTTGCACTACAAGTGCACTAGGAAGTGCAGTCGCTGTATATCTAAGGGGGACATGCAAGGAAATTTAAAAAACAGCATTTTTGCTTGTACATGATTGGATGATAATATCAGCAGAGCTTCCCCTCATTTAAGATCTTTCCCTCAGATCTACAGCGACTGTACTTGTAGTGCAAAGTGCATTTGTCTTTAGTAAATCAACCCCATTGGGTTTTTGCCAAAATTTCCAATCGCTCTTCTTTTGTTTATAGCGCAAAAAGTAAAAACCACAGAGGTGATCAAATACCACCAAAAGAAAGCTGTGGGGAAAAAAGGTATCAATTTTAATTGGGTACAGCATCGCATGACTGCGCAATTGTCAGCGACGCAGTGCCGTATCCCAAAAAATGGCTGGGTCAGGAAGGTGGTAAATCCTGCCGTGGGCTGAAGTGGTTAAACACCCTTTGCTTCCATGGAAGGGTAAAATAGAAGAACAAAGACTAACTGATTGATTCCACCTGTTAAATGATTTATGAGTGTTTTATACAAAAACTGTATGTAATGTTTATAGACTTTTTAAAATCTACCAAACTCATAAGATCTTACAACAGGGTTATTCAGACAGAACGTACATAAATCTAGCCTGCTTTTTTATCAGCCTGTTAATGGGAAAATATTATAAACTTTGTGTCAAATTTAATAGAAATGGTGCAAGCATACAAATATATCTACAAAAAAAAACATAGAACCTGTCATAAACCTTATTCCTGTAACAGCAACAGGATGTCAAACACGACAGCACTATGTGACCAGGCTGCTGAGATCTAGAATCCAGTTGAAGTCCAAAGAGATTTCATTGGACTGCCTGTTCACTCCAGGTAATTATAGAGCAACTTGGATTTCTGGCCTTTGTCCAGCCTCATTTTATTCATTCTGTTGGCCAGAGGTTACGGCTTTGATTGCTTCCTCCACATCTCCCCCTCCATGCAGAGTGAACAAAAGACATAAGTCAGTGAGCTGAAGGTAACAACATTTGTTGATTCACCCTTTTCCTTTGCCCTGGCTCACTCCAGCAGTCCGCGTATTTACATCACCTCAGGGAACTGGCTGAACACGCTGTTGTGCATTTTGTATTAACCAGTCACACGCAGGTCAGGACAAAAGCCGTTGATTAAATCAAGTACAAGCATCTAAAAATATGGAGAAATTATTAAGGGTGAACAGTACAAATTATTTACTGAGATGATTACAAACGGGTACAAGAACGTTAATCTCTCATTCATGGTTGGATTAAGAAAATATTTTTGAAAAGATAATCATCTTAGAGAACTGCTAGACCTTAAGCAAAGCTACAAATAACAATTACAGATATGTTGGTATTTAAGAGTTTCTTAAACCTGAAATTTAGACAATGCTTGGATTATAGGGTGGTGTTTTCTTCCAGTGCACATTAGACTTCCACCCAGTTAAATTGATCATATGCATACAATTTTGATTTGAATTAGCAATAATTCCAGTAACTAAATATCTTTTGTGTGCCTACCTACTTATAAATTATTTTGGATGTTTAGTAGACATAGGTAGTCGTTAGTGCCGGTTCACACAGGGGCAACCCTACTTACAGCACAACTTTGCAAGGCGACTTCAGCGTGAGGCTGGGTTCACACTACGGTTTTCCCGTCCGTCAGCCGCATACGATTTCAGTATCGAAAACGTACGGGCCCGGACGGGAAAACGTATAGATAAAGAATGCATTGCAAATCGTATGCACTCAGATGCATCCGGGTGCGTACGATTTGCTGGCAAAACGTTTTTTTAAACGTACGCAAAACCGTGTTCAACCACGGTTTTGTGGTCGTTTTTAAAACAGTATGGCAACCGCATACGTTTTCCTTTAACATTAATGTCAATGGAAAACGTACATATGTGCGGTTCCATACGTTCCCGTCCGTTTCAGCCGCATACGGTTTTTCATATAAATCGTATGCGGCTGACGGACGGGAAAACCGTAGTGTGAACCCAGCCTGACTTGGAGCAACATACAATGCGACTTAATGTTGCCTCCAGGCATAGGTGTGCACACAGGGTGTGCCAGGTGTGCCTGGGCACACCCTAATCACCCTGTGTGGCATGTATTCCTCCTGTTTAGACCCCTGATATTTCACCAAAGCTCCCTAATGGGGCTCCTAAAACAATTGTAAAAAATTATTACAAAAATAAAAATTGTTGAAAATAAAATAATAAAAAAGAAAACACCGTCCACTGCCCTACTTTCACCAATCTCTGCCCTAATGACACTATCCACTGCTCTACTGACAACGCCATTATATATACACATGTACACACACATATGCACTTTGGGGTGCACACCTTAATGCAATAGGCTGTGCACACCTATGCCTCCAGGACAGGCAACTTTGGCTGTGGCCAATCACAGAATAATCAGCTCTGTGGGAGGGAGGGGTTTGCCTGAGTAAACTATTTTATTTTCCTGTAAAGTTGCTTCAGTTAAGATGGAGATCCGACTTTGGAGGCAACGTCCATTGCAATCTATGGGTACAAGTTGCCTAGAAGTCGCCTTGAAGTAGTACAGGAACCTTTTCTGAAGTCGGAGCGACTTCAGTAATGTACATTAAGAGGGCTCTCATTAACTATAATGGAATTTCTGATGTCAAGTGACTTGGGGCGACTTGAGGTCTGACAAGTCGGATCCCAATTTGCTGTAGTGTGAACCGCCAGCACTTGGCGTTAGTATAGTAAAAGATTTTGGTGAAAAAAAAAAATATTTCTAATAACTTCCTATTTTAAAGCTAGAGCAGGTTTTGTACCCACTGATGTGTTCCTGAACTGTACTTGTACATTTAAAATAAATAAAAAGTTTCAAAAATATAAAGTAAGACAGTAAAGGTTGTGATATCTACAATAAATGTTGCTAATGAGCTGCACATTTGAATACTTCAGACATTCGGATAAAATGTGCAGATCTCTTTTTTTGCCCAATATGTTGTCTATTTTTCACCAGACTTCAAATAAGGTCATTTGTGTCTCCTAAGTAAATTACTGTTAAAATAATTTGCACTGAGCAAGGAAAAAAAGTTAATCTTAAAGCAGAGCTGCAGACAGAAAATAAATTACTGTAGTCAAACATGCCTAATCTGTTTTAATTTATTCTTACTTTCTTCTGCATACCTAAAGTTCCAAAAAACAGCAGCAATTTTCACTTGTACTAAATGTACTCCTGCGCTGTATGGGATATAAGTGAGAGGGAGTGGGCCGGGAAAGGGGGCAGGGGGGTGAGTGAACGTGAATACTGCAGCAAACAAAAAGGATATTGTCCTCTCAAGACAAGGAATAATAATGCAAAAAATATGTGAAAGTGTCTGTGCTGTGAAATCCAGAAATGGGGAAGGGGAAAGGGAGGGGTGAGTGGGCAAAGATCCGTGGACCAGTGGGGTGGTGGGGTGTACAAACACAAATGGAAGTGACCTACAACCGGAAATTAAGTGAGTACAGTCTATCCTAGACTGTATAACAGTGAACACACAGAAAATCTTCCAATGTAAATGGTTAATAAACTACAACTCAAACAATCTTGAATTGGAGATGGAAGTCAGAAAAAATAAAATAAATAAAACTAAGTTCAAGGTGAAAATAGGTGAAATAAATGGTTAAATGTGAGAGGTACCAAACTCAGGTGAGTGAAGGTATGTAATCAGGTGAAATCCACACACTGTGCACCCTTCACCAATGGTGAATCTTAACAGCTTACCTCCCTACTGACATACAGAGCCAAATGAATAATCATTATACCAGCTTTATATTTGATGGATGTCTTCTTGTCAGATCTCAGTGGTTGATCATACATGTAAAGATAATGGTAAAAGTATTGTAGCCTTATCCTCTTTTTGGACAAGGAGGAAAATACTGCGCAAGAGAGTGGTCAGATGTCCACTTACACAACTTACAGAGTGTGTAGGGAGCGTGTGCCTATCTCCACGAGCGCCGAGCTTGTATCCTTGTCTTCTTCCTGCTACCAATTTCTCCCCTTAGCATCCATAGAGCCGTCCGCTCATAGCGAGATATGAAAGGCAGGGGTGGAAGAAGAGAAGGGGGCACATCGCATAAAACCGTACAGCAAAATAAAATTTATTGGGTCATAAAACAATCGGTAAAAGACTCACATGGGGCAGTCTAAAGGCGGTCATGTAGCCACGAGCACCGCGCTCGTCCACCGTCCATCAGGTACTGCTCCTGGTGAATGCTCTGTTGTCCCGACGCGTGTTCGTCACATCACGTGACTTCATCAGGGGATGTTTGACTAGAGCACTGGATTCTCTTTAAATATCGTCTCAACGATAGGGCATAGTGGTGGCCATTTTGTTGAAGTCAACGCCCTATATTGGCGAATGCCGTGCCGGCGCCATTTTCCCTGAGTCTCCTCTAATATGTCAGTCTCTGCTAGATGGAACAAGCAGGACGAGAGACAGACATCCAGGGAAGCTGAGCTGTGGCAGGCAACGGCTGGCCTATGCTGTGAGCGAGTGTCCACAGGGAAGAGTTAAAAAAGGGTTTTATTTTAATAAAATTAAAAAAGGGGGAGTTTAAAAAGATTAATTAAAGAGGAAAATAATTAATATATATGAGATCCGGGCACACTGAGCATGAAAGTCCAATGGGACACATATGTCAGTGGTCCGGGTCAGGACACATATTGGGGCGAGCAGTGTGCTGTCACTCAATACAATTGCGCAGATACTGCCATGTCACAGGGCCAGTAGGCACCGCATTAACTAGCACCATAGTGACAGGCGGACTGTGCAGAAAATAATGGAATATTAAATATTGAAAAACAAATGTTGTTTAAAAAATAGAGAAATAAGCAATAGGAGCCAGATGAGGAGATAGCCTGGTAAGGGAAGCAATCCGGGTGTCAGAGCCCAGAGTGTTTAGCAACTGGTAGGAAAGGGGCTATGGTGAGATAGTGACAAAACAGAGCAGCACCTGACGCATGGCAGGTGTAGGTAAATAAATGAATACATAGGGATCTTACATATAGTATTCTGCATAGCATGGGTAAGATAGTGTAGGGATGTGACATTGTATCTAAAAGTCACTCAGGAAGCAGTTCAGATCGAACTCGATGTTGAGGTACAGGTGGCAGGTCAATAAAGGGCCCCCTGACCCCATCTCTACATTTTCGACACCAGAAAAACTGGCGTGCCATGTCCCTTCATCCATAGAGGGTATGACAACAAACATCCCTCCAGGAGTGGCTGATACACACAGAGAAGCCAGGGAAGATGCCCCAAAAGAGGATCAACATAGAAAAGGACATCGAGAAGAAAAACAAGTACATCCCAGTGGCCAGACCCCATGCAACTCATGGAGGAAACACTCAGAGACAGCAGCCACTCCCCAACAAGGTTGGAAGAAAACAAAAAATCGGAAAAATAAAAAACCACATAATAACTGGAATAAAAATAACCAAGGATACAAAGATACAAGAGATCCACAGTACGAGCGAGGAAGAAGTCCCGAATGCCCCACTAGACACTATGACAACCGAGAATATAGAGGGGACCAGCCATACGATCCTAGAACGTATAGAAGAAGTCCAGGACCAGACCCCTACTATGAACAAAGAGAAAGGCATGGCCCGCCACCTCTATTACCCAGACCAAGAGAAAGGAGTCCAGTGTATCGTTATAGTCAATACATTCCTCCGAGAGACTCCCGAGACTGGTATAGAGAAGAAAGAAGAGCCCCCGAGTACCGTTATGAGGAAGGATATAGCAGATCTTTTTTAGACCGAGACACAATTTACCATTCTCCGAGGAAAACAGAGGAAACGAAGCAGAGAAGCCCCCCAAGAAAAGAGGATGCAGGGCAGGCAAAAGAAAACAAGAAATAAATAGAGAGAAACTGAGAACAATAGGAGAGGGAATCTTTAATTTGACTGATATACCACTGACTCAAGAAGAAATCCTAGTATTAGATAAAGGACTCAAATACGCACCGGCCAGGAACTTGGATAAATTTCAGACCTACATAAATATTGAAAAATATGTTAGGAAACTGAACATTAAAAAATACATGACTGGCAAGTCCTTTAAGCCTGCTAGAGGGGAGAATGATACAGTGGTTCACAGTCAATTAAGGAATAAATCGACCTTTAATCCAAAAGTTAAAGACGGGAAACATATAGAAGTATTCAGAAATATGGTGAAGGACGAAATTAAAAAAATAGCGATCAAGAAAGCAGAGGAACCTATATCCATGAAGATCGGTATCAAGAAACTTAGAACCAATAAAGATCTCGTGATTAGACCCTCAGACAAGGGTGGGGGAATAGTGTTACTGACCACGGAACAATATCACAAAGGCATGCTGAAACTCCTTAACGACCCCGAGACCTATAGTCCAATGTCAAGAAATCCAATATTCAAATGGAGAAAGGAACTCGAACAAGTCGTGCACTTGGGCCTTAAAAAAGGAGTCCTGGATAAAAAAGAGGCGAGGTACTTGATCCCTGAAGCTTGCAGGACCCCCATCATCTATGCCTTGCCCAAGATCCACAAAGATAAAGAAAACCCTCCCTTCAGACCCATTGTTAACGGCATAGATTCTATAACAGCCAGACTTGGCCAATACATAGACCGTTATTTACAACAGGCCATGCAACATACACGCGCATACCTAAAAGACACAAAGGAAATGCTGCAACTGTTAGACGAGCTGAATGAAGACTGACCTCTGTTAATGGCCACGGCCGATGTCTCATCATTATATTCTATCATTCCTCACCACTTAGCTTGTGATGCCACCAAGTGGGGACTTCGAAACTTCACCGACCTTCCCTGTGTACAAAGGAAGTACATCATCAAGTGTTTAGACTTTTGTCTAAAACACAGCCACCTATGGTACAACGACCAGTACTACCAACAACGGACTGGAGTGGCGATGGGGGCAAAATTTGCCCCGAGCGTGGCAGGGCTTGTTATGTCTCAATGGGAGGAAGAAGGGGTATTCACTCATCAACCTACAGATCTTTTGCTATATAAAAGATATATTGATGACATTTTTATCCTGTGGAAAGGAGATCACCGATCACTGGTGACTTTCCTGGAGAATCTAAATACTAACACTAGAAACATCAAACTTACCTGGCAAATTGAAGAACATAATATAGCCTTTCTAGATTTAGAAATCTCCAGGAACAATGCAACCTTTGATACCAAGACTTTTTTTAAAAATGTGGACAGAAACAGCTATCTTCCCCTTACCAGCTGCCATCATAAGAATTGGCTTTTTAATATACCGAAAGGTCAACTAATGCGCCTACGACGCAATTGTACAAAGCAGGATGTTTTCCAAAACAAGCTAAACAGCTAGGTGATAGATTTGTACAGAAGGGATACGACAACATATACATTAAGCAAAAGATAGAAGAGGTATCTAAGATACCCAGGGAAAAACTCCTGGAAAGCAAAACTTCAACAAGTAGACAAGACTTGGTACCTATAATACTGGACTATAACATACAACACAGAAAAAGTCATTCAAAGACATTGGCACATCTTAAAAGGCGATAAAGATCTTCGAGACGTATTACCAGACAAACCAAGGTTTATATATAAGAGAGCCCCTACACTGCGGGATCAACTGGTGAAGAGCGTGATAAACCCGCCAAAGAAACAGTTCACATTTTTCACCGGAAAAGGATTCTACCCTTGCAAGAGATGCTATTCTTGCACACATACCAAACGACCGAACAAAAAGGTGTCTACCTTCAAGTCTAATAGCAACGGTACTGAGTATGAAATAAGGGACTTCATTGGCTGCAACACAGAAGGTGCAGTATATGCACTCGAATGCAGCTGCGGACTGCAATATATAGGCCGCACAAAGAGACTGTTACGGATACGTATCAAAGAACATGTGAAAAATATAGAAAGTGGGTTCCCTAATCACAGCGTATCTCGCCACTTTGCCAAAGTCCACCACAAGGACCCCTCACATTTGAAGTTCTGGGGGATAGTTCCATACTCTAGACCATAGCGGGGGGCCATAAGGTTAGGGCCCTCAGCCAACTAGAATCAAAATATATTTTCAATATGGATACTTTCACACCCAGAGGCCTCAACATCGAGTTCGATCTGAACTGCTTTCTGAGTGACTTTTAGATACAATGTCACATCCCTACACTATCTTACCCATGCTATGCAGAATACTATATGTAAGATCCCTATGTATTCATTTATTTACCTACACCTGCCATGCGTCAGGTGCTGCTCTGTTTTGTCACTATCTCACCATAGCCCCTTTCCTACCAGTTGTTAAACACTCTGGGCTCTGACACCCGGATTGCTTCCCTTACCAGGCTATCTCCTCATCTGGCTCCTATTGCTTATTTCTCTATTTTTTTAACAACATTTGTTTTTCAATATTTAATATTCCATTATTTTCTGCACAGTCCGCCTGTCACTATGGTGCTAGTTAATGCGGTGCCTACTGGCCCTGTGACATGGCAGTATCTGCGCAATTGTATTGAGTGACAGCGCACTGCTCGCCCCAATATGTGTCCTGACCCGGACCACTGACATATGTGTCCCATTGGACTTTCATGCTCAGTGTGCCCGGATCTCATATATATTAATTATTTTCCTCTTTAATTAATCTTTTTAAACTCCCCCCTTTTTTAATTTTATTAAAATAAAACCCTTTTTTAACTCTTCCCTGTGGACACTCGCTCACAGCATAGACCAGCCATTGGCTGCCACAGCTCAGCTTCCCTGGATGTCTGTCTCTCGTCCTGCTTGTTCCATCTAGCAGAGACTGACATATTGGAGGAGACTCAGGGAAAATGGCGCCGGCACGGCATTCGCCAATATAGGGCGTTGACTTCAACAAAATAGCCGCCGCTATGCCCTATCGTTGAGACGATATTTAAAGAGAATCCAGTGCTCTAGTCAAACATCCCCTGATGAAGTCACGTGATGTGACGAACACGCGTCAGGACAACAGAGCATTCACCAGGAGCAGTACCTGACGGACGGTGGATGAGCGCGGTGCTCGTGGCTACGTGACCGCCTTTAGACTGCCCCATGTGAGTCTTTTACCGATTGTTTTATGACCCAATAAATTTTATTTTGCTGTACGGTTTTATGCGATGTGCCCCCTTCTCTTCTTCCACCCCTGCCTTTCATATCTCGCTATGAGCGGACAGCTCTATGGATGCTAAGGGGAGAAATTGGTAGCAGGAAGAAGACAAGGATACGAGCTTGGCGCTCGTGGAGATAGGCACACGCTCCCTACACACTCTGTAAGTTGTGTAAGTGGACATCTGACCACTCTCTTGCGCAGTATTTTCCTCCTTGTCTAAAAAGAGGATAAGGCTACAATACTTTTACCATTATCTTTACATGTATGATCAACCACTGAGATCTGACAAGAAGACATCCACCAAATAGAAAGCTGGTATAGTGATTATTCATTTGGCTCTGTATGTCAGTAGGGAGGTAAGCTGTTAAGATTCACCATTGGTGAAGGGTGCACGGTGTGTGGATTTCACCTGATTACATACCTTCACTCACCTGAGTTTGGTACCTCTCACATTTAACCATTTATTTCACCTATTTTCACCTTGAACTTGTTTGGAATTTTGGACTGCACTCCATTATTTTTTGTTGGATTTCATTTTTTGCTTAGTTTTATTTATTTTATTTTTTCTGACTTCCATCTCCAATTCAAGATTTTTTGAGTTGTAGTTTATTAACCATTTACATTGGAAGATTTTCTGTGTGTTCACTGTTATACAGTCTAGGATAGACTGTACTGACTTAATTTCCGGTTGTAGGTCACTTCCATTTGTGTTTGTACACCCCACCACCCCACTGGTCCACGGATCTTTGCCCACTCACCCCTCCCTTTCCCCTTCCCCATTTCTGGATTTCACAGCGCAGACACTTTCACATATTTTAAGCAATTTTCACTTGCTCTCCTGTGAATAGATGGTTCTGTGCTGCTTTTTCTTACCAGATAACCACAGGTTCCTCCTCCTCTGTGATTGGCTATGGCATCCCAAGCGACAAAAGTGACTGGGAGACTAATGCCGCGTACACACCACCACTTTATGTGATGAAAAAAACACGTCATTTTTTGTGAAGTAAAAAAACGAAGTTTTTGAAACTTCATTTTCAAAAACGACGTTGCCTACACACCATCGTTTTTTCAAAATGCTCTAGCAAAGCGCGGGTTACGTTCAGCACTCTTTTCCATTGAAGCTTGCGTCATAACTTGCTTCTGAGCATGCGCGGGTTTAAAAACGTCGTTTTAAACGTCGTTTTAGCCTACATACGGTGATTTTTTGTGACACAAAAAACAACGTTTTGAAAAACGACACAAAAAATTGAAGCATGCTTCAAATTTTTTTTGTCGTTTTTCACAAGACATAAAACAACGTTTTCCCCCACACACGGTCATTTTAAAACGTCGTTTTTTTTCATCACATAAAGTGATGGTGTGTACGCGGCATAAGACTGTGGCTCAGGGGGACCTTTCATAAAGCAGCAACATAGTCTTACCACGGTTATATTGTGCAAAAAAGTAAAAAATAAATGAACATTGCACAGTCATAAGGCACAGCAGTGTGCTTTACAAATGTGCATTGTATGCCACGTGCTTTGAAACTTTTAAGTGCTAAGTGCTCCAAAAGTACTTTGTGGTTCAAGATAGGATTTTCAAGTGCCACACTCCCCTCTTGCGACCCCACTCACCAGAGTTAATGGACCCTCAGCTTTACAGTCTTGGGGTCAATAGGGCTGTGATCTAAAAGATCTGATGTATAAAACCTGGACTCTCAGAGAACCTTTCATTCAGATATTCATGTGGGTAGATCGAGGAAGGTAATTCATAATGGAAAAAAAAAGATGAAAAATCCAATAGTGAAGTACTGCCGGTAGACTGCAAAGCGGAGTATCCATTAACTCTGGTTAGTGGGGTTGCAAGAGGGAAGTGTGGCACTTGAAAATCCTATCTTGAACCACAAAGCACTTTTGGAGCACTTAACACTTTATTCATTATATGTATAGAATTTGGTAAATTACGGTCACGGTCAATAATTTCCAAGCACATTGTCACTTTTGATGTTTTATATTCTGCCAGCGCTGTTAATTCACGTATTCATTGTAAAAGGCATATGACTCTCCTCTTTCGCTGCGTTAAAGGCAAACTTCACTTGTGTTCTTAAAAGCTTAAGGTTGGCAACTTCCAATACTTTAGCTTCTGACTTTTAGCCAGCAGGTACTTAGCAGCTCATGGAGTCCAGCACTGTCTTCCCCAGAGCTCGAACTTCACCGGGCTTAGGATCCATGGAAACACCATCTTGAATGTGGGAGCCAACTGTAAATTCTTGACATCTCACAGCTGGCTCCTCACTGCACGTGCATGTAATTGTGTGGCAGTGTGGGACTGGTCCTACAGCCTCCTGGGATATGTGACATGTCCCAGGATGCAGCAGAAGGTGGGGGGAAGGTCAAACTGACAGAATCCTTATCTTGGTAAGAATTTAACTAGTGGAAGCAGATACCTATCAAAAAAAGTCAGGTCAGGTCTACCATATGTTACATCAGTTCAACAAGTCTTGGCCTATTACCCAGATTTTGTGTACAGTTTTTTATGACGTGTCTTTTATCACTTTTTACTGTAAACAGAACTACGATTTGCACTACTCTTCCTCCGTGGCCCCTGATGATGGTCGACAACCATAAAAGCGTCTGGCATATACACATCATCCACTAGGAGAGTGTTTTTTTGTCTATTTGCCATTGTTTGTGGCATATGTACTGTTTTAGTGTTATTGTTTTTGTATTTGTACATTTGTTGCTTTTTGTAGTTTTTGTACTAATTTCCCATTAAAGATCGTTTTTTACCTTTATACTTTGTTTGGCCTTTAAAATCCCACCCTGGGGAGATACTCTCTTTTTGTTATATGTCGCCAATGGATGTGGCCAATACAAATGTTATTGGATCAGTGAGTATCTCTTCCTCTTTGTCAAAAAAAGGCACTCATTCCCCCTTCCTCCTTCAAAAAAAGTTAAAAAATTAGGGGCTGGGGGGAATATAAAGAATAAGTGATGCTTTTAGGGTGTAGATTCTCTTTAAACCGAAACATTTAATGGTACCATGCGGGCTCCACACCACATCTCAAATTTTATGATATAATCGGACATTGTGGAATATACCAAGGAGCAGATAGAGATATCAGAACAACATTTTAAAGTGGTTGTTAGGCCACTATAATCTATTTATCCCATCCCCTCTGTTATATAACATGTGTCCCAGTGTCTGAGCTATTTAACCTCTTGACCACCGCCCCATGTCAAAAAGACGTCCTCTTTTTAAAGTTGAATATCTCGATAACGGCAGCAGCTGCTGCCACAACCGAGATATTCATCTTTTCAGGGGGCGGTGGTGTACACGATAACGGCGGTCTCCGCGGCGGATTCGCCGCGAGATCGCCGTTATCGGTGGCGGGAGAGGGCCCCCCCCCCTCCCGCCGCTCTCCCGCGCCCTCCGCCGCTTACCGGAGCCGTCGGTAGCGGCGGAGGGGATCGGATGTGTCCGGCAGCTGAGCGGGGACGGGACTGAAGGAGAAATCTCCTTCACCCGTCCTCATAGCTCTGCTGGGCGGAAGTGACGTCAAAACGTCAGTCCCGCCCAGCCTCTTAAAGAAACATTTTTTTTTTGTCATTTGAAAAAATTACATTTTTTTTTTTTTTTTTGCATTTAAGTCTAATTATGAGATCTGAGGTCTTTTTGACCCCAGATCTCATATTTAAGAGGACCTGTCATGCTTTTTTCTATTACAAGGGATGTTTACATTCCTTGTAATAGGAATAAAAGTGATAATTTTTTTTTTTTTTTTTCAGTGTAAAAAATTATAAAACTAAATAAAAATAAATAAGAAAACCCCAAAAAAATGTTTTAAAGCGCCCCGTCCCGACGAGCTCGCGCGCAGAAGCAAACGCATACGCGAGTAGCGCCCGCATATGAAAACGGTATTCAAACCACACAAGTGAGGTATCGCCGCGATCGTTAGAGTGAGAGCAATAATTCTAGCCCTAGACCTACTCTGCAACTCAAAAAATGCAACCTGTAGAATTTTTTAAACGTCGCCTATCGAGATTTTTAAGGGTAAAAGTTTGACGCCATGCCACGAGCGGGCGCAATTTTTAAGCATGACATGTTGGGTATCATTTTACTCGGCGTAACATTATCTTTCACAATATATTAAAAAATTGGGCAAAATGTATTGTTGTCTTATTTTTTAATTCAAAAAAGTGATTTTTATCCAAAAAAAGTGCGCTTGTAAGACCGCTGCGCAAATACGGTGTGACAAAAAGTATTGCAATGACTGCCATTTTATTCCCTAGGATGTCTGCTAAAAAAAATATATAATGTTTGGGGGTTCGGATTAATTTTCTAGCAAAAAAATTGTGATTTTCACATGAAGGAGAGAAGTGCCAGAATTAACCCGGTGGGCAAGTGGTTAAAAAAGAGCACCGGGAGATGCTCTGATATAAGGTACAAATCAGCATCTTTTTTATATAGATCAGACACTGGAACACATATTGTTATATAACTGAGGTGATAGGATAAATAGATTATAGTTTTTAAAGCAGCAGAAAAGGGGTGGGCAGTGTCTAGAACTGACAGGCAGATATACAGAAAGGCATAACTGTTTTACTGATTTTAGTTTTTTAATAATTGTGATAATTGTGTCTAGCCTAAACTTTTGAAATTGAGTAGCTGTATACTGTATATTCTTATTCTCATTTAACTGATACATGTTACATTATTATAACTAATACATTATTATATTCTTAGGCTCATTTAACTGATAAATGCTTACATTGTCTAATATTATTTTTGCAAGCAATAGCAATTGTTACATATAGTTTACTGAAGCAGTAAAGCCAATGTAGACAAATGCATTTGACAATTAAACCTCTATTGTTTAGTAGGTTTTAGCACACTAATTTCTGTAGGGGCGGATGGGATATGGTCGGTACAAAATCACATCCCACTTCCTCCTACAAGAAAAAGTGAAGATTGGAAGCTTGCTTTCAGGACAAGTGCAAGGACACTGCTAACAAGCAATGGCTTTTATCTGGGATCGCTTTTGATTTCTCCCACGTACCGAGACAGCATTTGCATTTCAGTAAGAGCTTTCTGTTGCATGTAGTATCTGTCCAAAGATTCCCTGGACATGTCTAACATTGTTAAGTGCTTAACCACTTCAACTCTGACAGCCCAAACATGAAGGGTCTGAACAAGGCGGCTTTGATGCTTAAGAACTTAAAAAGTTCTTCAACACATTCCACACAGTAATTGCTGTTGCCAGTAACATCAGGTAAGGCACATAATGTCACAGTCTGAGCACCACTTCCAACACCTGGGTGAGAATAGGACACATAGGGCTTCCCTAGGGAGGCAACATGCACATCCAGTCATCAGAAGCTCTTAGTGCGTACACTAATGACTTTTTAGCTTCCTGGATGCCAACCTATCCCTTCCAGTGGAGTTTTTACCTCAACTGTGTTTGGCCAAGTTAGAGAGCCTATCTGACATTTTGATAACAGTCAGACAGACATTTGTGTGTGATCAACTTTAATTAACTTTGTTTTGATAAATACACATTATTAAAGAGGAACTTCACATATATCTATCAGCACGTGGAGTTCAGGATGAATTTTCCTACAGCTTATTCTTCTTAGGGCTGTGACCCCACCATCTGGGATGTGAGAGACAGCTGTTATTTCCTGATGATTCACAGCTGGCTCCCAACTGCAAATGTGTGAGATTAACCACTTAAGCCCTGGAAGGATTCACCCCCTTAATGACCAGGCCATTTTTTGCGATATGGCACTGCGTTATTTTAACTGACAATTGCGCGGTCGTGCATACACTGTACCCAAAATAAAATTGATGTCCTTTTTTATTTTTTGCGGTATAAACAAAAATAAATATATATATATATTTTTTTTTTTACTTTCTGCTATAATACATATCCAAAAAATAAATGTAAAAATCAAATGTTTTCATCAATTTACGCCAATATGTATTCTTCTAAATATTTTTAGTAAAAAATCCCAATAAGCATATATTGATTGGTTTTCACAAGGTTATAGCATCTACAAATTATAGAGAGAAGATAGTCACCGCTCCAATTAGGTATGTGGATGAATCCGTATCCTCTCAGAGAAACCCAGGTGCCGGCAATGCACAAAGCAATTGTAGAAAGAAATGTTTGGATAGCCGCACTCTGGAAAAACCTTCTCGGTTGCCTTTTATTGATAAAAGTTATCAAACACCACACATCACAGCAAAGACAGGGGCATACAGCTGACGTTTTGCACTACAATCAGTGCTTACACATAGCTCAAGCTATGAGTAAGCACTGATTGTAGTGCGAAACGTCAGCTGTATGCCCCTGTCTTTGCTGTGATGTGTGGTGTTTGATAACTTTTATCAATAAAAGGCAACCAAGAAGGTTTTTCCAGAATGCGGCTGTCCAAACATTTCTTTCTACATCTACAAATTATGCGATAGATTTATGGACCTTAATTTTTTTTATTGTTTTTACTGGTAATGGCAGTGATTACGACATTGCAGCGGACACATCTGACACTAAGTGACACTTTTTGAAGACCAGTGACACCAATACAGTGATCAGTGCTAAAAAAATGCACTGACACTGTATAAATGACACTGGCAGGGAAGGGGTTAACATCAGGGGCGATCAAAGGGTTAAGAGTGTTCCCTGGGAGTGTTTTCTAACTGTGTTGGTGATGGACTGACAGGAAGAACACAGAGATTGATGTTCCTGCTTACAAGGAGCAGTATTGTGTACTTCCCTGTCAAAAATGGGGATCTGCCTTGTTTACAGATCCCTGTTCTGCCTCTCTGCGGAGTGATCATGGTTGGCCTGCAGACATGGGGTCCATTCACGCTCCATTCAGAGTCCCACAGTATCTATTGCACAAAAGGATGTACAGGTACGTTCGTTCACACAATAGAGCTGCCCTGCCACAGTATATATGTGGTGGGCGATCTTTAAGTGGTTGTGCTGTGCAGTTAGACTAGTCCTGCAACTTCCCAGGATATGTGACACTATCCCAGGAGGCTGGGGATGGGGGTGACAGGTTGAGATGATGTCAACCTTGCCTAGTTGAGAAACAAAGAAGTGGGTGGAAATAAAGGCTGAGGGGTGGAAGATGACAGCAACTTTCATTTGGGAAGAAGGTCTGCTTTAATTGACAACAAGGGAACAAAAATAAGCAATGAAAGCTCCATTTTATTTTTCTCTTTAGCATCAACCAAAAATACAAGGGACTGGCATGTAATGGTTAAGTATTTGCCAAAGTGACATTTGTTTTATTAACCCCAGAACTGCCAGTGAATGTTGTGGTGATGTTCAATTAGCCTTGCGATGCTTGACAAGCCGGCATGCACTGGTCCATCAATCTTAATAAAGCAAATCCATTATGCACAGGGAATTTGCATGTATGCTTTTATTTATTCATTGTACAATCCAATAGGACTACAATCCAAACAGTTTAACTTACTCTTTGCACTAAACCTTTTAAGAGCGAATGTGAATATGTGACTGCAAAGCACTAATTCAACTTGGCTTTTATTCCAACACCACTTATCTTTAAAAGAAAAAAAATATTTTTTGTTTACCGTTTTCTTTTGCATAGGATGTAAGGAGGATTATTGTATTATTCTGTAATATCCAGTTCATAATAAGATGTATTACCATGTACCAGTCTTTGCAGCCGTGTGTAGCCTTGGATCACTAAATGTCATTTATGTAAGTAAACAGTGCTAGATAACCTCCCTGTTATAGTCACGGACAGTTAACAAATGTCAGCTTTATTTAGGCTGTGTTTCAGATAATGAAAAGAAAAGGAATTGTTTTGTTATATTTGTAGAGATGGAGTAAATCACTTTCTGATTCTTTCACTTCATATTAATTCTCTGCCATGTACATCTTATTAGTGACAAACTTGACACTAGACAAAAGGATAAGCAATGAAATAGGAACGCGTATGGAAAACACTGAAAGACGCTGTCATGAAAAAAAAAACTGCTGCACCTCTAAAACCTGGCTGCTACAACTGAATGCCAAGATGTTCTGTCAGGTGTAATAATATCTAAACAGTATCACAACGTGCCCCTATTTCCAGTCATCACACATTGCTATTGCCCCACCACTATGATGGGCAGTCTCACAGGTCAACAGGACTGTGGAGAGGCAGAAAGGACAGACACATTTCAGGTCTACAAGCAAGTGACAGAGCTTTGTCTGTCAGGTTTTCAGCCATGATAGCAAGGTTTCAGAGGTTGCTTCAGGACTCTCTGCAGTTTACACTTTTGGCAGTTTTTTTTTTCCCTGTATAATAAAGTGTATGCACATAAAGGGGTTGTAAAGGATTGTTTTTTATTTTCTAAATAGGTTCTTTTAAGCTAGTGCATTGTTGGTTCACTTACCTTTTCCTTCCATTTCCCTTCTAAATGTTTTTTTTCTTTGTTTTCTTTGTCGGAATTTCTCACTTCCTGTTCATCCTCAGTAAGCTGTTCTGGCTGACTAACCCCCAGCCAGATGACGGGGGCAAGCTTACTGAGGAGAAAAAGGAAGTGAGAAATTCAGACAAAGAAAAAAAAAATTTAGAAGGGAAATCGAAGGAAAAGGGAAGTGAACCAACAATGCACTAGCTCAAAGAAACCTATTTAGAAAATAAAAAATGAACCTTTACAACCCCTTTAATAGTGATTATCTTCAGCACCCTAGCTAAACTGTAGTACACGTACAAATACAAACACGTTTTATTTGCATGAAATCCATTTTGGAAAACAACATTCCATTTCAATTTAACTATGAAAACAAACCACCTAAAACTCCCTGTAGCAAGGTCTTCAGTGAAAGACTTTAGACATCATATCAATCACACAATGGTCCCATCCTACATGCTCAATTAATTTGTGTGGATAGTGCAGGAGAAACTTGACCCGACTCTAATAACTCCCTCACTAAAACTGATGTCAGCAGTTCATATGCGCATTGGGGATATACATGCTGGAACAAAACAATTCTACAAACCGATAACTGTGTGCAAACAATAAAGTGGTATTGACACTCAGTATGAGCAATCTTTATGTGTTGACATTTGATCCTGTATCTTTAACCTAAGTCATAAGCAAATATTGCTCTTCTTTTTCAGAGCTAGCAATAATCCCAAGATTTATATTGGACTGCATGACCTCATGCCCTTGCTTTGGCAACATCTTCATTTCTAATCATGCAAACTTTGCTTGGTAGTGTTTATAGATCAGACCTCCATTGACATTGCTGTCTCAGGAGTGCACAAGCAATGAACCATCATGGAATGTGTACTAAGGGCTCTTTCACACGGAGCGGATCCGTATTGATCCGCCCCGTGTGTGTCCATCTGCTCAGCGGGGATCATCCGTAAATCCCCGCTCAGCTGTAGGCAGACAGGGCGGTCCGCGCACACTGTGCAGAGACTGCCCTGTCTTTCCTCCGCTCTCCCCTATGGGGAATCAGATAAATACGGACCGTGTGTCCTTATTCATCCGATTCGTTCCGGCAGACGGAAGAAAAATAGGGTTTTCTTCCGTCTGAAAAAGCGGATCTTTGTAGAGGCAGATCTTTACGGACGTTAGCTGATGCATCATCCGCTAACGTCTCTGCACAGTGTGCGGGGACCACCCTGTCCACCGACAGCTCAGCGGGGATTTACGGATGATCCCCGCTGAGCAGACGGACACACACGGGGCGGATCAATACAGAACCGCTCCATGTGAAAGAGCCCTAACACTTGCTGTAAAACCTGTAGTGAGCTCAAGATCTGTGCCAATAAAGTCCTCTAGTGGGATATCATGGCAATAAGCCAACATAGCCAACAAACCAATGTGGCTACAATAAAGGCAATCAGTCACTACGTAACATGCCTGTATGCTTATGGGTTCTTGCAAATGGCCATTTCCTGACTCATTTGTCATATGCTAGTAACGGAGCACTGTAATGTAACCTATTAACTTACTCACAAACCTGAAAGTAGTATGCAGTATAAGTCAAGGAACAACTACCATCATGAGAGCCTAGGACATAACATTTACACTTCACCTAAAATAACAGGGCACATTTCAACATTACCAAATTGAAATATTTTGAGAAAAACTCTCTCTTTCTTTCTATGAACCAAAATGCTACCTTGTGTGACAGGCAGCCTAATACCGCGTACATACGATCGGAAATTCCAACAAGAAAAGTCCGATGTGAGCTTTTGGTCGGAATTCCGACCATGTGTATGCTCCATTGGACTTTTGCTGTCGAAATTTCCGCCAACAAAAGATTGAGAGCAGGTTCTCTATTTTTCCGACGGAAAAAGTTCCTATCGGAAAATCCACTCCTCTATATGCAATTCCGACATGCAAAAAAACATGCATGCTCAGAATCAAGCAGAAGAGCCGAACTGCCTATTGAACTTCATTGATCTTGGCTCATCGTATGTCTTGTACGTCACCATGTTCTTGACAAGATTTGTGTGACCGTGTGTATGCAACACAAGTTTGAGCCAACATTCCATCAGAAAAAATCCACGGTTTTCTGATCGTGTGTACGCGGCATTAGGAGGCAAACAGTGACCAATGAGAATAAAAAACAGAAACCAATGTTAACTGTGGAGGTTTCACTCCCTAATTGATAGATACTGTAAAGCAATGGTACCCAACACATGGCCCACCAGTGTTTAGTGTGAAGTCCATAGGTCTGGAGTACAGTGAGCTGCACATTGAGTGTCAACATTCCTGATCTAGGCTCGGGGCCAAACCGGTTCTTTCTAGCAGCTCTTAAACCTGGTACACACTAGCAGTTTTTTTGTTCAACCCAGCAGGTTGGAATGAGCCGCTTTACTAACTATTCAATGCCAGTACAACGAACTCCCCATTGAGCTATTGTGTTCTGACAGGGTGACTGCCCCCCCCAGCAAGAACATTGGCTGAGAGAACGGATGAGATGCCGATTGGCAGACCTTTTTCAGCCATGCCCCTTAGACAGAAGCCAGAGATTTGTCTAGCTTCTGTCAGACCAGCTGTCATACACACAGGCTGAATGTTGGCCGATTTCTATTGAACCAGCTGATACCGCCCGATAATCAAACTGTGTTTGCATGGGGCTTTATTAGCAGCATAGGAGCACCAGCTAACAGCAAGCAATCGATTATTTTCAGAAGTAACCACTGACCTAATCTGTACCCTTCTTGCAGAAAAATAGTGTAAAGAAAATAATGAATTGCATAACATAAATAAATCAGTTAATAAAAAAACCCTATCCATTAAATCCTAGGTCCAAAATGTACATTGGCACTTCTGGATGAAATTTTCTTTAATAGCTTGAGCGTGAAAAACACTTGCAAGCTCAATGTCATTCCATATTTTTTACGATCACAAACCTGCTAAAATGTTGCCATCATGCTAATTTCTGTCCGTGCAAAGCTGATTTGATCATATCTTGATGTTCCAATTCCAATTTACATTGCATTATTATTTCCAGGGCATGTTGTGATGTAGCTCTGCAAGGGGAAAACAGCTCTCCTAAATTAAAACTTTGCTGTTCCAGCACCTTCTCTAATTGGTTATATGAAAAAGCATAAACTCCTAAAAAGCACCAATCTAGAACAGTGACAGCTCTCGATGATGGTTAATCTTCATTTTATTTTTCTATTTATATAGTAAGGTTTTCATATTTTTTTTTGGTTCAAAAAAAGCAAAGCATACAAAATTTGCAGAATTTTCCCCAGATGTACAGAACTGCATCTGGGGAAAGTGGTTTCATGAGCAGACAAAGTGGTTTCATGAGTCCTTTGAGCTTACCCACACCATGCCTTTCCCTTCTACCAATAACCAACAGCCCAACAGTAGTACCATGCTAGCCCAAAATACTGCCAAAGTATAGCAAATACAGTACTTAAAATGAATGAAGTCAGTTATGCATTACTAACATACTGTATATGAAGAGAATATTAGCAAAATATCGCTTAACCACTTCAGCTCCGGAAAATTTACCACCTTCATGATCAGGCCATTTTTTGTGATACGTCACTGCGTTACCTTAACTGATAATTAAACGCTGTACCCAAATAAAATGTATGTCCTTTGTTCCCACAAATAGAGCTTTCTTTTGGTGGTATTTGTTCACCTCTGCAGTATTTATTTTTTGCGCTATAAACAAAAAAACACTGACAATTTTGAAAAAAAAAACAATATTTGTTACTTTCCTCTGTAAAACATATCCAATAATTTTTTTTAAAAAAATCAAATGTCTTTATCAATTTAGGGCAATATTCATTCTACTCCATATTTTTGATAAAAAAACAAAAAAAAACAATAAGCGTATATTGATTATTTCGCGCAAAAGTTGTAGCATCTACAAACTATTGGATATATTTATGGAATTTTTATGTATTTCTTTATTTTTCTTAGTTATGGCTGCACTTTTTTGGGAACCTGTGACACTACTACAGTGATCAGTGCTAAAAGTATGCACTGTCACTGTACTAATGACACTGGCTGGGAAGGGGTTAACATCAGGGGATGATCAAAGGGTTACTTGTATGACTAACCAGCGCTTGGTTACTGTGTGGGAGGTGTTTGTACTAGGGGAAGGCATTGATCCATGTTCCTGCTTTGCAGAAATACAGGATCAATTCATTCCCTACTGGTAAAACTGCAGTCTGCCTTGTTTACATAAGCACAGCTGCTTGCTATTGGAGCACTTGTGTATGCTTGCTCCGAGCCCAGACACACAGAACAGGACTCAGCCCTGTCCTTACTGGTTGTGATTGACAGACTGTCTGTGAGCCAATGAGGTGGCAGAGAGATTGAATAGTAGCAGCTCTCGTTGCACATCGCTGGATTGAGATCAGGGGCCTGGGGTGGAAGCTGCATACTGAAGGTTTTCCACCTTCATGCATAGCATGCACTGGATAAAGAAATATGAACAAGACCCTATTAGTTGTGATGAGGGCTGAAGACTTTTTTTACTTGGTAATTCGTTTTTAGGGGATATTGGATCAGGTTTAAGCACTGAGCACTCCAAATTTATTACAACGACCCATTGCAGGCTTTTATTTTTATTCTGTAAAAAAAAATAGTGCACTTTAGGGGATTGTTAGCAAGTTGCATGCACAACTTATAGCAGCACTGCACAATTATATAAATCTGTTCTCAGCAAGACTCAGTAACTAATGGTTCGAACCACCTCTTCCCTTCGGAGCACCTATGACAAGTTATTGTTGTTTGACTTTCACAGTGTGATAAAAATAACTCATACGTAACTAAAACTAATAGTAGTAATAAAATCTCATCTTTTGACACTTAAATAAGCAATCCATCTCAAAACACAATTACATGACATCCATTTTTATGACATTTCTAGAAACAAGTGACTGCAACTGTTCAGTTTGTTTAGCCTGAATGGTTTTATTGTTGTATGTAGAGTTATTTAACCTACTGTTGTAATAATTATTTCACCTAATCAGCATTCTTGAATGTACAAGAATATTTTTTTTTTACTATGTCTGGATGCTTCCCTTGTGTTTCCTATATGCAGAAGATTGATTCACTTTCAAAGATGCAAACATTGCCAGCATAACAATTTCTTTCAAACATAAATAACATCTATAATGTAAACACAGTTTATCCAATAAACATATATGAATAAAATCAAGCTTTATCAAGTCTGAGCCCCCATTCACACCTAGGCGTTTTGTCACCTGTAGTGTGACGCCGCAACAGCCCCGATTCTCTGGAGGGATGAAAACACATTACCCTCTATGGAGATGGTTCACATCTCCACGCCGAACGCCGTACACCTGCCGCCTGAAAAAAATTCCCGGACCTTTTTTTCAGGCGGCTTTCGGCATAGGAGATGTGAACCATCTCCATAGAGGTGGTGAGGCTGCATTCACAATCGCGGCTATTTGTCGCCGAAAATCGCGGTACATCATTTCTAAGTTTAAGAACAAAAATAATATATACTGTATATATATATATATATATATATATATATATATATATATATATTACAGGTTACCAGTCCATAGATGGGGTGGCTGCAGTTTTCATTTTTTTCAAGCTTTCTTTACCTTTCTATTTCTAATTTCCTGTTCTAGGGTGGCACAGCTCACTGTATTTATGGGGAAGCAGCTTTATCTGTATCTATGGAGAGCATGGGAAATTATCAGCTCACAATATTTCTAGCAGGATTTTCTCACTTATCAAACAGATGTAACAAAATGCTTTCAATGGTATATTTAACCGGCCAAAATGGAGAAAAAAGAGAAGACTGTTGTTAGATTTAACACACACTTTAAAGAGTATACATGTTTTACATACACTTTAAGGAATTATGATCTTTCTATTAAGCTGGTTTAAAAAATGGCTTACACCTTTCATGATTGGCACATTAGCTATGTTCTCAAATTGGCACTTAACCATCTGTGTATACAATTTTACCCTTGAAACCTTAGCAGCTATGGGCATTGAGCGCAAAGCTTTAGACATAAGCTGCAGTGTTTATTGCTGCAGGGTACAGCTTAACTAGGTCTCAAACTGTGAAAAGTGCCTAAACACTTTCTTGATTTCTACAACAAAAGAAGATAAATGAAAGTGGTAAAAAAAATTATAAATCTAAACATGACAAAAAAAAGTTTTGCCTTGTGGAGAAAATATTTGCAACAATATGGATCACTGCATTCCAGTCCTAGAGTTTACTAGGCTATGCTGCTGCAGGTAAGGTACAAAGCAGAGCCAGAACCAGTATGAGCTCATACGTATACCTTTATGCTAATTATAACTTTCAGTGAGTAGTGACTTCAGTGTACTCACATTAAGGCCGCCCATACACCGCAGGGTTAAACCATCCCTACTGGGAAAAAACTGATTATAATCGCAGTAATTTATTATCGCAAGAAAAACCATCAGGCTGGTTTTACTCAAGTTGATCAATAGATCAACTTGGTACATTCAGCCTGCCCATTAGTGATTTGAATCTCGGCCGGATGAGATTCGAACTGTGTATGACCGGCCTAAGACAAGTTGCTTTAACTCAACTAAGAGGATAATGGACAATGTTTGGGCATATCATGTGTCACAATCTGAGATGTAGACCCTGCATCGCATTTTGGCTGTTTTTTTACACTGTAGTCTGAAGTAGCTGATGTTTTGTTAGAAACCCCTCATGGGTGTCTTGGCTACCTAAAGGCTACCCCCCAGGTCACTCAACAGGTAGTCACAGATGTGGAGAGGAGGTTGGGTGTCAGGTAGCAAGAAACTGGAGCATGGGGACTAAGCCACTGAGCCTCTGGAAGCAAAGGGTTATCTGGAGGCTATGAGTACAGAGATGGTGCAGCTGAGGTTCAGACTATAGATGCAACTGAGACTGTGGGTGTATAGATAGCACAGCAGAGGCTCTGACTGTGGATTCCACAGAGACTGTAGATGCTGAAGATGTGCAGCAGAAATCCAGACTGGAAATGCAGCTGGGGTGCAGTTGCAGCATAGGCTAAAGCTGTGGGTACTTCAGAGGCTGCAGAAGCAGTGGATGTTCAACAGAGGCGGCAACAAAGGTGCAGCGAGGACTATGGATACAATTGTAGTGCTAAAGTTGTTCAGTAGAAGCTGCATGTAGGGTGCAGTGGAGAGGTGCTGTAGAGGTTGCAAGGGTGCAGACAGCATTTGGTTTAGCAGAGATGCAGGAGAGTCTGTGAATGTCGGAGGGGTGCAGCAGGACTGCAAGTTCAGTGATGCCACTGAGTCTTCAGAGACAGAAGGGACTGAGGACCTAGGCTGCAGGCTTTTGATGGTGATACTGAGGCAAAACCCTTCAGTAGCTCAAGGAAGCAAATTCCAAGTCTATGCTTAACAGCGTGCCTTTCTTGCCTTCTAATAGAAGATACCTTCATGTGATATGTCATGTGACACATAATATGAGGTGATGCTGGAAGTACCCATTGGGAAGGGAATATTTGGGCCAAATTTGGACATTTTCACTTAGGGGTGTACTTACTTTTGTTGCAAGCAGTTTAGACATTAATGGCTGTGCGTTGAGTTATTTTGAGGGGACAGAAAATTTACACTGTTATACAAGCTGTACACTCACTACTTTACATTGTAGCAAAGTGTAATTTCTTCAGTGTTGTCACATGAAAAGATATAATACAATATTTACAAAAATGTGTGGGGTGTACTCACGTTTTCAGATACTGTACATGCCAGATATTGTTATTCTATCATTCACCTACCCGCATGATGATTCTTTACAATTTAATGAGATCCTGGAACTGCTTTTTAGGCATGGACGCATGCAGAAAAATAAAAAAAATATTTTCCCAGAACATCTAGATAAACAATGCTTAAAGCTGACCTTACACCAAGCATTTGACTAGCTAGTTTTTCCAATTATCATGTAACATGAAACCATACTGAATTTATCAGTAATACTGTAGCATGCATAAACAGCATTATCTAGTTTTTTTAAATGAGACACACAGTATTCAAAAGTACAAAATGTACATAACTTGTACATAAAAATGTACATAACTTTAAAGCCCTGTACACATGATCGGTTTGTCTGATGAAAAAAAATAGAACCTGTTTTAAATTTTTCGTATGGTTAAAAAAACGATAGAAAAAAACAATCGTCTGTGGGGAAGTCCATCGGTCAAAAATCCACGCATGCTCAAAATCAAGTTGACGCATGCTCGGGAGCATTGAACTTAATTTTTCTCAGCACGTCGTAGTGTTTTACGTCACCGCATTGGACACGATCGGATTTTTAACCGATGGTGTGTAGGCAAGACTGATGAATGTCAGCTTTGTCGGATATCCGATGAAAAAATCCATCGGATTAGATTCTATCAGATATCCGATCGTGTGTACAGGGCTTAAGGGTTTTGAACAGGATCTAGCACTGAAATACAGGCACCATCTTGTGCTTGCACCCCAAGGGCCCACAATTCTGGGATGCTATAATGTGAACAAATTGACACTTCCTGGCAATGTTGATCAATTGCACCAAGTTCCCTCTTGATACATTATTATTGTAGTGGCCAACCAAAACATTACAGAATTGGAAAAGGGCAGAGAAAATACTACAGAAACTCATGAATCAGGGTTCCTAGGCTGCAGAAAAGAACAACTAAATGCTATGAACAAGCACCACTTGGTGCCCACATTGAAGCACTGGAGCCTGTTTACTGCTACTAGATTCCAGCATGCAATAAAAAATGTCAATACAACTAATTAATGCTTGAATATAGTGGGGCAACAGGACAGAACTGAATTAACCACTTCCTGTGAAACTACATACCTGTAGATCATTTTGAGGAAGTAGTTGTACCGGGTGAAGCCTGTCAGCTTTCTGGTGTTAACAACTGATGCCCCTCGGCCCCTCCCGCCGCCTTCCGCTGCTCTGCCTGGGTCCCCCTTTCCACTGACAGACGCGTCAGCTGGCCGGAGTCCCGGGTGTAGAACCCTGGAAGTGACATCACAACGTCACTTCCGGTCACTTCCGGTTTACTCGTCTCCCAATGGTGCAGATTTAAAAAATGCTGATTTAAGTGCAAAGGAATTTTGGGTGGTGCCCACAAATGTAACCGGTGTTCAAATCACACATGTGAGGTATTGTCAGAGCAAGAGCAATAATTCTAGCAAAAGACCTCCTCTGAAACTCTAAACTAGTAATCTTTAAAAAAAATGAAAGCCATTCCATGAGCAGTTTTAAACCGTAACATCTATTTACTCGACATAACATCATCAACATTTCACAATATACAAAACAATTAGGCTAACTTTACTGTTTCAGGTTTTTTTTTTATTCCGTGAAGTGTATTTTTTCCCAAAAAATTGTGTTTGAAAGACCGCTGCGCAAATACCATGTGACATAAAATATTGCAATGACCGCCATTTCATTCTTCAGAGTATAAAATATATATATATATATATATATATATATATATATATATATATATATATATATATATATATAAACATTATATATATATATATATATATATATATATATATATATATATATATATATATATATATAAACATTATACATATATATATATATATATATATATATATATATATATATATATATATATATATATATATATATATATATATATATATATATACTGTATATATATATATATATATATATATATATATATATATATATATATATATATATATATATATATATATATATATATATATATATATGTATAATGTTTTGGGGTTCTAAGAAATTTTCTAGCAAAAAATACTGATTTTAACTTGCAAGCAGCAAGTGTCAAAAATAGGCATTGTCCTTAAAGGGGTTGTAAAGACAAAACAATTTTCCTCTTAAATTAAAGTCTGACAGTAGCTGATAAAATAAAAAGTAATGTTTTGCATTATAACTAGTTTGATACCTGTTGTTATTGAGCTGTTGTATTCACCTCCAGCACTCCTGAATCATTATTCTCACTGACTTCCTGGTTTGCGGTGCGCATTCATTCTTGCTACATCACGGCCTAATGGGAACTACAGTTCCCATTAGGCTTAGCCTCCATGCCTGTGAGGGATAAGAGAGCATCTTCACGCAGGGCTGTAGTAATAGGGAGGGGGTGAGCACATTCTGCTTTCCACCATGCAAAACGGCTCAGATGCTGGTGGAAAGCAAGAAGAGGAGTGACAGGAAATGGCATTTTCAAACCTGGATTACTATATTTTGGAGGTCAAAAGGAAAAACGAGGTAAGTGATATTTAAATGCTCTAGCTTACAGCAAATCAATTGATCTAATAAAAAATGAACCTTTAGTGTTCCTTTAAGTGGTTAAGACACATAAAAAAGGAGGCCAATTGTGCAGATGTTAGGTAACAGTATTTTTTCACAAAACAAGATTACCATGTCTAGAATAGCATAAAATATTTGTAGATTAAAAGAAAAAAAATATTTGTTACGCTGATGCATTTACATTATGTCGCTTTCCTCTCATCCCAAGCTTTCTTTGATGTATAAAGAAATTATAAAGCAAACATGTTGAGCAATGATGTACAATATAATAAGTGCCTATGAATATGTATTTCAGTGTGTTTCCTCCTCTGCTGCACACCAGTGAGTGATTCCAATACTTATTGGCACTGCAGTGTGAGAGCTGTAAATGGCAATAGCAGCAAAGACCCATAGCGATACTTCTCAGAGGGCTAGCAATTAATATCTGCTTTCCCTACTTGTTTTCATAGCTGCCAAACTGCCAATTTTCTTCCCAGTTATTGTTCATGCTCCCCTGTGTCTGGAATAGGATTCAGTTGATTTAGGTTTTGCTTTTTATTATTCTGGACAAATGAGCTTGCTCCTGGACTTTTGGCAAGAGATGGAGTAGCTGTACGATGCTTTTCGTCTTATTATATACAACAATTTTGCTCTTTCAGTGGGAATGCCTTTTTTATTATCACACATTCACTTTTAGAGCTCGTAGTGCTTTCTTAGAAACACATAAATAAAACATTCAAGAGACGAAACTGATGAACGCATGTGAGCAGGCTGAGAGATAAAAACCATACACGGCAAGAAAATTAACAGTAGACAAAGCTGGATCACAAAATACCCAAAAGCTTTATGACATGACTGTATCTGAGCTAAATATTTTACAGCGGATGCAAATTACTAGGTACTGAATAAAGATTTCTGTAGGGGAAAAACAAATCCTTTCTCAGAGGAGTGCTAACAATCACACCGGCATGCGTCACAGCTTAGTGAACGATTTGTGAAATCATAGATTTAATCAGGAGGTATTAATGGCTCCCAAAGGGTAATTAATGCTTGATTTTTGCTTCAAAAGGGGCCTTGAAAGTGTGTAGAAATATTTTCAAAGCATTCTTGCTGTTAAACATCAATACCATTTTCCTGAATTCTTACTAGGTGAAATGAAAATGGCATAAAAAAAAAGAACAAAATTAAACTCTTGTCAAAATGAAATATCCAGGTATCAAATATCTAAATTGTAATTTCTAGACATTTTCACACCTGAATGAAAGGAAACACATAGCCAGGGACAACCATAGCAGGTTTTTTTTATGTTGGATACAAATAAAGTGATGTTTTTTTTTTTTTATAAAAAAAGTATTGTAGGAGAAGTTACCTGAAAAATCACGTGGGAAGTGAGTTGTTGAGTCTTTTTATGTTCTCAGGGAGGGAAAAATAAATGCTTGGAAATCAATAATTTAAGAATACATTTTACACTATATGAGGTGCACTAAACTATTTAGCCATGAAGGTCAAACAGGTACCAGATAAAAAAAACACAAAGATCTGTGGTTATATGTTAGGGGCTCCAGGAAAATAGATACAAAAATCAGTCGTCAAAGGAGCACCAGCACCAGAAAATGTTAGCCAGAGGACATATAACTGTAATATAACCCTGTATACTAATGTAGCCAAGGTTTTCTACTGTAGTTATCATTAAGGAACAGTTTGTTGTTTGTATGTATGAGTTTGGCTCCCTCTAATGCATGCTGGTCTCTATGTGTATTATTTTCCTCCTGTGAGAATGATCGGAGCAATGCATCATGGAACATGTAGTCCGGGATGAGGACGTGACACTGTTGGCCGGACCAATCTTGACCCCAGGTAACAGAATGTTGTGCGCACATATCAGCCTGCTGGGAGTGTTAATAAAAGGATGGGTGTGGCCTATGTTCGCTCTCTCTGGACGCCATTATGAGCCTGCCAGCAGGAGGTCTGTGTAACAGGGATTGGAGAATCTGCGGCCTACTCAGTGGGGAGCCGTATCGCCAGCCTCAGAGGGATCTCAGAGGACAGCACCGCTATTCCAACACATCAAACCAACCCACGATCCAGACCACCTGGATACCAATTCATCAGGGGGATTTTTCATTTCTCTAAAAAAAAAATATTTAAACCAAGCTCAAAGTGCAACTATCGGCAAAATCAAACATGACACATATAATTAATCACTAGCAATAACACAGCCATTTTCGTTTTTCTGCCCTGTAACATTGTTTTCTTTCCTTGACTTGAAAAAGAGCCCTGAAATGTGTTGTGCCCCCCACATTGGTAGTAGCAGTGGAGTGTTAGAGGGAGGCCATTAGACTGCATTAGTGGCATGCATTTTGCTTCAACTGGCTCATTGATTTGCTGGCCATTGTGATTTGGATGTTTACCTCCACCTCTGAGCTCTTCCCTTACCTCCTTGTAATTCTGGACATGTATTTATAAATACACATTGTTACACTGTATTACTCCAGCACCTTTGTTACTCTGTTTTCTCTACATAGTTTTCTTTCCTGTTAATCATGACAGTATTTTTTTAAGCCATACGATTAAATGCTAACCAAAACCTGTAACTGAAGCTTTTGCCAGATAGCTTAGTACAGAAAGTGTAAAAGGGGGCGTGGCCTGGACGGGATCCGAGATGGCTGCTTAGAGAAGGAGCTCCGCTCACAGGGGACGAAAAGAAGCACATTTCCAGGAGCCATCCGACCCTAAAACATGGGTAAATCCACAAGGAGCTCCTCAACACCCCGCACGCTGAAAGAGACCGGGACCCAGCTAAGTAACAACATCCCAGAGATGTTCCGGACCCGGCCGTCAGGGACACACGCGGAGACACACGCTACCTAGGCCGCATCCCCGGCCTCGAGTAGCAACACGGCCGAATCGCCGTTCGCCGACGGCGGAACTATGGCGTCCAACCCCAGCCTGCTAGACCTCCAAAGGGACCTGCAGAAGGTGGCGCTGGACATCAAGCACACCCTCACAGCGGCTATATCCGATCTGAAATCGGACATCCACACGATGAATCACCGCATCACGGCAGTGGAGGAATCCTCTCAGATGCAGGCAGCAGCGGTCAGGCAAGTACAGAGGGCCTACGACCTACAACTCCCACACATGTTTGAACTCCACAGGCAAGTGGAGGAATTAGACAACCGTGGCCGCAGACATAACATTAGGGTGAGGGGGCTACCCGAGGGGGTAGACCAAGCTAACATGCCACAGACAGTTTGCGCCATTTTCAATGACCTGCTTGGGCGCCCAGCTGAAACCCCCATCGAAATGGAACGAATCCATCGGGCCCTGAGACCTCCTCCCCGTGACTCTGAACCCCCAAGAGACATTGTCTGCTGTATTGTCAATTTTCCCCTTAAGGAAGAAATACTGCGGAAGGCGAGAGACAGAGGCCGCATTTTGTTTAATGGAGCAGACATTAAACTATTTCAAGATCTCTCCCAAATAACATTACAAAACAGACGGACACTGCGCCCCCTGCTGGACACGTTGCGGGCTCGCAACATCCAGTATAGGTGGAAGTTCCCCTTCTGCCTCTCGGCCTCCTCCAGAGGTCACACAGCTCTCCTCCGTACCCCAGAAGACCTGCCCACGTTCTGCGAGCAGCTGGATATTCCACCTATTGACCTGCCGGACTGGTACGCTTTCTACTTCCCTGCTGAGCCATGGAAACCGGTCTCCCACACTTCGTCCCCGAAGTCGCAAAGGCAACGTTCCAGACGTCGCAGACTGGACCCCACAGCACCTAATGACCGCCATTCCCACCGTGATCCTCCTCCACGTGACCTTGAACCAGCCGTCACCCCGCGTAGGGGCCACCAAGATGCTTAAATCCTGAAGACCTCACCCATCCACTCAACAATGACGAGAGGGAACCCCCGTTATGTTTTTTGTTCATGTTCTTTTTCCTTTCTCTTGTTGCTCCCTCTCGTTCTTTTTTCAGCTTGAAGGTTTACATGTTCTTATCTCCGTATCGCACAGTCGGGCCCTAGACGACTGACATCGCCCGGTAACCCGAAAGACCGTAGCCGACGCGATACAGTGAGCTTCCGATATCCTCCCGCGACTCCAGATGGACAAACCCCTGGATCTCCCCGGCTCAGGTACTGTTTCATCAGATTGTTTGCACGTACACAATCGCAATAGCCCCCCCGTGAACCAAGCTGAATCATTATTTGTAGATTCTAAAGCTCAGGTATTGATGTGATCTTACACATGTATGGCTGCTATGGCCTCCTACGAACCCCAGCGAGCCCATGTCCTTGAAGCGCTCCAGCTTAGGCACTGTTTGACTCTGCCATTAGCCCATATGCACATCTATAACTGCAGTATCCCCCTGCAAATCTCATCGGACAACTTCTGATACCACCTCAGCCCAGATTCTGCTATGTTTTATTCGTTAGAGCGTGTGTGCACTTAAGACTACTAGATATCTTGCCCCCCTGAGGGCCTAAGGGAAATTCTACACGCCTCTTACACTTTCACTATGGGCTATACTCATACTTATACTCACTGCAAAAACGGTTAGTTGGGATTTCAATTGTTGCTATACATGTGTGGGTTGAGCGTATATCAAGCGGGAAGCGGCGACTACCTTCTCGGAGGAGGTTCCTGGCAGCTACATCTGGGTCTAGAGGGGGATGACCTATCCAGGTAAAGATGCGGATTGCCTAGTTTTCTCAGAATGGGGAAATTGCATTGTATTTTACAACCCTGATGAAACATGTACTGGTCTTCTTTAATCGTTTGTTTTAACTGTTTATCTGCTTAAAGACTGACTGTTTTATACTTAATGTGTTTATAGGATTGGGTAGATCCAACCCCTTTCGGGTGTGCTAGAAGCTTCCTGGCGGTACTTAAAACCGCCAGATGCTGTCACTACCCCTCACATGTTATCTAGGATTTTGCCTACTTGATAGACTTTGGCCCTTGATTCTGCCTACCTTGCACTTGGTGTGCGGTTAAGCCGCAAACTGACTGCGGAGCTGAGCAGACCCAACGGACTACTGATAAGCTTTACTCTGAAACGTTAATGTCCCTCCTTAGTGGTGATACGTCTCTATCCACACCCTGGAAACACCTGTTCTCCACCCTTCGTCCTCTGTGGTGCGACATTCCGTATTCCGCCCACGGTTTTCTATCCCCCCCACAGCTTCCCTACTGGATTGAAGCTGACATTCCGGACTCCCTCCCTACCCCCCTAAGGTGGGTGGGTATTTCCCTAGCCACCTCCGGTAATTTCTCACACCTGGGACTGATACACCCTGCGTAGGTGTGACTTTTAATTCTAATATCCCCCTCCCCCGGGTCTGCTCAACTAGACAGACCCCCTCTCCCCTCTCCCCCCCCCCTAATCTTTTCTTTTTTTTTTTTTTCTCTGTTCCTTTCCCCCCCCCCCCTTTTTTTTTTTTTTTTTTTTCTCTCTCTCTCTTCTCTCTCTCTTCCCCCTTCTTTCCCATTTCTTTCTTTCCTTACATCTCCTCCCTCCCTCTCCCTGGGTCCAGCGAGTGACGCAAATCCCTCGCATACACTCTCTACTCCCCGCCAGCTGTTACGATGCAGAAGACACAGATCCCTACCCAACAATTGTCGCTGAAATGCCTCTCGTTAAATGTCAAAGGCCTCAACCTCCCAGAAAAAAGGTCGCAGGTCTTAGCTGCTCTGACCAAACACAAAGCTCACTTCCTCCTCTTACAGGAAACACACTTCCGTTCAGACGCCATCCCTAAACTAGGCAACCATGTATACAAATGTGCATTGCATTCCACAAACCCAGACTCCAAAACAAAAGGGGTCTCAATCCTCATCTCCAAACACGCTGATTTCCAAATTTTAGACACGATGATAGACCCCGAAGGTAGATACATATTTGTTAAAGGTAGATACGCCTCCAAACCTGTTACGCTAGCAAATGTATATTGTCCAAACGAACACCAAACTTCCTTTTTCAGGAAAGTGTCCGATCTTCTCTTCACATTTCGCGAAGGGATCGTGCTGCTAGGAGGGGACTTTAACGTCCCCCTCAACCCAACTGTAGATACATCCACCGGTACGACGGCTCTCTCTTACAGAGCCCTCCGCCAAATCAAAATCCAGCTACAGAACCTGACGCTCCATGACACATGGCGCACCATGTTCCCCACTGGAAAAGACTATACCTTTTTTTCCCCCCCGCATAACAAATACTCAAGAATCGACTATTTCTTTCTTTCTCAAACAGACCTTTCACTTCTCACGAAGGCCACCATAGAACCAATGTTTCTATCAGACCACCACCCCATTACAGTGACACTCGTCTTTCCAGAATCCAACAAAACGACTAAGACCTGGAGACTGAACCCCTCCTTACTAAAAGACCCCGAAAACCTTAGACAGATAAGCGCACGAATCCAACGATACTTTGGAGAGAACGCCACCCCGGACGTGACACCCATCACACTATGGGAAGCCCACAAGTGCGTTATTAGAGGGACTTTGATTGCCCTGTCAACGGCGCATAAAAAACGGCACCAAGAAAGGATTAAGACACTCATTGCCACGATTAACCGCCTTGAAGCTGCCCATAAGCAGTCGGCCTTGCAAGCCACACTACAAGACCTCCTGCTTGCGCGCTCCACCCTGCTAGACGAATTAGGCAAACGTACAAGGCGACAATACGTCCTTGGCCAAAAAATCTTCTACGAGCATGGGAACAAGAGCGGGAGATTATTGGCGCGCACGATACAGGCTTCCAAAACTTCTTCGGTAATCCATCATATCCGGGACAAAAATGGCAATGTGTTCTCTAAAAATGAGGACATAACCAAGCAATTCGAGAAATTTTACTCAAAACTCTATAATTTGACGCCAGAAGGGGGGGAAACCAGCCGACGCGCTCACGCGTTCGGTCCAAATAAAAGAATTCCTTGCTCGATATTCCCCCAAGTCCATTCCCTCGGAAAAGGCGGAGGCCATGGAGAGTCCTCTCTCCATGGAAGAACTTAAATTGGCAATTAAACAAATGAAAGTGGGAAAAAGCCCGGGCCCTGATGGCCTCCCCTTAGTTTATTACAAATGCTTCCAAGACGACCTTACCCCTCAAATGCTGCGGACATTTAACTCATTCGCAAACCCCCAAGTGTCATTAGGAAGAATGTTAGAAGCCCATATAGCTGTTATCCCGAAAGATGGTAAAGACCCTTCACTCGTTTCGAACTACAGGCCAATATCCTTGCTTAATGTAGATATTAAACTCTATTCAAAAATCCTAGCAAACAGGCTGATATCACTGATTCCGGGCCTTGTTCTACCCGATCAAGTAGGTTTTGTCCCTGGCAGGGAAGCCAGAGACAACACCATCCGTACACTAAATCTACACCACTGGCTCACCTCATCAGGCACTAAGGGGTTCCTACTCTCCCTCGACGCTGAGAAGGCGTTCGACAGGGTGGCCTGGGATTACATGCGGGAGGTTTTGAGGAACATAGGACTCCTTCCTCGCATGTTCGCGCATATTGATGCTCTATACTCTAATCCCTCAGCCAAAGTTAAGGCTAATGGCCTCCTGTCGGACGCCTTCTCTATTAGCAACGGCACGCGTCAGGGCTGTCCGCTGTCCCCCTTGATCTTTGTCCTAACATTAGAACCCCTATTGAACAGAATACGTGACAATACTGACATCAAGGGCATCCCTTTTGACCGCAGAGAATTCAAAATCGCAGCCTTTGCCGACGACATACTATTATCCTTACAAGCCCCCCGAATCTCTTTACCTAACCTATTAAAGGATATTAATTACTTTGGGACATTGTCCAACCTTAAAATAAATTACACTAAATCTCATGCACTCAATGTGACACTGTCCCCCCAAGACGTCTCTCACTGTCAGGACTCCTTCCCTTTTCAGTGGAAAACTGAGGCCATTACCTACCTAGGAATCCAAATCACTAGAAAGTTATCAGATCTATATAGCGAAAACTTCCTTTCCTCCCTCACTAAAACTCAATCAGACTTGAAAGAATGGGCCGCACTAAACATATCTTGGTTCGGACGTTCAGCGCTCGTGAAAATGGTTGTCTTACCTCGCCTTTTATACATAATGCAAACTATCCCAATCCACTTACCCCCCTCTTTTTTCGCGACATACAAAAAGGCCTGCTCAGCCTTCATATGGAAGAATTCAACCCCACGCATTAAATTCTCGCGCCTAACCTGTGCAAAGACGTCGGGCGGAATTGGGCTCCCTGACCTGAACAAGTATTACCTAGCTTGCCATCTAACCAGAGTAGTCGACTGGAAAACTCACAAAAAAAGCAAACCCTGGGTGATGTTAGAGAACTCCTTTTCACAGTTCTTGACACATACTCTACCTTGGGTGACGCCCAGATACTGGCCCCCATCTATCAGGCAGCACCCTCTCATTCTCCCCTCTCTTCTAGCCTTCAGGAAAGCGATGTCTCTCTTCAACCTATCCTCACAACCAGGTCCGCTGACTCCCATGAGAGAGAACCCTGAGTTCCCACCGGGAGAGTCCAAAACATTCCTGCAAAGGGAATGGCCACACGAGGAGGTTCTGGCTTGTCATTTCTTTCAGAAAGGCCGTCGGCGTTCCTACGACGAGTTGAACTCCGATTCTCGTACGGGTGCCTTTCCCTTCTGGTCATACAGACAACTGTCACACTTCTTTACCTCCACAAACGCGAACGACCCCTGGAATAGAAGTCTTACGCCATTCGAAACACTATGTACACGCTCTACGCCCCAGAGACATCTAATCTCATGTATTTATGCTCTTCTGCAAGCTGACAAGGACCCCTCCCTGACACAGTCGCTACATACTTCCTGGGAGGCAGATTTACAACTGACTCTCACGGAAGATGACTGGGAATCCATTTATACATATGCTCACAAAGGCTCGATGAACGTAGCTATCCAGGAAAATGGATATAAAATCATCACAAAATGGTATAGGACCCCAGCCCGCTTACACAAGTTCTCACCCTCAGTTCCGAACACGTGTTGGAGGTGTCAAAATGCAATAGGCTCCATGATCCACATCTGGTGGGAATGCCCTCTGCTCCAACCATTTTGGAGAGAAGTTCACTCCATAATCTCCTCGGTCACCACCTATACCTTAGACTACACCCCAGCTCAATACCTTTTACACCACACATCCCTCTCCCGACACGCCTACCAGAAATCATTGGCCATGCACATGGTCAATGCGGCCAGACTCTGCATCCCCACCCACTGGCGCTCATCGGATGTCCCAACCATCAGAGAGTGGCTGGCCAGGGTGTCCAAAATTGAGGAGATGGAGGAATTAATTTATATTGCCCAAGATCGTATTCAGAAGTTTACAACGACGTGGGCATGTTGGTCACACTTCAGGAACTCAGATTTGTACAAGTCCCTCTTCCCTTGCTAGCAAGAAACTACTTGTCAGAAGGATTTTCACGACCTGGACCCACCCCACCTCCCCCCCCCCTCCCCTCTTTTCCCCCCCCTTTTTTTTTTTTTTTTTGTGTGTTCTTTCTTCTCTTTCCCCTCTCTTCCCCTTTTTTTTTTTTTTTTTTTTTTTTTTCTCCCTCTTCTTTTCTCTCTCCGTCCCCCTCTTCAACTGGGGCCCTTGGCCCCTCCGGCGATATAACCGACCAACACCTCCCCCAGGCCCCCTGACTGAACCACAAGAGTCGGTTATCAATGACTTGTCCATAGGCTTATGGCATTTAACTGGTGTTATTATGTTAAATACTACATGGCGCTACCTTACGTACTCACTGATGCCGTGATCAACTGTGTTACCTTGCTTATGTCACGCCATAATTGTACTACCAGAAGTATTGTCATACTTTGTTTGTACTTGTGCATTTTTATACGCATATATGTATGACTATCTTTTTCCTTAATAAAAATCTTTTTTGTGGAAAAAAAAAAAAAAAAGAAAGTGTAAAAATAACAAATGTACTGCCAGGATTAGAGGGTAATTAAACAATGAAAAAAGTACAGATACTCATATGCGCTCTATCAGCTTGATGAAGAGAGTATGGGCAATTAAATACTCTCTGTCACACATGTGGAAGCACTAATAGTGGTCTTGGATAAGCTGACTGTGGATGGCTGCCGGCTCATAACAAGCTAGAAGAAACTCTGTAGAAGGCAAAAAACACAAAGAGAGCAGTGCCATCTAAGTCCAACAGTAAAATACCTTTTAATACATAAAAGACAAATGGGAACTTAAAAGATCAATGAGATCTCAGAGCATGTTAGGTAATGTGCCTGATGAAGGAGCATGCATCCTCCTAACACGGGCACCTCCCCCACTCTCTCTCCAACCAGCAGTGACATGCCTCTGAGCTGTTCTGAGTGTCAGAAAGTGCTAGGAACTACAAGCGCAGCCAGATCCGTCAGTTGCTTCTAGCCCAGCGAGTAGACTGTCTTCCCCACGAGTGGATGAACCTCATTATTTACCAAACACACCAAACATATTTACCAAACATGCGCAGACACCTCATTGATCTTGCAAGTTCCCATTTGTCTTTTGTGGATTAAAAAATATTTTACTGAAGCACTTAGATGGCGCTGCTCTCTTTGTGTTTTTGGTAATTAAACAATGTTAAAGGGCGGAAACACAAAAAGTGTTGTGTTAATGTTAGTGACAGACTGAATCATATATGTAATTGATTTTTTTTTCCATATTACACTTTCATTGGTTGCAGGGATTTTTTAGTGTGTGAGCTTACAGTCAACTCTAACAGAGAGATGACCATGTACTATAGGGCATTTAGGTGTCATAACCCCTTTCCTATTACCACATCATGCAGTTTGCTTATCAATTTAAATATACAAATTCTCAAGGTAAGATTTAAAACTGGGGTAGCAAATGTTTGTTACCTGCTATGCCCAGCTGCATTAAGAGAGTACAAGCACACTGGATATACTGGCTTACATCCCAAGAACTCATTGACATATCAGAGGTTCTATGGGCCAGATTCACGTAGAATTGCCCTACGCTGCGACGGCGTAACGTATTACATTTACGTTACACCGCCGCAAGTTTTCAGCGTAAGTGCTTGATTCACAAAGCACTTGCCTGTAAACTTGCGGCGGCGTAGCATAAATCCGCCCGGCGCAAGCCCGCCTAATTCAAATGGGGTGGGGACCATTTAAATTAGGCGCGTTCCCACGCCGAACGTACTGTGCATGCTCCGTCCCTAAAATTTCCCGACGTGCATTGCGCTAAATGACGTCGCAAGGACGTCATTGGTTTTGACGTTAACGTAAATGGCGTCCAGCGCCATTCACGGACGACTTATGCAAACGATGTGAAATTTCAAATTTCGTCGCGGGAACGACGGCCATACTTAACATTGGCTAGACCACCTAGAGGGCAGCTTTAGTTTTACGCGGCGTATCTCTACGGAAACAACGTAAATTTACAGCGACGGGCAAAGCGGACGTTCGTGAATCGGCGTAACTAGTCATTTGCATATTCTACGCCGACCGCAATGGAATCGCCACCTAGCGGCCGGCGTAGAATTGCAGCCTAAGATCCGATGGTGTAAGTCACTTACACCTGTCGGATCTTAGGGCTATCTATGTGTAACCTGATTCTATGAATCAGGAGCATAGATACAACAATCGTATCTCAGAGATATGACGGCGTATCAGGATATACGCCGTCGTATCTCTTTTGTGAATCTGGCCCAATGTTTCTAATACTGCCAGCACAAAACTCTACCCTCTTCAAAATAATGCTCTGATTTGCTCACATTTACTTATGATGATGGTGAAAACTTGACATATACAGTAGAAACATTCTGTACCGTATGCTAACATTTAAATATAACATTGTATGGTTATCAGTATATGCTAAAATTGCATACTATAATTCCACCTTTATCAATGAATGCATTACAACTATTATTGCATCTAGTAAACAAAGTTATGAAAGTGAGTTGAAACCAGCACTTGGAACCAAAACTTGAGCAGGGTACATGCTTAGCTATTATAAGCCTGTTTGGTATAATGTCACCTCTATTCAATAAAGAGTTCATATTCTTAAATATAAATTTTTGGGTGCATTAACCTATAGCAACCAATCAGAATTCATTTTGAACTGGTCTGATGTCAGCGTTAATTGTGATTACTTGATATAGTTTACCACACTTAAAAACATGAGCTTTAAGCAGACTTATGCTGCATACACACGATCGGAATTTCCGACAAGAAATGTTCGATGTGAGCTTTTGGTTGGAAATTCCGACCGTGTGTAGGCCCCATTAGACATTTTCTGTCAAAATTCCCGACAATAAAAATTTGAGAGCTGTTTTTTTAAATTTTCCGATGGGAAAAGTTCTTGTCGGAAATTCTGATCGTATGTATGCAATTCCGACACACAAAAATTCTACACATGCTAAGAATCATTGAACTTAATTTTTCTCGGCTTGTCGTAGTGTTGTAGGTCACCTCATTTGTGTGGCCGTGTGTATGCAACACAAGTTTCAGCCGAAATTCAGTAGAAAAAAATCCACGGTTTTGTTGTCAGAAATTCCGATCGCGTGTAAGCGACATTTAACTCCCAAAAGGGAGCTAGTTTCATTTTAACAATTCCTCCCTCCCCAAGAGGAATTTCTGTATTTTTTTAACTATTTTTTATAATTTTTTTGTATTTCTAGCCCCACCCCATCACCATTCTTGCCTAAGTCAGAATAACAAGTACCTGATTCTGCAGCATCCTGGGATAATAACATCACATCTGCCAGGAGGCTATAGGATCAGCACACAGAGCAGTCATTGGGTGGGCTGGAGGGTGCACCAGGGGGAAGATGCTTCATCGAGTCTGGCTACTTGCACCCGGAAGAGGCAGCCAGATGAAAAGGACCAAGATAGTGAAAAGGGCCCTGCTCTTTGGCATCCGAACAGTGGATTGCAGTAGAACAACGCTGAATTTTATGTGCAGGTAAGTATGCGTTTTAAAGAGAATTCAACACTACAGGTAAGAGAGGAAAAAACATGGGTGAAGGAGGGGGAAGTTGAGAACCACTTAAAGGCTTCATGTACACATTAGACATGTGTATTAGTTGTCATCCGTTTTAACAAACGATAAAGAACGTGCAGAATCCAAAATAAAAAAAATGCTTGTTTTCGTATCCATTATATTTTCATATCGTTGCAACAACAGTTCAATACAGGTAGATAGATGATTCGACATGACGATGACAATAGCGATCTGTGTCTATTGAACCTGTGTTTGAATGTGCCTAACCTAACTCTATTAGTCCAAGATTATTCGACATAGAGAGAAAAGATTTAACATTATACAAGATTCGACGAAGCAGTTAAAAACATACGATCGCCACAAGCAGACATTTAAGGTCAAATGCTCCGCCCATAGGTTATTAGAAAAATTATAATGTTGTTTGACTAGTAATAATAATTAATAATTATAATTATTACTAGTCAAACAACATTAGGATTCTACTATAGCTTTTGACTGGAAATATACAATCACGGCAGCGTACAGTTTAGCTGCTTCGTCAAATCTTCTTAGAACATCCGACAGACACCATAAGCCTTCAATTGACAGATTCAACCTTAATTAATTTGGATTTTTGGACAAATTTATTTTTTAATGAAACAAAATAAATACAAACTAATTTTGGGATTTTTCGGACAAACGGGAATTCCGAAACAAAATATTTCAGTTTGCGCATGTCTAGTACACATAGCCTACTTTGACCGCCGGCCGCAGGAAGACTCACAATGTGGCAAGATTTTGTTGTGTTTTGTTGCCAGCAGTTGAGTTTAGGAGCTTTGGCAAAAAACACCAAAACTCAAGCTTAGGAGCTGCCAGTGTACATGAAGCCTAAGAATAAAAAGATATTTTTGAAATAAGGTCAGTTGTTTATAATGGAAAGCGAATAAAAGTAGCAATCCATACTAGTAACCTCAGAACAGCATGCAAACACAAACCTTTTCAAAACGGATATTTAAACAGCTACAAGCAGCACTGTCCTTCCCCCACCCACCTTCTGTGTGGTGCAATTATCATCTTTGAGACAGGTCTGTCATGCACCAAGTATTACAATGTGGGATGCTAGTGTAGATGCTTGCCTATGCCTATGTGGTAGCCGAGATAATTCAGGAGAGCTATAACTTTTGCTTGTTATGTGTTAGCAGAGAACTTTATTTCCAGTGAAGGTATCTTTAGTCTTTTGATTTAATAAAACATGTCTTTTCAAGCACTATGATCTATAAACCAAGCAATTACTCTACCATCTATATTAAACTGTCAAACATAAGTTCAGTTAAGCTTAAGAGAGTTAGGAGACTGGGTGTAAGCTAAGGCAACCAGCAGCAACTGTCAGACCTAACAAAACATTTGACCCTTAACATTAACAAAACATTATTAAAGTGCAAGTTAATTTTCAGCAAGATTTTTTTCCCAAAATCTCCACATCCTATGAATAGTAAATACTAGACATCCTCCTGTTTCAAATAGTGCATTGCCCCAATTCATCTAGATAGCTACTAAGCACAGCTGGAGTAAGAGAGAGCCCGCTGTGTGCATGCACAGTTTGAAATGCCCGAAGCAGCCAATAGGGCAGTGATGGCGAACCTTGGCACCCGAGAGGTTTTGGAACTACATTTTCCATGCTCAACAATAATGCAGAGTGCATAAGGATCATGGGAAATGTAGTTCCAAAACATCTGGGGTGTCAAGGTTCACCATCACTGCACTAGGGGATGTACAATTCAAATGTCCAGCCTGTCTTGTAAATGCAAATTCAGAGGAGGATTGATCTTGCAAACGCAAAGACAGAGGAGGAATGAGGGGTCAGCAGTTTTTGTGGAGACCCCCCCAACAGTTGCATATGTAATAGTGGAAGGACATGCATTATTTTATTTCCAATATTTTTTATTGAAAAATAATTTTTTTCCAAACAATTCACAAGCATCTGATAAAACAAAAAAGATATCACATAGGGTATTGGGCACAGCAAGGACAACTCCAAGTATTTCTCATATACATATAATCATAGTATGTTCAGTCGAGAGTTTGGACACGAGGTCGCCTCTTGCCCCCCCCTAGCGATCCTTCTCCATGGTCGCTCCAGGGAGTGCAACCAGCAACCCGCCCTCCTCCCGCTTGAAGATATGTCCCTTTTTATGGGTATAATGCTTATGACATTGGTACCTTACCCCATCTCGTGCATATGTGGTAGTTGGATATAGGACGAGCACTTAGGACCAATTTAACTGGGTTTCCTAATATACAAGTACTGTCCATGAAAACATAGTAAAACAAAATAGGTAAAACAAACTAAAACAAAACAAGATTCTCCCACATTCAGTTCCAGGGTGACGTGCGCTTATAGACCATGACAGTATCAAGTGTTGCAGATTGACATCACAACGTATAGCATTGTTCAGATCCCTTTACATACATGCCCCTCCCTCAAACCAGTTCAACCATTCTTTCCACTCTCGTGATATTTTATCATAGTTACCCATGGCCGATAAGTGAAGTATTTCATATGTGCCGTGGGTATGTATGATATGAATGATTTCTGTGATCGTGGGCACCTCTGTGGACTTCCAGTGTCTCAGGATAGCGAGGCGTGTCGCCAAGATAATGTTCGAAACTATGGTCCTAAACACTGGCGGTACATTATATAGGTCCAGTGAAAGTAGCGCCATAGCCGGCGATAACGTGCAATGTGCACCCATCACTACGGCTATCAATCTCTCAGTCTGTTGCCAGACTCGGTACAGTTTGGGACATGACCACAAAATGTGGCAAAGTGACCCTTTTTCGCCACAGGCCCTCCAACAAAGTGGTGAGGTTCCAGGGAAGATTCTCGACAGTCTATATGGGGTAAGGTACCATCGTAGTACGATTTTTTGTTGCATTTCTCTTAAATTAGTACTTCTCGTAGATGCGTAAGTAAGTTTAAATGATCTTTCCCATTCCCCGGTTGTGCACTCTATCCCCAACTCTCTTTCCCAGGCTACCATATGTTGAGACTTCTCACACACTAATTTACCTTGTAGGATGTTGTATACAATAGATATTCCACCTGTCGAGCCCTGGTCTTCCCTGTAGAACCTCAAGATCCTCCTCGGTATACCGGTAAGCAAATTTGGTGTGGTTCTCCACAGGTGGTCTATTTGCATATAGGCATATTGGTCGGAGGTTGTGAGATTATGTTCTGTTTGGAGTCTGGCAAATGACCTAATGTGGGACCCTTCCACTATGTCCTCTACATACTGAAGCCCCCTATCCATCCAGGTTGAGATCTTTAAGCTAGGTATTAGAAGTCTCAGTGCAGACAATGGAAGTTCCACCGGCGACACGTCCACCTCCCTTTTTGTGTCTCTAGACAGATACATCCATGCTCTTACCGAGGCTTGGATAGGTGGGGCTAATTTCGTGGTGAGTGAACCTGCCTTATGGGCTGTCAGTAGGAAGTTCAATAAGTTCTTCTGTGGGACCTGAGTCTCTTCTAGGTTTTTCCATACAGCCTCGGAGTCTGGCAAGAACCATTGTTTAAGTTGGGTCAGTATGGCAGCAAAATAATAATCCTGAATGTGAACGTGGCCTATCCCCCCCACTTTTCTGTGTTTGATTAGCTTACTAAATGCACATCTCGCCCTCCCTCCCTGCCATAAGTAGTTGTTAATCAGGGATTGCATAGATTTAAAGTAGGAATTTGGTATGACTATGGGGAGCGTGCGGAACAGATACAACACTTGTGGGAGGATCTGCATTTTGAAGGCAGCCAGTCTACCCAGCCATGACAGTTCTGTTTTCGCTAAGGCCTTCAATTTGGTATTTAGTGTTTCGAGAAAGGGTGTAAAGTTGGACTTCAAGAGGTCTTTAGTGCTGGGGGTTAGGGTGATGCCTAAATAGGCGATGCCCTCTTTTTTCCATACAAAGGGAACCCTCTCTTTAAGATAGCCCTCATCCTCTGATGGAATGCCCAAGTTTAGTATAAATGATTTAGACTCGTTAACTTTATAGTACGAGACTATATTGAATGCTTTTAGAGCCTCATGTACCGCAGGTAAGGAGGTTTCTGCTTTTGATAGCATCAGGATGACATCATCAGCAAAAAGGCTGATGACATGCTCCTTCCCCCCCGCTGTGATGCCTGAGATATCAGGGTGGCTACGTAAATAGGAAGCTAGTGGCTCCATCAACAGGTTAAAAATCAATGGCGAGAGGGGGCACCCCTGCCTTGTCCCATTAGATATGGTAAACGGAGTAGACAGGGCTCCTGCTACATACACCTGTGCGGAGGGAAGAGTATACAAAGCCATCACAGCCGAGTAGATGAATCCCCTGAACCCAAACTTATCCAATACCCTGGAGAGGAATTGCCAATGAATCCTATCGAACGCCTTCTCTGCATCCAGTGCCAGGAGCAGAGAAGGCGTTCCCCCATCAACCGCCGCATGTATCACGTTGATCAAACGGCGGGTGGCATCTGACGTCTGCCGCCCCCTAGTAAATCCCGATTGGTCCCTGTCAATTAATTTGGGCAATATGTCTACTAACCTATTCGCAAGTATTTTGGCGTATATCTTTATATCGTTGTTAAGCAGCGATATTGGTCTAAAATTTTGGGGGACATCTGGTTCCTTTCCGGGTTTTGGTAGTGCCACTATCATAGCCCTCAACATTTCTGGGGGAATGAGAGACTCTGTCGCCACTGAGTTAAAAAGTTTCTCCAGATGTGGAACTAAGGTATCTTGAAAGAATTTGTAATATTCTCCCGTGAAGCCATCTGGCCCCGGAGATTTATTGTTGGGGAGATTTTTGATGACTTTGCCCACCTCTGTTTCTGTAATGGGGGAATTTAGCTCATTTAATTGTTCAGGAGTGAGTTTCGGGAGGTCTACTTGTTGCAGGAATGAATCTATCAGTGAGACGGTCGGCTGGGGAGTATTAGGGTCATCTTTAAGATTATACAGCATGCTGTAGTATCGGCTAAAGGCATCTGCTATCTCCTGGGGGTGATAAAGCCTAGTCTTCGTCACTGGGTGAATAATAAAAGGGATCTGCGTCTTGCGTCTTTGGCCCTTAATTTTATTAGCTAGCATTTTGCCTGCTCTGTTGCCGCTAGTGTAATATTGTAGTTTCAGTCTCCTTGAAGACTTCTCAAAGTCTTCTTGGAACAACAGGCGAAGTTCAGTACGGAGCTGTGACAGTCGGGCTGTATTATTGGGGGTCATTCTACTTTTGTTTTGCCTCTCAAGAGCCTCTATTTCCGAGATTAAGTCGGTCATATGTGCCTGCCTCAACCTCTTACTCCTTGCCCCCTGTTGGATCAATATCCCTCTTGCATATGCCTTGTGGGCATTCCAAAGCACCCCTGGATCAGACACCGATGGACAATTTAGTGTGAAAAACTCTCTCAATTGGTCCTCAATCCTGGACCTGGTCGGACCATCCTGGAACAGCCTAGGGTTCGCTCTCCAGATGCGTGCGCCTCCTTTGTTAGTATTCTTGCCAATAGACAATGTGATCGAGGCATGGTCCGACCAAGTAATGGTGTTAATATGGGCATCTGTGCAATCAAACAATAAGCGTTTATCTACTAAGAACAGATCAATTCTACTATACGTCCTATGGCAGTTGGAAAAAAAAGAAAAGTCCCTTTCTTCCGCATTGAGACACCTCCAGGAGTCAAACAGTTCATGAGCCCTCAGGGAGTCTCCCAAGGATACAGGAGTCCGTTTGTGAACTGCTGTGGAGTCCACTGAGGGGTCCGGGGTGATGTTGAAATCTCCACACAGTAAAACCCTACCCTTCTCCACAGCCTTTAATTTCTTCATAACTTTATTAAAGAAACGAATCTGTCCATGGTTTGGTGCATAAATGTTCCCTATTGTGTAGGCAGTGGAGTCAATGTCACAGGTCAGGATCAAAAAACGACCCTGGGGGTCAGTCACCAGTGAGTGCAGCTTAAAAGCTACTGAATCTCTTATAGCTATCATCACACCTTTCTTTTTCGCATCCGCATTGGCATAAAAGTAGTGTTGGAATTGGGGATGACTGCATTTAGGGGGAGAGGTCAGGGTGAAGTGAGTCTCTTGAACGCACAAGATGTCACAATGCTGGTGTATGGCTTCCTTCCACAATGAGCGCCTCTTTGCCGGGTGGTTAAGGCCCTTGGCGTTGATTGACATGAACTTTAACGCCATTTGGATATGTGGTATGGTGAGGTGGAATGAGGTGAATATTTCTTACTCACTGTCAGAAGATTGATCGTCTTTGTTGGTATATGCTGTAGACACTTTTGAGGCCATCGTTTCCTCCTGTGACCAAATGGAATGGACTCAGTGCACTCGCAGAGACGTCGGTTGGATCCGAATGGGGAGAAAAACAAGAATATAACTACAAAAGAAAAAAAACAGTCAACATAGGCGAATAGCCCAACTGATGAAAATTGAACAAGAGTGTGGCTCATGGCCACTCAGATAAACTAGGGTAGGAAAGTCCGAGCTGTAAGTAGAGTACGGACCGCACGTACTTCTCCTTCAGCAGGAGGATATAAAACAAGTCATGCCCATCCGAGCTATTTATGGGTGCGAGCATTCCTCGAATTCACTTTGTGCCAATCCTGAGGCTGTGCAGAGCGTCCTGGATTTACCGGGTCCTGATTTTGAGGGTCAGGTGTAATCCCCCATGTTTTAAGAAAGGTCAGGCCCCTGTTCATGGAGTCAATCACATAGTCCGTTCCTTCTTTAGTGACAATTAATTTCGTCGGGAAGCCCCACTTGTAGCTAAGGTTGTGGTTCCTGAGTGCTTTTGTTATTGTGTTTAAATTCCTGCGTTTTTGCAGCGTGAATTGCGACAAGTCCGCATAAAATTGCAGACTGTCGTATGGTGCAGGGATTTTCCCTTTTGCCCTTGATGCTGCCATCAACTGTTCCTTGGTGGAGTAAAAATGAAATCTCATAATAACATCCCTGGGTATGTTCTCTGACAGGTATGAGGGTTTGGGTAATCGGTGGATCATGTCTATATTAAAGTCCAGCTCCTTCATGTCAGGGAGGGTGGCAGTCAGAAGATGGGAGACATATTGACGTAGATCAGCTTGTTGCACTGTCTCAGGGATCCCCCTTATCTTAACGTTGTTCCTCCTGCTTCTGTCTTCTAAATCTGCCATTTTCGTTTTAATTGCCTCCAGCTCATCCTCCCTCCCATCATTAGCATCCACCAGGTCGTTTATTGTGTCAGAAAATTCCCCCATTTTAACTTCCACATGTGTCACTCTTTCTGTAACTGATCCCAGTTCTCTGCTAAATTTGTGGAGGCATGACACCATGTCAGTGTGTAATGAGCTTCTCAGGGAAACCAGCATCTCCTTCAGGACCGTGTCCATTACAGGTTGATTGGCCATGGGGAAGGTGTCAATGAAGTCAGGGAGTTCCCTCGTGTCCTCCCTAGATTCCTCCCCAGAAATAGATAAAGCGCTCACCTCCTCATCTGTGGTATCCACTCTGAATCTGGACTTCTCTGGGCTTCCCGAAGAGGGTGTAGGTGGAGGAGATGTGGATGACCGAGGAGGATTGCTCCTTTAGTTATTTCTGCCGTCCGTGTGTGGCTGCGAGCGCGGGCCCGCCGTCGGCGTGGAGGTCGCTCCGGCGCCATGTTGCTTGGCCTCGAGGGGATAGAACTCCGTTAGCTTTTGGGGACGATTCCCCGTTTTTTTTGGCTTGGTCATGCCCGGTCTGTCCGGAGCCTGTTCTGCTACCGTTCCGCCGTGCAGGGTGATGACTTGGTCGCTCGGATGGGCTGATAATAGCCGTTGTCAGCCTGCTATCTCAGGAGCTCCGCTCTCAAGCGTCCATTGCGGTCCCCGGCTAGCTCCGCCCCCGACATGCATTATTTTAAACAGGAGGAGCGCTGGTATGTAGCATTCAGAGGATATAAAATTGCACCAGAGGATTTGGGGAAAATCTTAAAGTGGGTGTAAACCCTCCATACACCTAGTAAAGTGAACAGCCTCAGATGATACACAGGGATGAAACCAATCTCCATGCATAGGTTTTACATGTATATCTGATGTCTTTACATTTACATACTGTTTAGAAAGTTCAGATCATGTTAGGAGATTTTCTCTTCCTGTTTAACACAGAGTGCGATGTCTGGACATACAGCCAAGATAGCCAGCATTACTGATTGGAGGAAAGGCACACACCCCTTTCATCATAGGCAGAGACTCTCAGAGGTGTTTTGTAATAGGGATAGCTCCTTGTTAATCTATTTTAGCAACCTCCCCTGACAGAAATTTCAGGCTGCTTTTATCTGATGTATCAGAGAATTTGTCAGGAGTTATCTGGCTTATAACAGAGGAACAGGTGAGGAGAGAGCTCCGGGACTTAGCTCTTTGAAGGTGAACTTACACTTTAAAGTCATTTTAGAAAATGCATGTGTGTTTTTCATTGAATTATTTACTCCTGAATACAGATTGAACTAGTTAAAAAAGCAGTAAAGGACACACCGTTTATTCTCATAGATGATAGATGAAGACACCAAAACATTTTGTTGCAATTTACTTCTTTAGCACACAAACCACCATTAATTTGAAATAAAATATTAAAATACATGCAGGAGAGGCTAAGGGCCAGATTCACAAAGGAGATATGACGGAGTATCTCAGATACTCCGTCGTATCTCTCAGAGTATCTATGCAACTGATTCATAGAATCAGTTACGCATAGATATCCCTAAGATCCGACAGGTGTAATTGTTTTACACTGTCGGATCTTAGGATTCAGTACCGTGGCCGCCGCTGGGGGGAGTTTGCGTCGTAAACCAGCGTCGGGTATGCAAATTAGGAGTTACGGCGATCCACAACGGATTTTCACGTTCGCTACATCGCCGCTAGTCTAGTTTCCCGTCGCAAAGTTAGTAGTCGTTTTTGGTGCCTTAACTTTACACAGCAATCGTATTGCTGTATAAAGTATGTATAAAGTATGGCCGTCATTCCCTCGTTGAAATTTAAAAATTCACGTCGTTTGCGTAAGCCGTCCGGGAATACGGAATTATGCTACGCGCGTCGCCGTTCGAAAAAATGACGTCACTTCGCGCAAAGCACGGCGGGAGTTACGAAACGGAGCATGCGCAGTAGGTCCGGCGCGGGAGCGCGCCTAATTTAAATGGCACACGCCCATTTAAATTACGCGGGCTGCATGGATGGCTTGTTCTCTAACTACTCCCTTTGGACCTTTAAACAAATTACAGACATTGCTTGGTCTGCACCAGGAATTCAATTTATTACACTTCTGATGTACAAAGAAAGAAAGAAAAAACAGTAACGTGATTATGGCTTGGATAATATTATTGATTACTGTATTTTGAGGTATATTATACTTCTCTTTTAAGGAGCCATTTCTACTGGAACACATTGCCCTTGTGAGATGTTTAAATGTAACCATTATTTGGTAATGGCATCCCAAAGGCATCTCGGCAACAAATTTATTTAAAAAAGTTAATACAGCAAATACACATTGGCATAATACCACAGTACCATGTGGTTTGGTCCTGTGTGATTTGTAAAACCAGTGATTTTTTTACACATTCCAGTGTGTTTTGCATCACATTCAAATGAATGGGCTGTCAAAACCAGAACATGGTGTAAACAGGCCCTAACTTTTAAAGAAAGCCTGCATCTGAAAGGTTTGACAAATGCATTCTTTTCTAGGAACTTTTTCTTAAAAAAAAAAAAAAATCCATCTTATTGCTCAAACCATGTAAAATAAATCAGCACCATGGAGAGCTCCAACCAGCAGACCTGTTTTCTGAGCTTATTGTCTAATTGGCATTCATTGGCTGTCCCGTTTATCAGGTGCACATTTGCTGTATTAACATTTTAATAAATTGTATCTTGGTTTTACACTTGCTTCATGTGGGGGGTATTTAACCACATGCCGACCGCCGCATGCAGATATACGTCGGCAGAATGGCACGGGCAGGCAAAAGGATGTATATATATACGTCCGCTTTAAGAAGCGGCATTGTGGATGCGTGCGCCCACCGATTGCTCCGTGACTCCGACCGTGGGTCCCCCGGACTTGATTTCCATGGGCATTCCCGCGATCGTGTCATGATGAGGAAGAAGGGGGAAATGCTGATGTGAACAAGTATTTCTCCAGTCTTCCTAGTGACAGGACAGTGTACACAGCTTCCTGTAATCGGAAGCTCTGTGATCACTGTGGTGTCACACATAGCCCATCCCCCCTACAGTTAGAACACATCCCTAGGCACACTTAACCCCTTCAGCACCACCTAATAGTTAACCCCTTCACTGCCATTGTAATTTTTACAGTAATCACTGCATTTGTATAGCACTGATGGCTGTAAAAATGACAATGGTCCCAAAAATGTGTCAAAAGTGTCTGATGTGTCCGCCATAATGTCGCAGTCACGATAAAAATTGCTGATCGCCTCCATTACTAGTAAAAAAAAAACTAGTAATAAAAATGCCATAAAACTATCCCCTATTTTGTAGATGCTATAACTTTTGCACAAACCGATCAATAAACGCTTATTTCGATTTTTTTTTACCAAAAATATGTAGAAGAATACATATCGGCCTAAACTGAGGATTCATATATATATATATATATATATATATATATATATATATATATATATATATATATTTTTTTTTTTTTTTGGGCATATTTATTATAGCAAAAAGTAAAAAATATATATTTTTTTTTAAATTGTCGCTCCTTTTTTTTATAGCGCAAAAAAAAAAAAATAATACCACCAAAATAAAGCTCTATTTGTGGGAAAAAAAGGACAGCTGCGCAATTGTCAGTTAAAGCAACACAGTGGTGAATCGCAAAAAGTGGCCTGGTCTTTGACCAGCAAAATGGTCCGGGTCTTAAGTGGTTAAGGAGAGTGGTGAAGTCAAACCTGGATACAGTAATCCTGAAAACATTCATGCTGTTGGTGACCACTCAATGGTAAGAGCTCACTTGTGGCACTAGATTGGTGTGGAGACACCGAAACACCTTGTGCATGAAAGGCGTGAAAATTTAACTTGCACTTAAAAGTCTGCTGTGAATTTTCACGACTGATTTGAATTTGTATTGCAAGTCTTTTCACTGCGTCACACAATGTTATATCACAGAAAATATAATTTAGACAATTTACACTAGGTTTTACATATTATCTTGAGAAATTAGCACAAGCTGTTTTTTTTTTTTTTAACCCAGAGTGCAGTTTCACATACTGTATTATTAGGTAGCACATCTGCTGTATTATCAATACATAATATATAATACATTTTTGCAAAAGATAGAGTATCATGAATGTGCTGCCAGTCACTATACCAGCAGTTGTTTCATAATTTTCCTTTACTGAGATAGAAACTGTAAGTTTGTTGGGTGGCAGGTGTAAATTCTCTAATGTTTTTTGTAAATTAAAGCAAGGATGATATAAAATGAATAAAACAATTTAAATAAAACAGTGAACAAACATTCCAGTAAAAATATTTATAGCATTTTTGAACCCAGTACCAAAAAATAATAACATATTACATTTAATATTTTGTAGCTTACTGGTTCTTATGCCACGTACACACGACTGTTTTTCAGGTTGTTATTTTTTTTTTTTTAATGTCATTAACCTCCCTGGCGGTCTTCCCGAGACTGACACTGGGTTAGATTTTCTTGCTACTATCGGTAACCCCGTGTCAGTCTCGGGCTTGCCTCGCTAGATCCACAGGCACTTTTTACTTACCTTGTCCCTGGATCCAGCGATGCCACCGCGCTGTGTGAGCGAGCGGGACCTCGCTCGATTCACATAGTGCCTCCGTGTGACGCCGATCTCCGTTCCCTGCGACGTTACGACGCACGGGGACGGAGAACGGCGCCAAATTCAAAAACGTAAACAAACACTATACACACAGTATACTGTAATCTTATAGATTACAGTACTGTATGTAAAAAAAAACACACCCCCCCTGTCCCTAGTGGTCTGCCCAGTGTCCTGCATGTCATTTTATATAATAAAAACCTTTTTTTCTCCCTGCAAACTGTAGATTGTCCATAGCAACCAAAAGTGTCCCTTTATGTCAAAAATAGTTTTAGATCAGCTAAAAAACAGCGATAATAAATTATAATCACTTGCAGAATTGTGCGATAGCGATTTGTGGGGAAATTCGTCATAAAAAAATAAAAGTAATGACAGCGACAATTCTGCAACTGAGCAAATTTCAGTGATTTTGATTTGATTACATTATTGAATAATTTTTATTATAATTATATTATTATTTGTTATAATTATTTATAATTATTTATTATATTATAATTTATAATTTTGTTTTTAAAAAAATGTAATACACGGGATGCCTATTAGAATCTTGTTTGGTCAGATTTAAGTGAGTTATTTCTAAAAATTACAGACCTACAATATAAAACGCCAAATTTCCTTGCAAATAATGGTACCGCTTTTAGCATGTTTTTTCTGAAAGAATCATACCGCCAGGGAGGTTAAAAACGATTGTGTGTGGGCTCCAGAGAATTTTTCACGATGTAAAAAATGGGCATTAAAAATTTCGAACATGCTCTAAATTTTCACTTTGTTTTTAACATCATAAAAAATGGTCGTGTGTGGGCTTTAACAACGAGAAAAAAACATGCATGCTTAGAAGCAAGTTATGAGATGAGAGCGCTTTTTCTTGTAAAACTACCATTCGTAATGGAGTAAGCACACGCTGTAACAGACTGAAAAGTGTGAATCGTCTTTTACTAACACAAAATCAGCAAAAGCAGCCCCAAGGGTGGCGCCATCCAAATGGAACTTCCCCTTTATAGTGCCGTCGTACGTGTTGTACGTCACCGTGCTTTGCTAGAGCATTTTTTTTTTCACGATCGTGTGTAGGCAAGGCCGGTTTAACGATTGGGTTGAAAAAAAACGTTGTTTTTTCTAGACTATTAAAAATGTAATTTTTTACATCCCGAAAAACGGTCGTGTGTACGCGGCATTAGTGTGATAGCTGTCTAATTTTCAATTTTTCAGGATATTTTCCTATGGTGATCCTGCCATTAACACACTTTGTTTACTAGGGTGACAACACTAACTTACTGCACTAAATCTATGCAGGAGCAGTGTTATCGCTCTAGAGCAGCAGGTGAATGAGGACAACAGAACACATCTCTCTCCTTTTTACACAGTTAGGCCCCATACACACGATAGAATCCATCCGCGGATAAATCCGTGCAAACGGGTTTCAGCGGATATATTCTATGGTGTGTACACTCCAGCGGATAATTATCCGCGGATATTTTTCCGTCGAATCGCTTTTCAGCAGATAAAATATTTGCTGACATGCTTAACAAATATATCCGCTGTGAAGCTATCCGACGGATATATCCGTTGGTTAGTACACATTATCCGCGTATAAAAATCCCGCGCATGCTCAGACGAAATAAGGGGATGGGAGCACTCGTTCAGGTAAAACTCTCGTTTGTTTCTGATATGGCACATTCGTCCTGTTAAAGCTCTATTGTGTTGTTTCTTGCCTCTTTTTTTCTCTGCGTTCTCTTGCTAGAATAAACCCGTTTTCTTGCTAATGCTATCTATCCAGATGTTGTAACTTTATTGTAGTCCTCCACATGTCTATGTTTTGTGTTTAATTTTTAAATGGAATTTTTTTTTGTTTGGTGTTTTATTTGATTAATATTTTTTGTGCAATTTCTGGCACCATTGTTTTTTCAAGCACATTTTTTTTTTTTTTTGTTTTTTTTGTGCAATTTCTGGCACCATTGTTTTTGCATGCACATATTTTTTTTTTATTTTTTTTTTGTGCAATTTCTGGCACCATTGTTTTTTCAAGCACATTTTTTTTTATTTTTTTTTTTTTGTGCAATTTCTGGCACCATTGTTTTTGCATGCACATATTTTTTTTTGAATTTTTTTTTGGTGCAATTTCTGGCACCATTGTTTTTTCATGCACATTTTGTTGTGTATTTTTTTGGGTGAGGTTATGTCACCATTTTTGTTATGCGTGTGTTTTTCCTTTTTTGTTTCACCAAGTTGGTACACCAAATGTCCCCCCCCCCCCACAAGGAGTTGGTGTCCTTTATAAATGACACATATTACCAAAAATGTTTCATGCCTAATCAACACAGTGTAAAAAAACAATAGACAAGGTATTTCTGAAAATAAACTCACCATTTATTTCAAACATAATTCAACAAAAAAATAACTAGAAGGGCAGCACTTGCTGAGATAGCAACATACATGCAGACTTGTGTTCCAGACTGCACAGGCAACATAGTCAAGGACAAAATGGCAAACCTTGAGGACCGCATACCGACAACTAAAGAGAACAACTACAAAAAACAAAAACCAGGAGCAGCAGCAAGCGAGCCAATGGAGCCCAGGCTGTGGTAGTCCAAAAAGCAAAAAGTTTTTGGGGGATCAAATGGAAGGCCGGGAATCATCGTCTCCTATTCCTTCTAACCCTCCTTGCAGCAGATCTTCCACGGATCCTGAAATGGCCTCTTGCAGATGGGGAGGATGTGGCAGCAGGAGGAGGTAAGAGATGTTGGGCAGGATGGGCCGGGTCACTGATCTCGGTGTCATCCGTCAGCCAGCCCCTCTGCATCCATAGAATGACCTGATTAAATAGGTTCCTGGCACGCCTCTGATCTTCCTCCCCCCCTGTTGCTAGTTCGTGTGCAACATAGGCACTGTAGGCCTCAGTGCGGGTGAGGGGGGCCCTCATTATGGCGCTTGCCTCCCTTATCATCTCAAGGCTCCTATCCTCCACTTCCCTCCTGCGCCTCATTAGGCCTGCTTGCCTGACCTGGGGGGGAGGGACATGTGGGCTTGTGCTAGCCCTGGGCCTGGGGCCCTCCTGACTAGTGCTTGGCCCGGCCTCCTCCTCCTGGCTGGCAATGACCCCTTCCTCCTGGCTGCCATGCATCTCGGGCTCAGTAGCCGTCAAATCCAGGCTGGTCTCTTCTTCCTGTGGCAAAAAAGGGACATTTTTTACAATTTGACACCAGCAAATCACACACATTTTCAAGGCTCTAGACTGGTTTGTTTTAGCTTACTTTAATGTTTAATCTACTCTCCTTCTGATCCCTGTACTTGTCATCCAGGACCCCTATTTTTCAGTCCCCGAATTTTCTCTGCCATTTTTTAGTTTGTGCTTACAATATCAACTCAAGAATTAAACCATAATTAGCAGCCCAAAAATTTGGCGTCAAATACTCTACCTCATCTGAAGAAGTGCTCAATCGAAGTTCTGGACGCATGCCAGCCAGCCCCTCACTGTTCTCCTCCTGTCTAGGGTGATCCGTGGAAGGTCTGCTGCCCTGCTGTCTGGGTGGAAGGCTTGACATTGATCGCCGGCCATCCATTTGTTCCCCCAAAAACTCCAGCTCCTGGTAGTACCACAGACTTGGCTCCGTGGACTGTCTTGCTGCTGCTCCTGATCGTTGCGCCCATAGTTGTCTTCTTTTTGTGCGGAATGCGGCCCTCAGGTTGTTCAATTTGTTCTTGACCATGTTGCCTGTGCAGTCGGGAACCCATGTCTGCATGTATGTTGCAATGTCAGCAAGTGCTGTCCTTCTGCGCGCCCGACTTTTATAGAGGGGGTGTCTTCTATCCCAAAGTAGGGGCGTCTCCCGAAACTTCGCTATAAGCATACTGATCGCCTCTTGGCCCACAATCTGGTCCATTTCCTTGGTGAATGTTTTTTCACAAAAAACACAATTAACACACTGTAAAAATAAAAATTAAGAAGCATAAAAAAATGCACAGCATTCACATTGTAAGAATATGTGGCACCAGATTTCAAAACTACTATGCAAACACAGTGTCTCCTGCAGCTAAAATGCTGCCCAGCTCTGCCCCATTGTTGTGACCAAAAATTATTTCATATGCAGCCCATTTTACCAAAAAGTTGCCTAAATACGTGTCATCTCTAACCATCCTCCATTTTTTATATTTTGACCATTCCTCAAGGCACTATTTCATGTGTACCTAGCATGCCCCTCATCATTCCTGACATATAAATACACTTCATAATAACCTCTGGCCAACCAACACAGAACAATACTTGCATGATCACAATACACCTGTCAGAAACTACAAATACGTAGAGCATTCTTCACATCTACATTAAAGTGATGTGTGAAAGCATTGTGAGAAGGAATTAACGTTTTGGGGACACAAGAAACATAAGTAGCGTTAAAAGGGTGCAAACAACAGACCAAACCCCAATCCCATGGCTCTATATTTTTTAGGCCTCTGCTGATCCAATGTTCCAATTTTCTTACCTTACTATCTCTAGCTCCTCGTGAAGCACCTTCAATTAATCTCCGCGTAACGTACGTAACCACATGGCTTCCCTTTTATACACTCCGCGTGTGCCTGATACACCGCCTTTGCCATGCCCCCTAATCAATGTTAACTCAAAATATCTGGCGTTAAGTGGGTAACTTCTGTCAAATGTGATAATCAGCTCCGCGTAACGTACGTAACCACATGGCTTCCTTTCTAGACACTCCGCGTGTGCGTGACACACCGCCTTTGCCATGCCCCCTAATCAATGTTAACTCAAAATATCTGGCGTTAAGTGGGTAACTTCTGTCAAATGTGATAATCAGCTCCGCGTAACGTACGTAACCACATGGCTTCCTTTCTAGACACTCCGCGTGTGCGTGACACACCGCCTTTGCCATGCCCCCTAATCAATGTTAACTCAAAATATCTGGCGTTAAGTGGGTAACTTCTGTCAAATGTGATAATCAGCTCCGCGTAACGTACGTAACCACATGGCTTCCTTTCTAGACACTCCGCGTGTGCGTGACACACCGCCTTTGCCATGCCCCCTAATCAATGTTAACTCAAAATATCTGGCGTTAAGTGGGTAACTTCTGTCAAATGTGATAATCAGCTCCGCGTAACGTACGTAACCACATGGCTTCCTTTCTATACACTCCGCGTGTGCCTGACACACCGCCTTTGCCATGCCCCCTAATCAATGTTAACTCAAAATATCTGGCGTTAAGTGGGTAACTTCTGTCAAATGTGATAATCAGCTCCGCGTAACGTACGTAACCACATGGCTTCCTTTCTAGACACTCCGCGTGTGCGTGACACACCGCCTTTGCCATGCCCCCTAATCAATGTTAACTCAAAATATCTGGCGTTAAGTGGGTAACTTCTGTGAAACGAGCAAAGAATCTCCGCGTAACCTACGTAATTACGTTTTATTCATTCTCTACACTCCGCGTATGCATGAACCGCCGCCCTCGTACACGCCCATGACGGGACATTTCCTGGTTTCCACGCCCCTAATCTCTGTGGGGATGAAAGATGGCGATGACAGGCGACCATGCACGGAGCTCTCAGGCCAGAAGTGAGGGGAGAGAGGCAGGAACGTCCCGATCCCGTCCCAAACGGTATAAGGCCACTAATATGGCTTTTGAGGAAATGATAGAGCTGGTGGATATAATGCGGAGGAAGGACTATGATGGCAAATATGGGCCATACAAGACCCCCAACCGCAGAAAGGGGAAAATAATGGAGAAGGTTGCAAGAAAAATGAAGAGAATGTTTGGGATCACCCGGTCCAAGGAGCAGCTACGGAAGCGGTGGTCTGATTTGAAACTGAGGGAGCCACATCAGTACAAGAGGATCAAAAAAATCTTAAAGAAAAGTAAGTTAATTATATTATTTGGGGGGGGGGGGGTACCTTTTTTGAATTTTAGCTTGGTCAGGTACATTTCTACATCTGTCTCCTTGGCCTGGTTGTACTTCTGAGCTCATGTTGAAATAGAAGGTGTTGTTCTCCAACATTTTTCATGGGCAACGACTGTTAATAGTAAACATCTTTGACATCAGCTTATTTCTCCCAAATACGATGTTAGCCCAGGAACAAAACACCTGGACATGCCTCTCTGGCCAAAAACATGGTTTGTAAACATTGTGTACAAATAGAGTTGTTGAAAATGCAAATCCAAGACTGTGTAATGCCAACAGTGCTACTAAGCTGGTGTTTTCATATCTGAAATCCAGAGCACCTGTGTCTCCACCTAAATATTATGATTGAAATTTGTATGGTGTCCGTGTTAAAATTTAAGGGGGGGACATCCATGTGTGTCACTTTGCCAAAAAGGGCCCGAATCAGAGCTTGCCATAGAAGTCATCCAAAATGTAGGAGTGGGGGGGAGAAGACCCAATTTATCCCCAAAAAAAAGCCTCTTCCTTAATAAAGCAATGTATGCGATTTCTGCTCTACAATATCTGTGTGTTGATGAGTATACCTTTTTGTCATTGTTTTTTTAAGGGGAAAGAAGACGCCTGCAGTTTGAGGAGGCTGAGAGGGCCAGACAAGGCCAACATCAAACATCTCGCCATGTGGAGGAGGAGGAGGATGTGGAAGGAAGAGAGGAGGATGTGGAGGAGGAGGAGGATATGCAAGGAAGAGAGGAGGATGTGGAGGAGGAGGAGGATGTGCAAGGAAGAGAGGAGGATGTGGAGGAGGAGGAGGATGTGCAAGGAAGAGAGGAGGATGTGGAGGAGGAGGAGGATGTGCAAGGAAGAGAGGAGGATGTGGAGGAGGAGGAGGATGTGCAAGGAAGAGAGGAGGATGGAGTCATCTTGGATCTGGTACTTGTGGATGAGGAAGGGGAATTTGATGAGGATGATTTTAACAATTTAGAAGATGGTGGATTGATGGAAGGAGGAGTCGTGGAGGATGATGGGGAAGTGGTGCAAGAAGGAGGAGTGATTCAAGATGTCGAAGATGTGGAGGTTGGAAGGAGCACACCATCAGGTCAGTGTCACACCAGCTTGATATGGAAAAACAGATGTAGATAGGCTTGCCACCTCATCCCTTTATTCACAAACACATATGGATTACACATGTTCTGTGGCTAGTGTAATGCTGATATGGCACCAGATGAGTTTAATTACCACCTTAATCAGCCACAGAACATGTAAAATTAATATGTGTTGTGGTTTAAAGGGATGAGGTGGCAACCCTATATAGATCTAGACAGGCTTTTTCTGACATTGTATTTCTTTGGCTTCATTTTGTAGGGGATGAAGATGTTGGTCATCATTTTTCTGCCGCCAGTGCTGGAATCATAATACAGCAAGTGATGGAGTGCAGCAGTGAGATGGACAACATGCGCCAAAGATTGCATCTCATGGAACAAAATGTTAAATCATACTTTTTAGAGTGCTGCACCGAGCTGGAAACTATGCGCCAACAAATGAGTGCCATAGAACTGAAATATAAAAACATCATTGACATGATGGGCCGGGTCAAAGACTGACCACCCCCCCCCCACCCGCCCATCCCCCAACCTGTTTTATTTTTTTAGTCAGCAAGACGCCAAAATTTGAAGATGCACACACACAGTGTGGCAACATGTGCTATCTGCCATCACAGAATCTGGATTAGCTGTGCTTTGTGGGTACAACCCCCTCCTCCATTCTCAAGTAGTTTTGGAGGAAGGGTTTGCTCCCACATAACACAGACATTGATCACTCATGATGGCAGATAGCACATTTCGCCCTTTGTTGTTGTTTAGATGTTGTAGAACTGACATTTGTCCATTGGTGTGTGCATCTTCAAATTTTGGCGTGTTCAGGTGTGAACTCACACCATGACTGGGATGTACAAGTGAAACATTTTTGTCTTTTACATGTTTTACACATTTTATATTTTTTAAAAAAAATAAAGGCTTCAATCTTAAAGCCGAAAAAGAAAAAAAAAAAAAAAAAAAAAAAAAATAATTAAAATCAAAGAAAAAAAAAAAATTTGTTTCTAAAAAATTTCACACACAAAAATTGTGTTCTGTTTACTATTGTGAAATATTCTAGTTGTGGGAAAAATGTCAATTTTAAATACATTGGTGAACTCCAAAAATATAGGAGAATAATGATTGTTAAAACTCCAAGAATTCGAGAACTCAAAAATATAAAAATAAAAAAAATCTAGGCAAAAAATCAAAGTTGACATGTTTGTTAAGAAACATTTGATTGAGTCAGCAAGGAAAATGAAAAAGCTGAAAATAAAAAAAGATTGTCCAAAAAACAAACAATGAGTGGCTTTCTTCTTTTATATGCTGGATACCCAGTTTGTAGATGAGTGAATAATGTACAATTGTGTTTATTTACTAAAACCTGAACCCTACATTTGGCACTAGAAGTGAACTATTTTTTATGAGAACCAGGAAGACAGATAAAACGAGAAAAAGCAGTAATGACAAACAACTGTATAAAGTCCAATGGTCTAATTATTTATTATTTCTGTGAATATTCCTTTCTTTTGGGGGCCGAATTAGAAAGTAATATCATCTGGCATAGCAATGGCCCCCCGACCCATGAAGTACTCAACATATTTGTTGCGTACCTCACGAGCAGATTGGGTGCCAATGCCAGCGCGACCAGTGACCAGCCCAGGGAGAGGATCTGAGAGTAGTCTTGCCTCAGAAACGCTGTCGGGTAGGTACGTCTGGGAATGCCTGCGTAAAAAGTTGTGCAAAATGCAGCAGGCAAATACAATGGTGTTCAATTTATATTCCGCCAGATGTATAGCTGTCAGGAACAGGCGGAACCGGTTGGAGAGAATCCCAAAGGCATTCTCGACTACCCTCCGAGCTCTGGACAACCGATAATTGAACACCCTCCTCTCGTAGGTGAGGGTCCTCTGGGGAAAAGGCCGCATTAGGTTAGGTCCAAGCCCGAAAGCTTCGTCCGCTAGGAACACAAACGGAAGTCCTTCCACATTATCTTCATCTGGTGGCAATGCCAGACCACCAGTTTGTAGACGATCGTAGAATTCAGTCCGTGAGAACACTCCCCCATCTGACAGCCGGCCGTTCTTCCCCACGTCCACATAGAGAAACTCATACTGTGCCGACACCACCGCCATCAACACGATACTATGAAAACCCTTGTAGTTAAAATAGTCGGACCCCGAGTGGGGTGGGGGCACAATGCGGACGTGTTTCCCATCTATTGCTCCACCGCAGTTCGGAAAATCACAACGCTGGGCAAATTGGGAAGCCACAGACTGCCATTCCTGTGGTGTGGAGGGTAGCTGTGGGGACAAACCAAAAAAAAAATGTTAAGTAATTTATCAGATAAACATTGCAATCACAATACAAAAACCATCACATTGTGCAACTTCAAAAACAGGATTCTAATTTCAGAACATCATTGTGAAGTGAGTATTTAGTTAAAACAATATAGGCCCACTTAATTATCAGACTCCACATCCCTCTGATGATAGAGCAATAAACTAATTTCAGGGGGGAGGAGGGGGGGGGGCAGAGCTACAATTGATTAGCCACAAATGCAAAAATTGGCTAGGTGTGTTTGGGCCTAGCAAAGCATGCTGGACAGGTTTATGGTGGGTAAGGACAAAATATGCAGGTAGGCCCAAATAAAAATTTTTTAAGGTTAACAACATGCATGGGGAGAAAAGGGAACATCCCACACACAGCAGATTCAAATCTCATGGTTATTATGGAAGAAAAATAAATTAGACTTTATCACACATTTAAAAAAAAACATGGTGATGTTAAAATTAGGGAACTTACCTTAATATACTCCTCCTGCAGAACATGTATGATGGCAGTACACGTCTCCGGTATGATGACCCCAAGTGACTGCGGAGAGATGCCTGTGGAGAACTTGAGGTCCTGCAGGCTCCTCCCAGTCGCCAGGTACCGCAACGTGGCAATAAGCCTCTGCTCGGCCGTGATGGATTCCCGCATCACAGTGTCCTGCCTCGTGATATAGGGGGACAGAAGTTCCAGCAGACGGTTGAATACGGGGTCCGTCATGCGGAGAAAATTCCTGAAATCATCAGGATTATTCTCCTGGAGTTCCCTAAGCAGAGGCATATGTGAAAAATGGTCACGCTGGCGCAACCAATTCTTGGTCCAGAAACGCCTCCTCCCAGTGTTCCTGCCCAAACAACTGATTCGCTGAGCCTGTCCATAAGCAAACCCATAAACACCACCAATTCGCGAGAATCGACGATGCTGCTCCATCATGGATTCAAACCGACAGGCTGGTCAGTCAAGAACACACTCCAACAGAAGCACCCCCAAATCCAGCACAACCTGCTAAGCCCGCACGACACACAGATACGAGCGCACAGTACGCGGAAACGTGCTGAAAGCCTGTGCCCGAATGCCAACTGCAAACCCGCAAGCACACGCACTGAACCCAAGAATACCACCTGTCAAAACACGGAGACTGAAAAGCACGAATCGGCTCTAACCAAACCTTCACTAGCACGCGGTCACACGGAACTAGCAAAAGCGGAACAGAGGGCGGCGCCGTTGACTTTGGTCTTCCCCTTTATAGTGACGTCTTACGTGGTTTACGCTGCATACGTTCTGGTTCGCGGGGATTTTTATACGCTAGTGTGTACGTGACAGCGGATCAACAGATAAATCCGCCGATCCGCTGAAAAACGATCCGCGGATAAATTCAAGCGCATGGATTCTATCGTGTGTATGGGGCCTCAACCTTTTGATCACCCTCTATGTTTAACCCCTTCCCAGCCAGTACCATTAGAACAGTGACAGTGCATATTTTTAGCACTGTTCACTGTATTAGTGTCACTGGTTCCTGAAATGTATCAAACGTGTCAGTTAGTGTCTGATTGTCCACCACAATACCACAGTCCCCTTATAAGTCACTGGTCACTGCCTTTACTAGTGTAAAAATAAATCCATATATATGCCATAGTTTGTAGATGCTATAACGTTTGTGTAAATCAATCAATATTTGCTTATTGGGATTTTTTTTTTACTAAAAACATGTTGCAGAATACATGTTGGCCTATATTTATAAAGAAATTTAACTTTTTCAATCTTCTTACTGAATGTGTTTTATAGCAGAAAGTAAATTTTTTTTTTTTAAATTGTCAGTCTTTTTTTTGTTTATAGCACAAAATTTAAAAACACAGTGGTGATCAAATACCACTTAAAGAAAGCTCTATTTGTGGGGGAAAAAAATCATAAAATGACATACATTTTATTTGGGTGCATTGTTGCAAGACTGCGCAATTGCTGTATCGCAAAAAGTGGATTGGTCAGGAAGAGGGGCAAATCTTGCGGAGGTCAAGTGGTTGACACTGAAAGATAAAGAAACACCTTTGGATACAGTTCAAATTGCAGTATAATTGTTAGCCTGACCTACCTGACAATGAACTTATAATGAAGGTTATTTAGTAAATACACAGATTTTCCAATATAGGGAAATGTTTTTATGTTGGTATGGCATACCATGCTGAAGAAAGTCTCAAAAGTCTTGTGAATTAGAATACTTATTGTGTAACAGAGAAGAATGTCAACACTCTGGGTCCATATCACATAACAAAAATATCTTTGTAAGTTTTTCTTGTATTGTAAACGACTGTGTCCTTTGAATGCAACACACGTTTGGTGCCTTTGAGCAACAGCAGTCTAAAAGGTCCCTGGAACTCATTATTTTATCATAGATTGGTCATTTAATTAATTTTGCTGGTTCACACTCATGTGGAATGATCCAGTAAAAATATATTGACTGAAATGTGTACGTGAGTCCGGTGAAAAGGTAAATCAAACCACTGTAGCTAATATATTTTGTGTGTGGGCTGAAAGGCGTCAAGCAGTTCCACAATGCTTTGCTGTACTTATGAGCTCTAATGAAAGCAAAACAATACCGTCTGTCTTGGCAGCACCCAAATGCAGCTTTTCAAGGCATAGCAATAGGAAAACAATAGAAAAAAAAAAAAAGCTTACCGTAAATTAACAAATTAACAAACTAATTTAAAATAAAAGTTTGTTTTGTTTTTATTCAAAAACATATTTACATTTTGTCAGTATACTTCACAATAATAGTAAAACTGTTCATTAGCAAAGTGAGGTTCTAGTGGAAATAACAAAATTAACTTGAGTAGATATTAATAATATTATTAGTGTTGTGTTTTAGAATGGTAAAAGCTTTATTGATTCTCTAAATTAAAAAAATGGAGTTATCAGTGTTTAATGCCAATTTTCTTTATTGATCTTTTGCCAGTGATAAAGCAGCTGCTTTTATTACAGCAGTATGCCAGTTGTATTTTTAAATCGGTGCATTCCAATAAGCATGCAAATGAGCAATTCGATTCTAATTACATATCCGCTTGCTATTCTTGAAACATGTATACCTGGGGAGGCGCATGCGCGGAGGCTAGCGCAGAGGACATGTCGGGCTAGAGCTCCACTCTGTGAGGGAGGAAAAGCCGCATATTTCAGGACGCCCGTCGACCCAAAAGCAATACAATTCATGGACTCATTTGCCTGAGAGGTGAGGCGGACCTTTTATGAGGAAAATGGTGCTGGGGGGTTCCCGAAACAAGACAAAAACAAACCCTAATAGCGGCAGCCAGCAGACCAAAAGTACCACAAAAAAGGCGCCAGCCCCCTTAGCTGTATTCTCCTCAGGGAAGGAGAAAAATACTATGGCAAAGCAGATGAAACCCACCATCTCCCTGGGAGATTCAGACTCTTACAGCAAAAATGATAATGACATTTCTCAAGCAGCACTTCAAGACACAGCTGTCCCCTCAGGTTTATTGAAGCAATTTGAGAAAATGCTACATAAAGCTGTAAAACACACCTCAGAACAGATCACCTCTAACCTCACAAAGGAGAATAGAGAACTGGGGCACTGAACACTGGAAATGAAAGTAGAGGAAATTGAAGTTTTCACCCAAGAATGTCTGACTAAACTGGACTCACTTAAAGAAGAAAATATAACACTACAAAATAGGCTGGAGGATTATGAAAATCGTGCCAGAAGGTCCAATTTAAGATTCAGAGGTATTCCTGTCTGGCATGTCAGTCTTAGACCTCCAAGCCACCATATTAGCCTTATGTCAGGAATTACTGCCAGGAATTGCAGTGGAACAGTTGGAAATGGACAGAGTCCACAGGGCACTTATGCCCAAAAAGACAGAGGGTCCCCCTAGGGACATCATTGCCAAGTTTCATTATTATAGAACAAAGGAGCAGATTTTGGCTAATTGAAGGAACAGCCACAGCATCCACCTCGCGCACAAGATCAGCATCTGCTTCTTCCCACAACAATTTACCTCAACCTCGGATGAATAATGGTACCCATCATTTACATAAACGAGGCAGATTCGCATCCCAGCCCCAGGACCAAGAAGATACAATGGACTGACTGATCACCTCTATAGTTTCCTCAATTTTCTTTTTGCTTTAACAACATTTTTTGGGAAAAGAAAATACAATTCAAGTAATGATTTGTTCCCCAAAAAGAAATAAGTATTACACTTAATTTCCATTCTTCAATTTTTTATTTTTATTTTTTATTCTTATTTTAAATAATCTTTTATGAGATACCTGATGAACTGATCATATATTCTAAGAAATAAAATGATTCAGTTAAACTCATTTAAAAGTACAGGTAAAGGAACTAACACACAGAGTTAAATTGTTATCGTATCACCCAATATTTGTGTAAATTCAGGGTAATATACAAACCTCTTATATTATTTTAGCCAGTTTGGTAATGGACTTATGCTTTACTCTTAATTTGTTTCACAAATACACTTAGGCTATTTGTTTACAAGTAAAGCATAGTTATCAATACACCTTAAACGAAGATGAGGAAAAGTAAAAATTTTTGTTAAACATTCTGGGGCAGATCTAAGATACACTACGCCGCCGTAACTTTATTCTTTTTTTCGAATCCTCAAAGAATTTGCGCCGTATGTTATGGCGTTGTAGTGTATCTTTGGCGGCGTAATGGCGCGGAATTCAAATGGATGTAATGGGGGCGTGTTTTATGTTAATACGTCGTGACCCGACGTAAACAACATTTTTTTTTTAATTGCGCATGCGCCGTCCGTGGGGGTATCCCAGTGCGCATGCTCGAAATTAACATGGAACAAGCCTATGCTCACAACAGTGACGTCATTCTACGCAAATCCCTATTCACGAACGACTTACACAAACAACGTAAAAAATTCAAAATTGTACGCGGGAACGCCGGCCATACGTAATTGAGTACGCCTCATAACAGCAGCTTTAACTATATCTTTTTTGCACACATATCTCATTTAGTAAGCGGCTCTCCAGTGCACGGAAAAAACATGTGCCTCACTAGGCTCTCCTCGGATCCCCACAATGTTGGGGATTCGATGAGGGCACCTTTCCCCCTGATAGGGGACTTTGCCCCTTATCATGGGTAAACCTCAAGTACTTTGTTTTCTTAAATGTATTCAGATATTCTATAATCTGTATTGTCTTTCATTTTCTTTTTAAGGATGCTTATTTTGGATCCCTTTTATTCCTTTTTCTCCTTTGTCTGCATTGGCTGGGCCGGGAAGTCACTTCTCAATAAATAATGGTAAGATTAGCTTGATGATTGGGCTGCCATGGCTCCATTAAATGTATTAATTCTTAATGTACAAGGTCTAAATGTGCCTCAGAAATGAACAAAAGCATTTAGATCGTTTCAGGCTAAGAAAGCACACATTGTTTGTTTGCAAGAAACGCACTTCACCACAAACACAACTCCTACATTTTATAATGCCTCTTATCCACAAGTGTATACAGCATCTGCTACTACCAAGAAAAGGGGAACCCTAATAGCATTTCACCGGACTACACCATTCGTACTGCAATCAGAAATCAAAGACCCAGAGGGTCGTTACCTTATTCTAATGGGATTTATCATGGACACCGCTATTACAGTGGTCTCTTATTATGCACCCAACCTTAATCCAGTACCCTTTACTGTATGTCACATCTTTTCCAAATTACTAATACTCACAAAATGGTCTCTCTTTTTATATGTGGCGATTCCAATCAGGTCCTCCTTCCATTTTTGGACAAAACCCCAAGCTAAGTGGTCTCTCTCTAACCTCCTATCTAAATATAATTTAGCGGATTCTTGGAGAGAATCTAATCCAACGAAACGTAATTATACCTATTTCTCTAACCCACATCAATCATTCAGTCGTATCGATCACATATTTTTAACAGCCTCCCCAAACGTACTCGCGATGGAGGCAAATTATAAAGAATTAACAAGATGGTACTTAGTATTGGCTAGGGTAGCAAAATATTTTCAAAATTGCAAGCAGCTTGACTAAAAAGAAAATTCCTTTAGACCTCAAAACAGCATTGCCTCAAGTGGTAATATAACACATAAGCAATTTGAACTGCTAGTGCAGCTTTTCACAGCAGCAAAGGCCTGGAAATCTCCTAATCTGATAGTGAATGAAGTTAAAGAAAGGATGAATAATTATATGACCTATGCTAAAATGACGGCTATAGAAACGGACACGATCACCGAGTTTGAGAGAATATGGAAACCTTGGATTACATATGCAATGCCAATATCCTTTAATAACAAAGTACTTATGCCATGGTAGCCTAAGCATTGTGAATACTTATTATGTTTTTTGGTAGGTGGCAGTGGATCTCGGCCTAGTCCTGCAGACTCCTTTATTTTACTCCCTCTCCTTTCTCTTTTTCTCGATTTTTCTTTTTACTTCACTACTATGTTTTCGAAACTCTCATTATTAGCTAGATATTTATTTGTACTAACTGAAAAAAAATTGGAATTTATTGATACAAGAAGTTATTGTATTAAGAATCGCTTTATGTGTAGTCGATAGTAACTAAAATTTTTATTAAATATTGTATTAATGAAATCCTCATTGGATCAATTTACTACTGTATATGTGCAACAGAGTTTCTACTGTATGTAATGTATTTGTTATGTGTTACTTGTACAATTTTTTCTGAATCACATAATAAAGATATTTTGACAAGGAAACATGTATACCTGGTTCTGGGATACTACAGGGTGGGCCATTTATATGGATACACCAAAAACAAAAGTTGGATTCAAAATGGCCAACTTCAAAATGGCCGCCATGGTCACCACCCATCTTGAAAAGTTTCCCCCTTACATATACTAATGTGCCACAAACAGGAAGTTAATATCACCAACCATTCCCATTTTATTAAGGTGTATCCATATAAATGGCCCACCCTGTACATTTACTGCAATCTAGATTATATTGGTTGCACCATTATTAAAAAGCAGAATTGCAGCATTTCAATGTTGAAACCAGGTTTTGTACTCTGCTTTGCATCTCACATACCACTACACACTAAAAGGCAAGCAGTAAAATTCTCATATTAGCCATTATGGGCCTCATGTACAAGACGAAAAACCTAAAGAGACAATGGAACAGGTATTTTCCTCTTTAAAATCTGAGGTAAAAAATCTCATAGCGTTAAACAAAATGTAATTAGCGTTAATCCATTTTTTTTTAAATTCACAAAAAAAAAATACTAAAATTAAAGCATTAGTTATTTCTTCCAAATATGCAGTACAGTAAAACCTTGATTTGCGAGCATAATTCGTTCCAGAAACATGCTTGTAATCCAAAGCACTATCAAAGCATTTTTTTTTACAGGGTATAAAAGAGAAGAGAGGCATCTCTAAGTGTAGCAATAAGTTGTTAAATGTTGTACCTTCATTAAATGTAACCATATTGCTACACTTAGAGACTCCTCTCTTCTCTTTTATACTCAGTTGTGACATGACTCTATTCTCATATCAAGACATTGCTTGTATATCAAGGCACAATTTATTAAAACATTTTGCTTGTCTTGCAAAACGCTCTCAGACCAAGTTACTCTCATACCAATGTTTTATTGTATTTACCTCATCAAACCATTTGTTATTTTATCTCATGGCGTGATATCCAGTAGGATGGATGGAGAAGGATTAGAACCCCTGTCAGTTTTTAGCGCTAATAAAGAGGTAAAATGGTTAGAAATCTGCCAACTCATACGTCAGTGTGGTCCCTGCAGTAAATGTTTTAATACAAAAGAAAACAGGTGACCAGAATACCAGTCAAAGGGAAGCTGCTTTCACAGGACACACGTGATGTATTAAAAACAACAAAATATCTTTAGAAATGTCGAAAATTGCCACCAAAGCTGCCAAATAAAACACCTGGCGCTTCAGGTAAGTAAATTCCTCTCATTGACAATGCTCCAGTCTAGCAGCCAGTAGCTCAAATAGCTGCAGGGAAGGCAGGAGCTGTGAAGGAGTTTAACCTGGAGGAGATTTGGGGATGCTCTAAAAGCACACTGTTACTTCTCCCTGCATTTGCAAGGTGACAGTTTAAGAATTGTCAAACTCTGGGGTGGGTATTAACACCTTCCCACCTGACCTATAGTAAAAAGATGACCAGGCAGGAGTACTGTTGTTCTGAGACATCATATGACGTCCTACAAGAAGGCGGTGTTGTGCAGCGTCTTGATCTGTCACTGGCTGTGTCAACCGGACACAGTCGATGACTGATCACTGCACCGGCCCGCTGCCAGTGTCATATGATCGCTGTGACCAATCACAGCAGATCCCATGACAATTGTAAACAATAAATTGCTTCCTTTCAGGCCATCTATTGTACACAATTGTGGTGCTATCTGTCACAGTGATGACCTGGTACAGACAGACCAATCACAGCCCATTTTTACCATAATAATAATAATAATAATAATAATAATAATAATAATGTCTTAGATGTGTTAGATTTTTTTTGGTAAAAAAAAAAACTAAAAGAAAAGTAATAAAAATAATAATACATGTCTTATTTTTTCAAATAATTGTGACAAAAAATACTACTTTAAAAAACTCACCATGTCTCTTACTAAATACCTTGGACTGTCAACTTTCCAAGAAAATTAGTAATTCGGGTGATATTTGTACTATCCTGGCATTTTCAGGCCTCAAGAAATTAGTGTACTTCCTGAGGCTTGTGCAATGCAGCGTTTTTCATTTTTGTGCTAATAAAAATGTTAAGTAATTTACAATATGTATTTTGCACCCACAAATATATATAGTATGGCTTGTATGACTTGTTATTAAAAGATTTTCCCCCTGAAAGGAGATATCTAATCTATCCATCACTCATTTGTATTCTTTTGTGCGCACATAATGTATTTACAGTCGTTAGTCAATCCACACCAGTAGTTACACAGCTTGGCCAAAATATAAACCCACCCACTACAAGCTTGTTAAATTTAACCTGCATATGCAATAATTACCTTAGTATGGCTTCAGTTACACATTGCACAAAGCAATACAAAAAGGAGCGAAAGTAAATGGGACATGTATGAGAAGACATAATGACCACAATATTACCCTGGATGAGGATTTTAAGACTATGGCAGCTTTTGAAAAGTACCTTTCTGTCATTTTTATAGCTGTATTCAGAAAATATTGCAAAAATGGGCTATAGCAGCAACGTCATCTATAACAAAACGACATCAAAGGTGACTACAAATAATATAAGCATAACTATACTCCTTGTTTTTTCAAAGAGAGCATAACTATGCTCCTTCTTTTTTTAAAGAGAGCATAACTATGCTCCTTCTTTTTTTAAAGAGAGCATAACTATGCTCCTTCTTTTTTTAAAGAGAGCATAACTATGCTCCTTCTTTTTTTAAAGAGGGAGATGTCTAGGAAAAATATTATAGCCAACATGTACAGCAAAGTTATAATAACAGTAATGTAAAAGGGTAGGACTTAGGCCCCTTTCACACTTGTATGACTTGTTCTGCGACTTGGGACTGCAAAAACGCATGACAAGTTATTCCCCATGATTTCCAATGACAACTATTCATATTAGTACAACTTCAAGTTGTGCCGACTTCAGAGTAGTCCCTGCACTACTTTGGTCCGAATTTGAACCTACTTCAGCCCATTGAATATCACTGAAGTCAGATCAAAGTCGAATCACTGATCCCACTTTGGCATGCGACTTGTGCCCTGATGATCTTTAAGGGTAACTCCACGCCAAATAAAAAAAACAGCATGGTTTCCCCCTCCAAGAGCATACCAGGATCTTCGGTCTGGCATGGATTTTAAGGGGTCGCCCCCAAAATCCATACCAGATCCTTATCCGAGCACAAAGCCAGCAGGTCAGGAAAGGGAGTGAGCACCCCCTCTTCTGAACCATACCAGGCCATGTGCCCTCAACATGGGGGGTGGGTGCTTTGTGGCAGGGGGGCCTTGCACCCCCCACCCCAAAGCTCTTTCTCCCCATGTTGATGAGGACACGGGCCTCTTCCTGACAACCCTGGACTTTGGTTGTCAGGGTCTGTGGGCGGAGGGGGTTTATCGGAATCTGGAAGCCCCCTTTAACAAGGGGGCCCCCAGATCCCGGACCCCACCCTATGTGAATAGTTATGGTGTAAATTGTACCCCTACCCATTCGCAAAAAAAGTGTCAAAAATAAAACGCAGTACACAGGTTTTTAAAGTAACTTATTAAGACAGCTCCAGCGTCGCCTTCTGCCTCTGCCGGTTATCCCCTGTCTGGGTCTTCTCCTCTGATGCCTTCTAGCCCTCTCCAGTTCTTCTCCCTCTGTCCGCTGTCTTCTTGCTCTTTTGCCGGGACTTCTCCACTGTCTTCTCCCCCTGTTCTTCTTCCAATATTGACTCGACACACAGGAGGTCCCGCCCCCTTATGAAGTCACCACCACATCATGCCCCGGGTTGTGATATCATTAAGGGGCGGGGGCCCCCTGGCTAACCTCAACGGGTGACCCCACCCCATGCCAATATAAGTAGTGGCACACTGCGTACCCAGCATTAGAGCGGGAGAGAGCATTGAGTGAACATTGGAAAAAGAACTGGGGAAAAGACAGCGGAGAAGACCCAGCAAAAAAGTGAAAAGACAGCGGACAAGACCCATCAGAGACAGAAGACAGCGGACAAAGGGAAAAGAACTGGAGAGGGCGAGAAGATATCAGCAGAGAAGAACCGGACAGGGGAGAAAAAAACATCAGCAGAGGAGGCAGAACAGCTGGAGAGGGGAGAAGAGATTGGAAGCGACGCTGTAGCTGTCTTAATAAATCACTTTAAAAACCTGTGTACTGTGTTTTATTTTTGACATACTGATTTACATGGGTGGGGGCTGGCATCTGGGGGCCCCCTTGTTAAAGAGGGCTTACAGATTCCGATAAGCCCCCCACCTGCAGACCCCAACAACCAACAGCCAGGGTTGTCGGGAAGAGGCCCTTGTCCTTATCAACATGGGGACAAGGTGCTTTGAGGGCATGTGGCCTAGTACGGTTCAGGAGGGGGGCGTTCGCCCATCCCCACCCCCTTTCCTGACCTACCGGGCTGCATCCTTGTATAAGGGTCTGGTATGGATTTTGGAAAAAACGGCGTGGGGGGTTGCCCTTAAAATCAATGCCAGACCAAAGGGCCTGGTATGGTCTTGGACGGGGAACCCATGCCATATTTTTTATTTGCCGTGGAGTTCCCCTTCAAGATTCATACCAGACACAAAGTGCCTGCATTGTTGTGATCAAAGTCGGATCCCCATTCATTGAAGTTGGACTGATGCCGGACTTCAAGTCGCAGGGCAAAGTCAGATCCTCAGTCGTATGACTGTTGTGTTGTAGCAGTGTGAACCTGGCCTAAAGAGCATGAGTTCATCAGAATAGAAAATGTAAGCCAAAAGTGGCTATATCTGAATTTAGATTGCTGTCCTATCTGGCCAGACTCAGGATAGGTTCCTGGAGTTGATATTACCTTGATATTACCTTGATGTTTTTCAATATTTAGATATGGTGAAATTGAGGGAATGCAACTAATACATGATATTATTCACTTAAAATGCACATATTTTTGCAGGTAAAAACATGTGCATTTACTATTTTTTTTAGGAGACTGGAAAGCATTGCACCAGTGATTAGCAGGTTGCTAATGCCATGCAGGTCTCCTGCAGAATGCCAGTGTGTGCTGTCTGCCCAGTACATTGTATGTTCAGGCAGTTTCACCATGACAGGAAGACTCAATGAACTACCACATCGCTCAACAGTGCCATGGTAGTTCATTGAGAACTACAAGCCGCCAGCTTCCAAAGATGTTGGGACTTGTAGTTTATTCATACACAGAGCTCAGTGGCCATGTGGGCAGAGCGGTTTTCAAAAAGTGACAGCTTGTATGGGGAGCTTCTCCCTGTACTGCTGTCACAGGGAGAGAGGACAGCAATGAGTGGTTGCAGCAGTAGGAACATGTCACCCCCCCACCCCAAAAAAAAAAGGGGTGGAACAAAAAAGGTGAACTTATCCCTTGAATCTTAGAGTTCAAGGTATTTCTTTCAGGATTTTTTTGCAGTTGGAAGGAAAAAAGGAGCATACAGGTCTCATAAGAAATAGGCCTTTCTTACCTCTCCAGTGGACAGAAAAGGCAAGAAGGGGAATGGAAAAAAAAAGAGGGAGAGATGGAAGCTAAGGGGTATGGGGGGGGGTTAGTACAACAGGTAGGTGTGATTAGGAAGTGGAAAATCCCATTGAATCCTTTTCTGTCCCTAAGGACATACATATGCTTTTTAAATTGTTTCAGATACAGTAGTGAAAGTGTCTAAACATTGCATTATATTACCAGAGGTAGCCTTTCAGCCATCTGGTATGTGCATGCAGCCCTAAAAAACATACATTTCAGTTTTGGGTGAGTACCAAAGGATTGAATCAACCTCCAGGTTTAATACACCGATTATAATAGTTGTGATATCCCCACAGTTTTCGTAACCGCTCCTTTCTATGAAATAATGCTCATGAAGTAACTTCAACTTCAGCTTGATGTCTCAATTAATTGTCTATTCTAGTTTACACACTCGATCATAGGGAGTGTTTTACCATCTTTTGACCTTGTAATCTTTGTGGCAGTTGGGCACAAATGGGAAATTGTGTGGACATATTTCCCAGCTGGAGTCCCCAAGAGGTATAAGAAGCCAGCATGTGATTAAACTATGAACCATGTAAACATTTAATTAATCTGATATTATGGTTTTGTGTAGGTGGCAAAGAAGCGGATCACTTAAGTTTTTCTAAAGGCTCAAGATGATTTACCTTCATGCATTCAACTGTAGGGGGGTGTGGCTGTAGGTCTGATGTCATCAATTGTGTCTCCCTATAAAAGGGATGACACGATTGATGCAGCCGCCACAGTGAAGCACGGGGAAGCCGTGTTTACATACGGCTCTCCCCGTTCTTCAGCTCCGGGGAGCGATCGCGAGGGGGTGGCTAGAAACGAATAGCTGCCCCCTCATCCCAGACGATTTCCGACCGATGCATGTACGGGGGGGTCTGGATCGGACCCCCGACCCGCGGAAAGGCAGGGACGTACATGTACGCCCATCTGCCTGTACGTGCCATTCTGTGGACGTATATGTACATGCGGCGGTCGTTAAGTGGTTAAGGACCACCTTACTAAATGGTTTATACCATTTCTCCTGTTGTGTGAAGAGGCAGGGCAGCAGTCTGCACACTTGCAGCAGGAGGTATAGCTAAGTATTATTGGGCAGGGCTTAGTGTGAACACAACCTGGGCTCAGTTATGAAACACCAGGCAACATTTCATACATACTGGGGAGTCTGTGAAGAGTTAAGCAGACTTGTGCATTGTACAAGACACTTTAGTCATTTACCTGTTCCAGCAGCAGCCCTATTCAGCAAGAGTCCAAGTTGTAATATTACAGTTAGAACATGCTTTTCCTTTATGTTTTTGACTACAAAGTATACTGTGTATTTTTTGGGCAAATTTTGATTATTTATCACTTGCGGCAAGAAGGTGACAAGTTTTAGGTAAGAACACAAGCTTTTTGGAAGCACTTAGCAGCTGTCGTTCTGAAACAGATCTGAATAGCAAGATAGATTTGATTATGTAGACTAATGACTCCTTGTATAAATGGTACCACTTGGGTTGGTCATTTGTACAAAGTCTACCTATAAGCATGTACAGTAGGAAGTGTATGGTTGGAGACTGTATCAAGGAACATTTAGTCAAAAACAAAAGATTTTATGCAAACAATTAAATACAAACATAGGGCCAGATTCACAGTAGAAATACGCCGGCGTATCTACTGATACTCCGGCGTATTTTCAAATTTGCCGCGTCGTATCTTTAGTTTGAATTCTCAAACCAAGATACGATGGCTTTAGGCTTCGATCTGACAGGCGTACGGCTTTGTAAGCCTTCGGATCGTAGGTGTAATACTTCGGCGCCCGCTGGGTGGAGTTCGCGTCATTTCCCGCGTCGGGTATGCTAATTAGCTGTTTACGGCGATCCACGAAGGTATGCGCGTCCGTCGCATTCTCTTACGTCGTCGCTAGTCGGCTTTTCCCGGCGGATAGTTATGGCTGCTATTTTATGGCTTAGATTTAGACTGCCCGTGGTAAAGTATGGCCGTCATTCCCGCGTCAAAATTTTTTTTTTTTTTAGTGTAAGTCGTCCGTGAATAGGAAAGGATGTAACGCACATCGCCGTTCAAACGATTACATCGGTGCGACGTCATTTCGCGCAAAGCACGGCGGGAAATTTCAAAACGGAGCACGCGCAGTACGTTCGGCATGGGAACGCGCCTAATTTAAATGATACACGCCCCATTTGAATTAGACGGGCTTGCGCCGGACGCATTTACGCTATGCCGCCGCAAGTTTACAGGCAAGTGCTTTGTGAATCAAGCACTTGCACTTTAAAACTTGCGGCGGTGTAACGTAAATGGGATACGTTAGACCGCCGCAAATGTACCTGAATCTGGCCCATAATGTCATAAATTATTGTAGGCAGAATATGCTGCACAAACTTATGGGTTTTCAGCATAATAAATGTTTACTTGAGAAATATAGATTTTCTTTTTAAATGTATTACAAAACATAATTTTACACACATGTTAATATTTTTTTTTTTATAAATAACATTGTCTAAAAAACATTTTATTTGTCCTTCAGGGTAGATCATTTGTAAAGTCTCAGGGTCATTTCTAAGAATTATTACTCAAATACATATACATTTTTATGTACTTCGGGTAAAACAAAAAAATGCATTACACTCACAATAATATTGATTTCCAAACAGGAGCACTCCCACTTAATATTCATTGTATATGACTGCCTTACAGAATCTTAGGGTTCAGGCACAGCAAAAGTTTCTCATAGTGTAATGATGTATAGTTATATAATGCAGCATTTCTCAGCTCCCATATTGCTGTCTCACTAGACAATAGTTCTTGAGAAAATGTTCATAGTATTTCATTCACATGATTATACATATTTTTCCAAATACCACTTTTATGAATCATCAAGGAGTTATAAATGCTTGCGTAGGTTTCTCTTTTGCGGAATGAATACAACATTTGCATTTCAAATTTTCATGCGTGGAAAAGTTAGTGGGCATATGGGCTCGATGAATCAAGAGGAAAATGTCACCCCAAATTTAGGTGCAAACCAGTGAGTTTCTGATATACAGCTTTGATGAATTGATTTCAATGACTTTAGTTTGCCTTCCAGCTCATAAGCCAAAAACTCTCAAGAGTTCTTGCTGAGTTGACATCCACAGCTTATGGACCCTGCAAATTACACCTCTTATGTATGACAGCTTTTCCTATGATTTTTACATTCATATTCACAAAAAGGTGAAACTAATATAGGACTATGACTAATGGATGGTTTACTCAGCTACGTTATGTGCATTTCTTTATATAACACAATATCATTATTTTGAAGCTGTGAACACATTGGCATTTATTATGATGTAAAAATACATATTGCTCTGTTCTGTCTATTGTAGGCTAACATACCAGCCCAAGCCCTGCACTCAACAGTTCAACAATTATGTGTGTATACATTGAGGTTGATTTACTAAAACTGGAGATTGCAAAATCTGGTGCATCTCTGCAGAGAAACCAGCTTCCAGTTTTTTTTTTTCGTTCTAAAGTTAGAAGTTGACTATCAACCATGCACAGCTGCACCAGATTTTGTACTTTCCAGTTTTAGTAAATCAATCATACTGGTCCTATTTAATTAGTATTAACCACTTAACGCCCGCCCACTGTATATAAACGTCCTGTTTTTAAAGATGGATATCTCGGTAACGGCAGCAGCTGCTGACTCAACCGAGGTATCCATCTTTTCAGTGGGCGGGCCTGTAAACGATAACGGCGGTCTCTGCGGCGGATTCGCCGCAAGATCGCCGTTATCGGTGGCGGGCCCCCCTCCCGCCGATCTTCCGTGCCCTCCGCCGCAACCTATAGAATTTTTTAAACGTCGCCTATCGAGATTTTTAAGGGTAAAAGTTTGACGCCATGCCACGAGCGGGCGCAATTTTAAAGCGTGACATGTTGGGTATCATTTTACTCGGCGTAACATTATCTTTCACAATATATAAAAAAATTGGGCCAAATTTATTGTTGTCTTATTTTTTAATTCAAAAAAGTGATTTTTTTCCAAAAAAAGTGCGCTTGTAAGACTGCTGCGCAAATACGGTGTTACAAAATGTATTGCGATGACCGTCATTTTATTCTCTAGGGTGTTAGAAAAAAAATATATATAATGTTTGGGGGTTTTAAGTAATTTTCTAGCAAAAAAAACTGTTTTAGTCTTGTAAACACCGAATCTGAAAAACACCTTCTGTCCTTAAGTGGTTAAAATAAAAAGGTGTAATTTCCATACCAATCACATTTGTTAGGGCTCATTCACACTATATGTGGTGATTTGACACTTTCTGCATGCAGGTCCCTACTAGGGCACATGAAACAAGTATTTTATATGTCCCCTGTTCAGACTATAATGCTGCAGTGATGTGTGCTGTGAAAAAATGCAGACATGCTGTGTTTCTCCACAGAACACTGAGGCCCCGTACACACGTCCGAGAAACTCGACGAGCAAAACACATTGTTTTGCTCGTCGAGTTCCTTGTCCCTTGGTCCTTTTCTCTAAAACCGTCACTTTTTTGGGGGGTCTTATATATGATAAAAAACGAAAAAGATGATGGTGTGCTATACATGGATCAAGCAATTTTACTACTTGAACATATTTGGATTTTTTAATGTAAATCATTTTTATTTTTCAATATTTATCTTCCTCGAATGACTTGTTCACATGGGCATACATCTGTGCGAGGACAGTCTTTTCTCACACAAGGATGCACATGTCTGGCTGCATGAGCACTTGCGCGGCCTGGGATTAGGCATTGGCACATTGAGTGTGGCAGGACCTGTTATATCACCTGTGGTTCGGGCAAAGTGGACATGCTGGGATAAGCTTATATAAATGTGGTAAACCAATAAGAGGGGCATTGTATTCTGCCACTGACCCTTTGAATGGTTAGTTCCCCACCACCATTTGCCTACCAAGGTGTATATGCGATCTTCTACACCTGTTGTTGTCCACATCTTTTAACTGGCTTGGGAATTTTTATTGGAAACAATCCCCCCTCCGTAATCTCTGTTCTAATTAGATTGCACATTATACTTTTATATGAAGGCTGAACTTGCATCATAGGACAAGCATCCTGAGCCTTAGTAACTCTTTGTGAATAAAGGTGTTTGCACTACTCAGTGGTTAGCATTGGTTATACACTTGGTACACATTATATATATAGCTACACTGTATACAGTATATATAGGCCCGTGCTCCCAACTTGGTAATTTATCATGCTGATATACTGATTTCTATACAGTGCTCATTTTCAGATCTGGCCTCCAGGATTGAAATTGTGAAGTATTTGACTTCAATTTGTGACTATATCTAGATCCTTTTAGACAAATATGCAAGCCCTGTATCTGAGCCTGTCTGAATAATACATACATTTTGTGAGTGTTTTCTTCTATGTAGTTTGAGCTATATATCTTGCGCATATATTTAATTTAATCTGTGAGCCACTGTATGCTTTTATGCCATTTCAATTTGGACACGCCTGACTTGGATAACCTGTGCTGTCCCCATCTCTTTATGTTTTTAGGACTTGTTGTTAAATATGTTGCTATACCAAGTGAATGCTAGTATATGTGGTGACCTATGTATGGTCAGAGAGATTTATTATATGTATTTTCACTTATTCAGAACTTTTGCTAAAGCTCCTGAGGAAGAGATCACTCGCGAAACATGTCAAGCTGCAACGGGCTTCTCTGATCTATACCAACCTTTTTTGGACTGTATTAGGCTCCAAGCAATTAGCTGTCATGAATATGTTATTGTAGGATTGGTGTGATCTTTATGCTTTTTCTTGATTTGACTATGTATTTTAATTCATGTTTTTATAAATGTTTATCATGGATTATGTAGTTTAAAAAAAATTATGTATTTTAACTATTAGGTGCCTGTAACGTCCATGTTTCCATATACCGATTTTCCTGTTGCATAGACATAGCTGACTGCCAATTTGACAGCCATGCGGGTGCAGGTGCACGGACCCAAACACACACTGTCTGCATTCTGGGGTGGACACCTGCACTCCCACAACTGTCAAATTGGGAGCAGCATATCCATGCTGCTGCTGCATCTCAATTGACTTGAATGGGACTTTCTGCAAGGGAATACATGGAACAACTGTACAATCCCAAGTGAGCAAACACAGTTCTCGCATGGATGTAATTGTACACTGTACTACACCTGTGTGAATGAGGCCTAAAGATTGTTGTCAATGCCTAAAGGCTGGTGCGTTAACTAACTATACATTGTATAATGTATGTTTCCTCCTCAAGCATTGTCAATATTTTTAACAGGCAAGAAAGAATAAGCTTTGAAGGGCTCTTCACCATTTTTACAGCTGTGCAGTGTGGTCTAAAGTCTTATTAAAGCTAAAATCCAGACAGATATCAGATTTAACCTTCTGTTCAATTATGTACTCATGAACAAAACTACATGTACTGTATTTTAAATATGGCTAGTGTAAGAGTCTCAAGTTTGTGTTTATATAATCTTTCCATTCAAGGTGATTTTAATCATTTTAGAGCACTTGTAGAACTTAGAAAATGCTAGATCCTACAATGCAAAGAAAAAAAAAGTTAATGGAAACATTTAAAGAGCTGTAACTTACTATAACAGAGGGATAAACCCTACACTTCCAACAGCCTTCAATCCTGGCCTTTATCGACCATAAAGCCTCAGACATGAAGCTAACAGGAAGACATTTTCACTTTGACTATGGGGACATTGACAAGGGAAACAAAAGCCTTCAACAATAAAAGCTGCATGTTGCCAAGGCGCATTAATCAGCCTGCAAGTGTCACATAATAGAAACTTATCCTGTACAGACTGTACAGACTGTCCCATATGATATGGGAACAGTAACTTCCACAGCTGATATTTAAGGTAAGTATGTTAATTTTGGGTTAAAGAGCCAGGTTAGATGTTAGATTAGGGTTTGGGGTTAGGAACTATTTTAAAAAGGTCGGACTAAGGTGAAATATAAAATTTAGAGTAGCATTTAGGGGTGGAAGTGAAAGATTAAGTAATAGGGTACTTTATGTGAGATTTACTAAACCTGGTGCACACAGAATCTGATGCAGCTGTTCATAGTAACCAATCAGCTTCTTCCTTCAGCTTGTTCAATTAAGCTTTGGCAATAAAACCTAGAAGCTGATTGGGTACTATGCACAATTGCACCAGATTCAGTGTTAGGCATAAGAATTTGGTTAGAGTCTGATTAATGTAGACTCTTTGTTGTTACTTCCTTTATATATGCACTCACTCTAGTGGCAGCTGCAAGCCATTCTTCTGGACTGGAGATGTGATGGGGAAAAAATGTGTTAATGCCTGCTTAATATGTATTGGCATGGAGGCCAATAGTAGTGCATGGGGAGAAATTGGGAGACAAGGACAGAGAGGTGTCATCCTACTATACCCAATCATGAAATGAAAGGAACATATCTCAACTTAGAATGCTCATTTAATTTGATAAGAATGTTAAAGTTGGAGTTTAATCTGGTTATATGTTGCCTTCTCCTCTCCCCCTCCATCAATATGCTCATAAAATGTTTATATAGAACCCCTCCATTTTCATTACAAACCATACTTTAGACTCATTACTGGGTCTTTGTGCTTCTCTGTTCAATGAGATCAAAACTGGTAGGAGGGGCTGGCAGGGTACATAGCTTCCTAAAAATCTCATCTCACACCCTGCCTTAGTACTCCTCTCAAGAGCATTCAGCCCTGATGCAAGTAGTGGGCTGGCTTTTGGGATGAGTTATGTAAATACAAAAATGCCTTGATAGTTTTATGACAGTCTGAGTATTCCTAAGCAGGTTGCATTTGCATGCAGACCACACACACATGTGGGGATGAGCCTCCATGATTGAAAAAAATGAAATCCAATGAACAAAAGGTATGGGCCAAGAGTAGTCAGTTTTTAGAGGAAAAACCTAGATGATGATGGGAAAGGCTCTCACTGACTGGCTGCAATTTCTAATGCACACTATGGTAAGTTTACAGTGTGCAGTGAAATCATACTATGCACTTTAAGTACAGGAGAGAGCCTGCTCCGTACAATGTGCTCATTGGAGTTCCATTGGACTTTGATTTTAATCTGTACACATCAGCCTTGATGTCAGTACTCATGTCTCTTAAATAAATCCATCAATTTTTGACCTACGCTATGTGGATGCCCCTTTATTTCCTTTTTCTATGATTTAATCTACAATCATCAGCTGGACGAGACGTTGGCCCACTTTTTTTGGATTTCCAATGACGGTTCGCCAGAGTTCCTGTCTCGATTTTCAAGCTTGTCTGACTCACTGCCGCTGGCATGCAAGTCCATTCCCTCTGATAAGAGTTCCTACCCCTGGGTGGCAGACGCTGCCGCACTATCCCTGGTGATCCTATAGCAGATGATTATCCGCTACTGTCTTCAATGAACAGACACTTTCTCAGTTTTTTATATTAATTTATTCTCTTTTGCTCAGTTTTTCACAGGAACTTTATTTGCTGATGTTTGAGGACATTTCACCTTCAGCTGAGTCTCACGGCTCATTGATTTTTGCGCATGTTTATTTTTAGTGTCACTAGCAATTGAATTTGCATTTATATTATGTTTAGCACTTATGCACTTTAACATTGGTACACACTATCCAATCTTTGTCACTCATATGCTTTTTAGTTTTTGTTTTATTCACATGGTATTCTATTATATTTCAGTGCTGCACTTTTTTCTTTTATCTTCTACACAATTTTGTCACATTGCAGTGTCAGCAGCTTTTGTTTGCATAGTAGTGCAGTAATTTTCTTTATTGATTTCTGTTCAACTGTGGAAGACTTAAGCCCTGTACACACAATCGGTTTGTCCAAAGAAAACAGACTGTTTTCATCGGACAAACCGATCGTGTGTGGGCCTCAACGTTTTTTTTTTCATTGGTGAAAAAAATAGAACATATTTTAAATTTTTCCTATGGATTAAAAAAACGATAGAAAAAATGATCGTCTGTGTGGAAGTCTATCGGTCAAAAATCCATGCATGCTCAGAATCAAGTTGACGCATGCTCGGAAGCATTGAACTATATTTTTCTCTTGGACACGGTCAGATTTTTGACCAATGATGTGTAGGCAAGACTGATGAAAGTCAGCTTCATCGGATATCCGATGAAAAAATCCATTGGATTAGATTCCATCAGATATCCAATCGTGTGTACGAGGCTTAAAGGTAAGGCTGGAGTTCACTTTTAATGTAGTCCGATTTTTTCATGATGACGTTTTACCTGTGTGATGCCTACCACCTTTTTCTGTAGTCTACTCGCAATCTCTTTCCTGGCTCATTTGTATGTACAATGTTGCTTATATAACATGTTTGTAGACACTGGGAACTAGAACAGCTTAGTTACGGGAGGAGAAGCGCATAGGTATGATACTCTTGCATTACCAATCACCAGGCAGATAACACAGAAAACTGCAATTTTGCAACAATGAATAGCAATCATATTCCTAGGACCATGGTAAAGAGGTTTCAAATCTATGGAAATCTCTGGAAAGGCAAACAAAAATAAAAAAATCACATGCAAATATGGAAGAAAAAAGGCCATGAATTCAGTTCACTAAAATAACTTTAATAGCCACCAAAAGAAACAGCAAACATTTCCACCTCTCCTTATTATATGCCATTACACCTCTGAACATTATCTTCAAATGAATCATGGCTCAATTACTCCTTTTGTTTGATTAGCTAACAGCTCTCAATGGGTACAATATTTTAAAGCACCACATTCAATAACACCTTTAGTTTTTGTGCCAATCATTAAGTGCTTTGAGTAAATGAGTACAGAGAAAGCAAATCCAGATAAAAGTACCCCTAAACATTTTGCTCTTCTAATGAAATTCTAAAGGCGTTGTTAATGAGCCCATTCAGCTTAATGTATAATAATGTTTAGTGCTGTGCAAACTGTCTAAAACTGCCCACAGACACTTGAGGGTAGTCAGACTTTAGAAAATAGTCTTACCATTCAAATTCCGCACTGACATTCACATATACACAAGCATAGATATCTTGAAAGCAGGCATGTTCTGTGACTGTGAGCTATGGAGCCACACTAATCTTTGGCCTGATAAGGAAGAAAACAAAATATGTATAAAATTGGCTTATAGACCTTTTGCTGACAGAGGCCTCCCAAGGTTATATCCTGCAGTCATTAGTGCCCTTTATTTAGCATCATACTAGTTCTAGCCTGTAAAAATCACAGACTATGATAGGCATAATTCTGTAGAAAAGCCAATTGTGTATAATGTTAAAGAAGATGTTTCATCAGCATATATTTCCTGGTGACCCAACACATTCCTATCAACATGCTACTGAGATTCTTACATAAACCTTTCCATTTTCATTACAAACCTTATTAATAGACCCAGTGACATAATTGCAAACAGGTTATTCATGGTGGGAGGGGTTCTACATAGCTTCCTGAAACCAACAGACTACCCTATATAATGCCCAGCCTTCATGATTTTTCAATAAAAAAATTGTACCAGAAAAATGAATGGCACAACAACGTTATAATGCATGTAATGTGCATTGCAGTAATGTTTTAGCAACATGAGCATTACTGCAATGCACATTATGTGCATTATAACGTTGTTGTGCCATTCATTTTTTGGTACAATTTTTTTTTTAAATATATGAGAAGTAAGAACAACTGTAATGATCCCATGCAGGGGATTTAAGCAGCTTAATAATACACATTGGAAGAATATTTGGTAGAAAGAGCTGTCGAACATCAACACCCCTTCGATCAAAGCCGGGAGTCAACATAGGATAACTGAGCTTAATTGCTCGAGGGGGATGAGGTGTGGAGTAGTTCACCAAAATTTCGGGAAAGGAAGACTTGGATTTGGGGCATACAGGCAAACAAAAAACAAAAATGGGAAAAACAGTTTAAAAAGGGGGGGAGGGGGGTAGATGGCAAAGGAGGGACACACGAGATGAGAGGGAAAGATGGAGAAGGAAAAGGAGGTGCAGAATAGGTAGGAAAAGGTTCACCCAGGTCGGGGGGGTAGAGGAGGTCAGTTAGAGAGGCCTAGACTGGTCGGATGCAAAGTAGGAAGAAAGTAAGACCACCATGGGCCCTATACCTTGAGGAATTTGTGTCTAGTATTCTCCATTAGTCATGGAGAATATTAGACATCTTTTCATTAATCATGAAAGTCGTTAAGATGCTCTTTACCTCTGCAAATGGGATAGAATCTTCCAGGCCCTTGCTGTTGCACGCTTTGCAGCGATAAACAAATAGGTGGCCAATTTCTGCTGATAGGAAAAGAGGCCTGGGATCGGGCAGTGGAGTAAGGCCAACATGGCATCCTTGCGGGGGATAAATGGAAGAGGAGACTAAGGAGACTAAATACCCTTGATCACAATCCCACAGTACCACCAGCTATGAAGTTCTTCTCCAAGCTGACCACAGCCCCTGAAACATCTATCACTGTAGGATGGGTTTGATTTGGCAATACGGGATGGAACCCAGTACCAACAGAGGATTACCTTATAGGCTGCCTCTAGGGTAGTCATATTAAAGGGGCATTTCGCAATATTAGACCAGGCTTCCGCCGAATCAATGGGGGATAATTCCTACTCCAATTTGGGGACATACGATAAAGAGGCTGGAGTCCCCCTTGAGTTAAGGGAGAAGTAAATGAAAGATGTGGTGCCAGGAGATCCTGGAGAGTGTTGGCATGTTTTCTTAAAGGCTGGTTTTTGGTACAGAAATCGTCATTGCGTCTGAGAGAAGAGATCAGTGTCATAATTGAAGATAGCGGGAGAATTTAACTGGGGGAGCTTCACGAGTCTCTTGGATTGAAGCCCATGAGGGGAAGGTGCGTGTTCCAAGAAAATTTATTTTGAATAGCACCCCAACTCACTAAGGCAACACACTCATTTAAAGGTAGTACACTGCTGTGCTTTGTGGTGTGCTGCATTGCCAAAAGTGTTGCAATTCTGTTTTGTTTGGCTGTTTTGGTACATTGTCAGCTAATTTATTTGAACTGTCTTTTTTAAAGCAACACACATTAATGTGCCTTCTCTTTTACCCTGCGCTGATGAAGTCCCGCCCATAGGGACGTAACAATGTATGAGGGGGAGGGGCCACGTGTGACATCACCCGCGATCGCCGACCTGCAGAGAAACCCATGCTGCTATGGATGTTTCACTACGTTTTATCGCTGCACTTGCTTGAAAGTGCTTTTAAATGTGAGTGTACTTTTTTGTATCTTTATTAAATGATTGGCTTTTGACTTCAGAGAGCACTAGATTCCCTCTTTTTTGTCTTATATGCCCTGACTGCTATGGCTTGTCCCTGAGTTGGATTGCATCGTGGTGCTTCTGCTGTATGTGGCTGCTGTCCTCTGAGAACAGGAAGGTTCTCTGATTAAGCTTTGTGACCTATTGTAGGTCGAAGCATTAAGGTGAGAGGCCATTCCTGTCATATGGTGGAGTTTCTTCTGGATTCACCCTTTGGAGTTTTTGCACTGATTTATTCGTATTTGGAATTTATTTGCACCAGAGCACTTTAGATGGACTTTCTATCTTTTATATCATATATATTCCAATTTGGATTTATATTTTGAACACTATATATGGACTCTATATAGTTTATATTGCATAATTTGTGTGTGTTATTTTATTTACTTAATTTCATGTTTTGCGCTGCACTATTATTATTGTATATCCATGTGAGGTGTTTTATTTGAATTTACCTTAGTACTGGCTTGCATATTTCAGTTTTTGTATTTTTCCAGCGCTGAATTACTTTTTATTACTACACATTAATGTGTGCCAGAGTGCAAAGTGCACAGTTTACAAATGCACAGCCATGATTGTCCTTCATGTTGCTGTGATGCTTATATCCTGATTGTATGGTAAACAAATGGCCATCTGTATCTTGTCTGGTACATTGTAGCTTAAGAGAATTATACTTTTCCTAATGCCAAACCTTAATGAAAATTCTCTGAAACCTATCAATGCAATATTTTTTAGCCCTTGCCTCATTCTGCTGACCCAGAACCTGTTTGATTTATGGACTCCTACAGCCCCAAGAACCACTTAAAATGAGCTCCACATCATAACTCGCTAAATCAAAGTTCAGGGTATCTCTTGCACTGGAGAGCCTTCCTGTGTCTCTGTACCATACCTGAAAGTTAAGCCAGCCATAGATGGTGCAATTTTCATTCCTGCAACCATGGGTTTCAGAAAACAAAATCGCTTAATTCCCCCATCAACACATTTAGTGTTGATGGGAGAATCCCTCCAGCAGAGCTATTGTGTACTCCAGATGAAGTGTGGGGTGGGGGAAGCTGCCCCTGCCAGGAGAACACACATTGATTATTGCTAGGGGTTATAGCCTCTGGCAATAATCACATGAAAAATCGGACAGGCTGGTTGCACCCAAGTTGATTGATCAAACAACTTGAGTACAATAAGCCTACCCATACATGGCTTGAATCTCGGCCAGTCCCTTCTAATGCGGCCGAGAGTCAAACCATCTATGGCTGGCTTAAGAGACAACCTTAACCCCCTGTTGTTTAATATGCTTTAGGGCTCATGTCAATGGGTGTGGATATCCTGAGTTTGACATGCTTTCAGAAAAATCCCATTGACTTTACCTGAGCAGTACACAGGGCAACTTAGATTCTGCGTTTGACCAGGTTTGAATTTTTTTATACACAGTGTATTCTATTGAGGTGTGCTTTAACCACATGCTAAATAGGTCAAACACAGCCTTTTTCTGGTTGAACACATGCATTTGTGTTTAAACAGCAAGCACATCGTTTGACAAGAATGCTCATCAGCATGAGCCATAAATGTTATATCCAACATTATTTTGGCTGCACTGTAGTACACTTAGCTTACAGCTGATATTTTAAGACATTAACCCCCATTAAGAAGCACACTAAACATTAAAGGAATACTGTATACCCAAGCACCCATTTTAGTCGTATAAAAACTGTCATGATATGTTTTTGAAAAAAAATTAATTTCTAAAAACTCACTCAACTACATTTTTCAGATAAATACAGTCTAACAAGCACAGAGAGATAAAGGTAAGCTCTTCTATTTTTATTCATGGATGCTAAAAATAAGTAATTAATACGTGGTCATTGTTTTTTTAAATGAATAGCTTTGAGTTAAAGCACATGCAATGTTCTTTTTTTATAGTTGGCACTTTCTTTTATATCCTGGGTTAAAGTTAGGAACTAATCTTTGTTACAAAAAATAGCCAAGGGAGCTAATTTATTTGTCTCTACCAACCTGAAGGTTAAGTGGTTGTTTTCATGTTTCCACATCTTTGGTGTAAAACAATGCCCAGGAAGAATGAATAACACTGCCCTGCTGTTCTATTTATCCAAAACCGGCAGGACTTAGTATTGCCAACAAACCAGCTTGCCAAGCCACAGGTTCTTCAGTATGGTAGTTAATTGTAATTAAGGAGTAATTGTTAAGTAGGCAACAAAATAAGTATATCTGCATAGGATGTTATGTTCGGAACACTTCTTAAGAGTTATTTATTTCTCTCTAAGGCCCCGTACACACGATAGAATCCATCCGCAGATAAATCCCAGCAAATGGGTTTCTGCGGATAGATCCTATGGTGTGTACACGCCAGCGGATCTGTTTCCGCAGAGAAATCTCCTCTGGGATGGATTCCAGCAGATCGGATATTTGCTGTGATGCACAACAAATCCATCTGCTGGAATCCATTCCAACGGATGGATCCGCTCGTCTGTACAGACTTACCGGATCCATTCGTCCAAAGGGATTCCCCGCACGCGTCGTAATGATTTGACGCATGCGTGGAATTCCTTATATGACAGCGTCGCGCCCGTCGCCGCGTCATAATAGCGGCGACGGTGTACACTCCATCGCATCGAAATCTGCGGAAATCTTTGAGAGGATTTATCCGTGGAAACGGTCCGCTGGACCGTATCTGCGGATAAATCCTCTCGTGTGTATGGGGCCTAAGGACTGTCTGCAGTAGATGAGTTATGAATTTAAATTCTACTTTTGTTTAGATATGTTCATGCTCAAGCTAAAGGGGTTGTAAAGTCAGGCAGTTTTTATCTTAATTCATTCTATGCTTTAAGATTAAAAGCCTTCTGTGTGTAGCAGCCATCCCAGCAGTCCCTAATACTTACAGTGCCTTGAAAAAGTATTCATACCCCATGAAATGTTCCACATTTTGTCATGTTAAAACCAAAAAAGTAACATGATTTTATGTTATAGACCAACACAAAGTGGCACATAACTGTGAAGAGGAAGGAAAATGATAAATGGTTTTCAATTTTTTTTTTTACAAATAATCTGAAAAGCATGGCGTGCATTTGTGTTCAGCCCCCTATACTCTGATACCCCTAACTAAAATCTAGTGGAATTAGTTGCCTTCAGAAATCACCTAATTAGCAAATAGAGTCCATATTTATGTAATTTAACTACTTGCTGACCGATGGCCATCATATGACATCCTGGTATTTCAGTGGTGCTATCTGAATGATGCAGCTGCAGGCATCATTCAGACATTGTTTTTTCCACTGGTGATTCCCTTCCCCGTAAGAACAATCATAGCGGCGGTTCAGCCGCTTGATCGTTCTTACAGGCTGCGGGAGGAGACGTCCCCCCCTCCAGTGCTTCTTCAGGGTCACCCGTACGATCGGCAACCCAGAGAAAGAATCCAACACTGGCGAAAGTTAGCCATAGAGATTTTCGAGGGCAATCTCCATGACTCTCGGAGGCCCGGGCATGATGTTATGACGTCACGTCCGGACCGGTGTAAGTAAACAATGCCGGAAATCACGGCAGGAAAGCATCAGATCATTCTTTTTTTTTTAAATCTGATGCTTTCCAGCCTGGAGGAGAGATGTGGGGTCTTATAGACCCTCCAGAAAGAGGACCTATCACTCACTATTCCTATTACAATGAATGTTTAAATTTTTTGTAATAGGAATAAAAGTTTTTTTTTTTAAAGGGAAAGTGTAAAAAGTGTAAACAACGTTCAAACCACACATGTGAGGTATTGCCGTGAACGTTACAGCAAGAGAAACAGTTCTAGCGCTAGACCTCCTCCGTAACTTTAAAACTGTGACCTGTAATAAAATGTAAAATGTCGCCTATGGAGATTTTTAAGTACTGAAGATTGGTTCCATACCACAAGTATGCGCAATTTTAAAGTGTGACATGTGAGGTATCTGTTTACTCAGCAATGACCGCCCTAGTGGCCAAGAGGCAAAGCAACGTAAGGTAATGTCGTTCGCCAAGGGGAGCCAACCTGCCTCAGTAAAACTGCGGCGGCTGGGCCGAAAGAGGTTAAAAAAATAAAATAAAAAATTAGACTTTACAATCACTTAAAGTAAACTTATTTTCAGGGTCAGCATAATGCTGCTGCACACTTAGGCGAGTTCCCCAAAATATTAAGCTCTTATAATTTGTTAATGTCCATTTATTCCAACAGCTATTAATGACTGACAAAGGCATCTTGACATTACTGTATAATTTTTCAGTCTACAAGCTGCTTTAAGATTCTTTTAAGGCTTACCCCAACTGACAGACACAAAACAAGCGCACACATACACAAACACATAAAAGCTTGTGAGGTAATTATCTCAATGCGATATTTAGGAAATAATTGTGGAATTGAATTGACGTTAAAGGAATTCTTCAATTAATTCTCTTTACTTTTCCAGCCACATTCCCATTACAAAACAGTATATTATACTATAAAGACATTTACAATCGTCTAATGACAGCTTTATAGAGCAGGCTGCTAGCGCTTAATGTTCTCTCACTGATCTAAGTTGTGGCTTTTTGTGGACTGAGCAACACTCTTAAGAAAACATGAAATAATAGAGTTCTTTGTGTTATTCTCCTATATAAATGAGAATATTTTTATT